>NC_141137.1:70098678-70449928 GCF_053477565.2 Lygodium microphyllum | reverse complement strand
AACAAAGATAAGGTCAAACTAACTTTCATGTGGGATGTTCTCATAGTATTTCTTTATATCAATTTAAAAAGGCACTAAATATATTGTCACACAAGTTTATGAAAACTTGGCGGCTAGAATCTATAACCCAAAAGGATTGGATGCCAATCCTAGTTAGAAGGACTACCCTTTTATTCAGCTCAGCACAAAGCCATATAAGTACATCCTTGCATGAGGAGAGGATTTAGGCAAGGATAGAAGTGCATTGCGAATAAATACATAGAGGCATTGGTAAGCTATCTAAAGTCATTTTTATGGGCTTTGAAAATACCCATTAGAAAATGTAGTTTTTCTAAATATTGGTTCCTCTCTAGATTTAGATACATAATGGAATCAAACAACTTTTCATTGATAGAGGACTCATTTGGATCACAAGAGTCAAAATCATCTCAATTGAACATTTCTTTTGCAAGGAAGATAATCAACTATTTACAAAAGAAAGGGGGGTTGTTAGGAGATTTGTCTAATTCTACAATGTAGAAGTCCCTTAATAATGAAGAGAAATCATAAGGTTGGAAAACATAAGGATGCATAGAATTAGCCAAAGATTTGTATAGCACTAATTTCTTGTTATATATGAGGCAATTTGACTAAGATAACAACTTGAGACAAGATTAGGAATTTTCAAGAATTCCTCAAATCTAATGAGTAAAGAGTCATTTGCCTAACATTATAACTTCTAGAAGGGATATGATAAATCCCTTTGGAAATTAGAAGCCTAAGATTTATACCTACAATAATATTGAGGTCAATAGTACCAACATGATTAGTACTAGTGTTTTTAAAGTAAAACCTTTGTCATAGGATCTACAATTACACATTAGGAGAAATATGGACTCTCTTTTTGCCCCTTAAGGGGTTTCTCTCACCTCTCTCTCTCTAAAAAGAGATTCCAAAATGATATTAGAATAAGAGATCTTCTACAATCAAGCAAATATTGTATTTGTATTTTCAATAGATTTCACCTATTATTTTATTCTTAAACTATAGCATAAGGTCACTTTTTCTCAAAATCCTCAGAACTAAAAAAATACAATTCTGTTTTTTGTAAAAACAAAGCCAATCATTAATATGCAACTCTTTAATGCCCTCATGACTTTTCAACATGAAAATATATTAGAATCAAACTCATTCTTGCTTCTTAAAAGGGCGGAAGTTAAAAGACGATACAAAATGATGTACACATCATATTTTAAGATTATTTTTTATCCAAATACACCTTTTTGACTCGAGAGTTTCCTTGTAAATTTTTATTGTTTTTGGACAAGTATATGCCTATTTTTGGGCATTTCTTCATTCCCTCTCAAAGCTCTAGTTTTGTCCGAAATTTTGTGTACTCTTCTCCTACCCTCTAGAATATAGTTTCTTGCATACGAATTATTCTAAAGCAATACTCAGTACTATCTACAACACTATCTACCCTACTACAAGCAATATCGGGAGTGGTTTTGATAGCATTTGCTAAAATCAAATAATCTCTATCTACAACACACTCTCTACCCTACTACAAGCTATCTCCCTCTTCAGTACTATGCTATAAGATATCTTCCTTTTCAACACTCTATACTACAAGCAATCAAGTGATAATGGAGGTATCTTTATTTTTTTAATCTCTATGATGTTATTATTCTTCATAATTATTGTTTAATCCTTAAGTGTCAATTCATATATATATATATATATATATATATATATATATATATATATATATATATATATAGAGGGAGGGAAAGAGGGAAAGAGGGAGAAGGGAGGGGGGAGGGGGGAAGAGAGAGGACTGTGTGAGATAAACTAAGAAAATAAGTGATAGAGTGACAGAGAGTAAATTAGGGTAGAAGATAAGATGATGTTATTGTTCTCCACTAGCCAAGCTTTTTTATAAATGTGTTTAAATATCTTTAATGAATTCTTCTTGAGGGAGAGAGAGATATATATATATAATATTTTGGATAGAACAGAAGATAAGATTGGATGCTAATTAGAGGTAGATTAAAAGCTAAGATTACTGGAAGATTAGGGGTTGATTAGGCTCTATCATGATTGAAATCAAGATAAAGAGACAAGATCCAACTAGGTAAAAAAGAACACAGATATAGTGAATCAAAGGGATGTAATTGTGTGATTTGAGCCAATCCAAAATTAGTTGCATGCTGCTGGATTGATGCTGCCCTGCTGCTCCCAGATATTTAGATGTTCTTGCTATTGATCAAAAAATTGACATTGACTCCTTAGCTTACTATTAATCAAAGGGGTGTGATTGTGTAATGTTAAAATTGGCATATATTTTTCTTTATAGGATGCAGGTGCAGGATGTACCAAGAGAAAGAGAGATATTCACTTTCAATTGAAGGATGAATATGCACCAATGTTCAAAATAACAGTAGAAAGGGATGATGTAATAAGATACGGGATGCAATAAGAAAGAAATGCATGGAAAAAAACGTAGACCTTTAGGTTGATGGGTGCATTTATCCACCCGATCCAGTCACTCAAAGGCCACCACAATTTGAAGGGCTTACATCATTTATAAAGTTCATTTGTGAAGGCAATGAAGGATTGTATGGATACACATGCGAACTTGTCACATAAGGATTAGCAGGGGTTCATCAAGCCTTGGCAAATATTCAGTCAAGATTACAAGGGAATATGCAGTCTTTGATGGAAAAGAATAGATTATTGGCTGAGAAGGATAGGGAGAACCAGAGCCTACAACAAGCAATGTATGTCATTGAAGATGCTATGCAAGCTACACACTTGCAAAATATGGAGTTACACTCTAAAGTTATGGACTTGGAGAAGGAGAATCGAAACATAAAGAGGAAGCTCACAAAAACTTTGGAGATTGGGCCCACTTTAAAAACCAAAGAAACACGTTGGCACATCTGATTAGTTAAACCAATTCACCAATTAACCAAAGAAAGTGGACAATATCATAGACGGATAAATGCTCAATCTGCTACAATGAGAAATATGTTCCCTCATGCAGAGAATGATACTATTGCCAAAGTCCTAAGCAATGATATGGTCAAAAATGCATTGGAAAATCGTAAATTCATGGACATTGTAGATGGTGTCGCAAGTAAACATCTTAGGGATGTGAGCAATTTTTTTACAACTACAGATGCTCAGGGATTATGTGACAAGGTGGGAATGAGTTCTGAGTCATATAGTATACTCTATCAACAATTGGATACATGATTAAGAAAGTCTTCAAAACTGAGTAATGCCTCTGCCAAAACCATTTCACGTAAAGAAGGCTTGAAAACAACTAAATGAGAAAGTTTTAGAACTAATTGGTAAGCCAACGCATTTGGAAAATACACACATATTGAAGTATGGTTCCAAAGAAGTTGCATTTGTATTGAATGCATCCAACAACTTTGTATTGGATATATGTAGATTTTTAATTGCTATGGTCAAGTTCTACAATATGTCTATGGAAGAATGTAGAGGCAAGCTTAAGTTTATCCTCAAACTTGATAAGAGTGAGATTATTAAGGAAAAAAACTTGAACGTGTGAGTATAACACTTATGAATCAAGCATTGGATCCCAACATCGATGAAAACCATCCTTTATACTTCAGTGTATAATTAGAGAATGAAATATGGTGGCTTGCACTATTTGAAGTACCAAAGGAGGACCATGATGTACTTAAAGTTTTTTTAAACCTCAGTAATATACCTAGTGTTATTCAACAACAAAATAATGGAGCAATTTTACACATTGAGGGGTTTGGGGACTATCAAGTTGAATGGCATCTTGTAGGTGATGTAAAAACATTGAAGTGTATGTTTGATTTATCAAATGCAGCGAATGCAAAATTTCCGTGCATATACTACATGCAAACTAGGAAGAAAGGGAAAGATGGAAAGAAAGAATGGCTTGCCAAGGCAGGAAAACAAGGTGCTCCAACACGTGATCAAAAAGTCATGAGAAATGGAATGCTAGTTCAAATGGATCCAAATTGGCGCCCTATTTTGGAAATACCACTAACAAGGGTTCACTTTTTCACATTGCAGTGTTTGGTTAGAATAATTGAAAAGCTAGTATATGAATATATATGCTTTGCATACAAGATGTAGCCCGTGTCAAAAGCTGATGCTACATGCAAGAATGTAGAACAAGTCCTCTCTGAAGTTGGATTACACAGGGGCCAAGTAGAAATAAAAAAGGACAAGAAAAATTTGGAAAAGAGTGGAAATATCCCTTGTAAACCATGCTTTGGCGGACCTAAGGCTAGGAAGTTTATATCTCCACCTCGAGATGAGGAAGGCAATATACTTGTAAAACAACCAAAGAAGTATAAAGCATGGAAAAAGTTGCACCTTGCTGTTCCGGATTGGAGCAATGGGGGACGAAGGAGGATTGCAAAGGCAGAAGTGTGGATACACCTAGATAGATTAGCAACTCTCTTACAAAAGTTGAGGTTTAGGGATCGTGATGCCAATATATTTAAAGAGACAATTGCTAAATTTCATAAGTCCATGGTGCAAGCATGGACTGCAAATAGTATAACACACTATATGGTCAGTATTGTCACCATTACAAAAAAAAATCATCATTTCAAATTATTTTTTGTTTCTAATCTCTCTTCTTGTGCAGCATATACTTGAAGCACATGGTCCATACTTTGCAAATCAAGGAAGTTTGGCAATATGGTCAACTCAAGGCATGGAATGATCTCATTGGCAAGCTCGCTATGCTTTTCAAAAGGCAATTGATCATGGAAGTGGCATCAATGATTCCAATTCTATGAGGCAATTATTACAATGGTGGTATAGGAGATTAGAGATACGATACGAGGAAAAAGAAAAGAAGTTCAAAACCTCTCAAGCAAAATTTATAAGCAGGGCAATATATGAAGTGAGAAAAGCAAGATATGAAAACAACACACCTAGACAACGCCACAAAGAATGGTTGGCAACCCAAGAGAGAGATGGCAAGAAATGGAGATCTAGATAAAGATAATACTTTTGATGCATTTAGATTCCATGAGTGAGCATAGGTACCCAGGATATGACACATCAATCCTCCTATCTTTAACATGAGATGTCTTGCAAATTTTGTTTAAAATTTCAAAGGTTTTTCACTATGTTTTTTAAAGTCAATTTTGAGCTATGTTTTTTAATTTTAAAAATCATTTACACCACAGTAAGTTTAAAAGTTTCGTACTTAAGTCAAGTCTCTCCTTTCACTTTTTCCCATTACTCTTCACTCTACCCTCCACCTTTCTATCCTTCATTATCACAACCATGGCATGCTCCTAGATTCCTATCAAGAAGGTACATGTGCAACAGCAAGAGCTCAACACTCTTCGAAATCTAGTGAGCATACTATGAGTGACAAAGTTCCCTTGGTGTGGCTGACAACAGTGGCCCTACTGCAACTAATAATGGTGGTGCTACTGTGTCCAACAATGGTGGCCCTAGTGTGGTCAATAATGATGGTTTGTCATTGTCTGGAAATGGTGGCCCACGTGCTTCAGTTGCTCCACCTCCCACTACTGCTCCAGTTGGTAATACACGTCCTCCTACACATAAGAAGCAAAGATGGAGACCAAGCATAGCTGTGCTACGTGAGATAAGGAAATTCCAGAAGAGTGCCAACTTGATTATTCCTAAGGCACCATTCTCTAGGTTGGTGCGAGAAATACTGCAAGATTTGTAGTTAGGGCATCATCACAAGTTCTTTTCAAGGAACCAGGCAAGGAATGTGGGGCGATGGTCAAGCCAAGCCTTGCTTGCTCTCCAAGAAGCACCTGAAAGTTACTTGATTAATCTAATGGGTGTTTCTTAAGTTTTAGCCATTCATGCCCGATGTATCACTATTAAGCCCATAGATATGGTTCTTGTTCATAGGATCTACAACAACAAGGATGCATTTAATCTTAATGTCAACAATATGCCTTGAGAAGCTACCTTATAATTGGATCTATGTTTTTAGCTCAGGTTTGGTTGTAGATTGTAATGAGCTTATTTTTTGTTTATATTTCCAGTAGACCTTCAAGTATTTGATAGCAATGGTCTACAAAATGGAGCTAAATTTTGCCTAGCTCTAGTTGTACTTCGTGCAATGCACTATCTACCATTGTGTATTTCATGGTTTCGTAATGCCAAATCTGATATTTGATCTTCTATTTTGCCATGATTTGCATTGTGTGTATTTCCAAGTTTCTAATTTTGAAAGTAGTTTTGTTAAGGATAATTTTAATGCACAATCACGCACACATCAGTGATCAGTTGTACATGGGCCAATGCACTATATCTTTACGGTATTTAGCAATTTGGCAACACTATATCCGATATGCGATATTCCATTTGACCCATGACTTATTTTTTGTGAATTTTTAAGTTTCTAATATTTCACGTAGTTTGGTTGACAACACATTTAATATGCAGTTGTGTACACTCAGTGCGGTGGTGAGCTTTTCTGTTATATCAGTGAAGTATAATCCAGTAATGCATTTTCAAAAAATAATTTGAACCGTCAATTTTATAAGTCGAAATCTGGTGAAACTTCACCCACATGTCGAGCATCATAAAAACTCATGGATATTAAAAAATTGGCCCCATCAGAAGTCTCTCGGACACATGTTCGGAGGCTCACGTCTAGGGCCCTGAATCTAAGGATTCATGGCCCCAGATGCCAACCTCCGAACAGGTGTCCTAAAGAATTTTGATGAGGCCAAAAGAAAAAATTGGTAGTTGATGTACCCTAAAGGATTTCGCATGTAAAATTTCACATCAATCAGATCACTGGTCATATTTTTCCAAAGCTTGGATACATTAATTCAGGTTTAAGGGTTTTTTCAAAATTTTGCTATAAGTTTAAAGTTTCACCTCATTTTACACATTTTACTTTTGAGTTTTGGGTTTTCTCTCCTAAAAGACATGGCACGCACCAAGCAAGCGGCCCGGAGACACCCCCCTAGAAATCCTATATAGAGGCCACCTCCCCGAGCTCCACCACCACCATGCTAGCATTGCAAGCATCGATGGAAACCAGACACAGCGGCTCTTCGTGAGATACGCCATTACCAAAAGACCACACGCCTCCTAATACCAAAGGCTCCATTCCAGAAGCTAATGCATGAGATTATGGACGACATACTCATTAAGAACAGCAGGAGGCACTTCCCAAATGGAACACGCTTGCAACAACCTGATAACTGGACTGCCCAAGCCCTCCTTGCACTATAAGGAACTACTGAAGCTTACATCATCGACTTATTCGAAGACTCAGTCTATGCAGTAGTACATGCAAGGAGAGTCACAGTCTGCTAGGGATTTGTGGAAAGTGAGGTTCTTCTAGTGATGGAAGAATAGTCCTCGCGGAGATCAACAATGGTAGGGGTGTACTACCAAAACATATACGGAATGTAGATTCCAAAGAGATTTTGTAAAACCCTGGTTGTAATGAATCCCATATAAAATGTTATGAATATGAATACAAATTTTTTGGTGCATCTTTATTTTTTTATTCGCTTATTATTTGTTTTATTTATGTCTTTGAGTTATCATTACATGCGTTCAAACGAATACATATTACACATGAACTCGATAAAGCACTACATATTAAATTTAGGGTATGAATCATGTTGCGTATAAATCTGATAAATAAACTTAATATTTAAGTAAAAAGCAATAATAAACTATGCGTATGACAAACTACATTGCACACTAATCCAACAAATATCAGTTTTCATTACTTCAAGAGAAGATTGCAAATTACATTACATTGGTGATGAGATATCATTTGGCACTAAGTACATCTACTCTCTCCTAGGATTCTTTGAGCTAGACTCCCCATGGTCAGAGCTATTCTTGATCATAGGCAGCAACACATTTTTCCCTAGTAGTTTCAACCTAATGACATTGACACCAGCAACCATGCCACGTGCCACCATGGAAAAAAGTGGCCCAAACCTAGTATGAGAGAATAAGTAGAGGAGCTTCGAACGTCAAAGCAACACTAATTTCTCCAAGATAGACTTTGTTGGGATGGTCTTGAAGGGCCTAGCCTTCATTAATGCCCTCAAATTCAAGAAGTTCTCAGAAAAAGCCGGGGAGCATGTCTTATGGAATACAAAAATGTCTCTCACAAGATGGCCGATATACTCCTTCAATGCTGAGTCATGCATCCTTCCTTGGGCTACCAGATCGGCCACCTTGTCTAGATGAAAATTCATCCATATAGACAATGTCTTGCATCACACAAGTTCAGTGTTAGACTCACTGTGTCAAACTCACTATGCATGGAGTATGGTAAATATATATACATCGGATTTGCGTCAAAATTTACCAATAGGGCCTCTAGGGCATCGGGAGTGTGCATATCAAATTTTGCTAGGATCGGGCCCCCACCCGATCCTGGCAAAATTTGCAGATTCAGGCCCCCAGACGCAAGCCTCCAGCCAAGGTAGTTGTGGGGGCCCCGATCTCGGAAAAATTTGATGTGC
Organism: Lygodium microphyllum; assembly: GCF_053477565.2. Taxonomy (NCBI): domain Eukaryota; kingdom Viridiplantae; phylum Streptophyta; class Polypodiopsida; order Schizaeales; family Lygodiaceae; genus Lygodium; species Lygodium microphyllum. The sequence goes on along the minus strand of NC_141137.1, from coordinate 70,441,430 downwards.
ACACTCTCGATGCTCTAGAGGCTCTACTTGTAAATTTTGATGCAAATCCGATAACATTACATTCTCTGCATCATCTATCTGTTGCTATAATGGAGCATCCAAGTCTGCTCCTACAAAACTGGGCCACCCTTGTCTCTCTCTTGAGAATGTGTTGCGTAGTCAGGTCAAGGTCCAAAAATGATTTCTTGGAGCTGCTCGAACTCCTCATCTGAGATCTCATACTATGGCATTGCATTCTCAATCTCCTCTTGGATGCTCACAATGGCAGAGATGTCATCGACACTCGTGCCATCATATCAAGCAGTCGCCTCATCAACATATGCTGGCACATCTTGTATATCAAAATCTATAAAATCATCAAGTGTATCACGCACCATGATATAATATAGCTCTTCTTCCCTTAGCTCCAAAATTTCTAGTACATCCTGTATAAGTAAATATTCCACCCCCTCGATGATGATAGTATGGAGAGAAGCGAGGGGTGGCTCATCACTTGGTGTCAGCATCTCAATAGGGCATGGAGGTGGATGCATAATGGCTAAGCTTTGTGCTGCCTCTACTCTCGAATAGAGTGTGATCTCTTTAGGCTCCCTCTCAAAATAATCTAACTGTGGCCGAGAGGGTGTGTCGATGTCTTCCTCACTTTTCTCTTGCACCTCAGTGCACAAAATATATATGGCAAATGCTGCATCGCGATCGATGAGATCCATCGTGGTGTAGTCTTGGGATGAGGTGAGCACTGCTCTAGCACAGAGATACTGCCCCACATGCACGAGGGCTCAATTTATTACCTTTGCATCGCGATCGATGAGATCCATTGTGGCGTAGTCCTGGGATGAGGTGGGCACTGCTCTAGCACGGAGATGCTGCCCCACATGTACAAGGGCTCAATTTACTACCCATCGTGGCGTAGTCTTGGGAAGAGGTGGGCACTGCTCTAGCACGGAGATATTGCCCCACATGCACAAGGGCTCAATTGATTACCTTTGCATGGCTTGATCCAACATGTAAACTATATAAGAAATCTATGGGGACCCATCTGAGAGCAGAGTCCATAATAGAGCAAGTGAGAGGGTTTGTCACATCACAAAATAATTCTAGTATACTAAAGCTAGGGTCTATAGCGGAAAGCGAGCTCTCTAAACTCAAGGTCGTGCAAAACCTAGGGTATATCTGGTCTCCTACATATGCATAGCGTGTGGAGCTAATCCATGCGGCAAAGGCGGGAGTGGTAGCCATGGCACACAAAGAGAGAAGGGAGGAGAGCACAAGTGTAGGTAAGTAGAGAATGAAAGTGAAAATGAGTTTAGAGTTATAGCTTTTATGTATTTAGGGTTTTAAATAAAGGTTCTTTTTAAACCCTAAAGTTTCAAATTAAAACTCTTTCCTTAGTTTCTTTATTTCAGTACTTTAATGTAACCGTTAAAATTACTCATACAGACAAATGCTTCATTCTACATTATTATATCCTCGAATATACTTGGATCACTGAGTATATTCAAGTCCAACTATAGAAAATATAGAAAAAATTTAAGAAAAGAAATCTGAAAGACCTTCAAAATCCCTTGGATCCAATTTAATATTTAATTTTAAGAAATAAGTAGAAGAGATGAGCCACAATATATCATTATGCAAAGACAATATTGCATAGATTATAGAACCCCAGCCTCCAATTTAATTATGATTTTAACTAGTATGATTAGCTAATTACAATATGTATTATCGCACACTTAAATCATAGTAAACTAAGATTATCTAAATTGAAAGTACTCAAAAGTTTTTTAAAATTTATATTTGTTCTTTATAAAAAAAAATTACAAGGATTCCATTATCTCAAGGATATGTGGAGAAGCACATTGTTTACATATCAATGATTGCTCACTTCGAATCTTGACTTTTCTATTATCTAACTTGAAATAGAAGCTGCAGAGGGGCTCATTGGACATTAATTGCATTTCTTGTCTCAAAAAAGAAATGGGCCAATGGCTCTCTATGCTGACCACAAAAGGATTATGACCATTCCACAAGATAACCATATCTATGAGAGCTATATGTGTCTCATCTCGGGTATCTTAATCCAAGCTAATCCACTCCCCTCGCAAAAGTCCTCATCTTCTATATCAAAAGCAAATTCACAGAGTTTGTCTAGCAATGAAATACATGTAATAAAATTAAAAATAATGGTAAGTAAATATGAATAGCACAACAATTCATCTAAGCAAGACCTATATCAATTAAATCAAGGCATTCAAAGTAGTAAAAAAGATTTACCTGAATGTGAGATCAGATTGGTTGATCATGCATTCAATTGTCTCATCAAAATGTGTTCTTTTGACTTGCCAAGACTCACCTAATAGCTGACTCATCCATTCCTCGAATGGACACTTGCATTGACAAGTAATCTTTGTTTTCTTCAGAACATGACATGAACCAAACCAATGTGCAAACAATAAGAATGGAATAAACCAACTAAGATGCACATCTTTGGAGCTTGTGGTGGGTTTCATAGCACTATTGATGTCAGATTTTATCTTGGACTTACATGCTCCTGACAACTCCAAGCTACCAATCAACCATTCACCACTAGATAATGGCGGCAATGGGACATGCTGCAATCTCTAGCTTTCTACTACATACAATGAATTATAAAAAAAGATATTTTGAGTTGCAAGTTGACTTTTATATTTATTATCATAGATCAAAGAACCTATGTTTTCATGCCAAACATGTATCTTGCCGCTCAAACATACCACATTCTACCATTCATGAAAAGTTGATGGACATAGAGTTGTTAGTAAAACAAGATGGAATTAACACTTTGACAATAGATAGAAATGGTAGGGAACAAGAGAAATAACAAGGAAAATGAGGATGCTAGTAACAAATCAAAGAATTATGTAATTTAATGATTGAGCCACATCATGAGGATGAGGAATCATAGGAATATGGGGCTTACAGTACTTTGAATGACACTCTTTGTAACCATGAGACTAGACATTCTATCCAATACATGAGCTTGTTTCTAAGTTAGATCAAGTGGTTGAGTAGAAGCTCACTACTCAAATATCTCTACCTATGGTTGGGTCCCTAAAAATAAAAGTTACCGCTTATGCAGCATAGACGGTAGATAAGGAAAGTAGGGATAAATAGTCATTTCAACCTTCTAATCCTAATCCACAATCTAGAATCATTAGAAAGAAAGGCATACCTCATACTACCTATGAGATATGGGAGACATCCTTTAGGATTGATGAGTCGATCTTGAGTATTCATGCATCTAACCCTCCCTTGGTAAGAATTCAACAACCTATATCTCCAAGAAAATTCCAAATAGTCTATCACGTAGTACCTCAAATCTTTCAGCTTCCATTGATAGTTACATGAACAAGCATCCCCAAGCTTGTAATGGGTAGCAAGGCTTTATGGCAAGAGAACTCCATGACAAGATAGTGCAAACTAAGTAAAGTGGTTATTCATATTCCCCAATCGATTTGGAGAAGTGGACATCCAAATTAAAGTCTTACTTTGATATCTTCCCTAGGTCAGATGATTAGAAGATCCATTTTTCTACACTTCACCTTGAGGGCTTTGCTCATATATGGTGGAGGTACATTAAAAGAGAAAACCAATAGGTTGACAATTGGGAGGATTTCAAATCCAAGATGTCCTAAGTATTTGTGTCTCCCATAGAAAAAGACAAGATGGCTAGGAGGTGGTATTAGTTGGACCAAAGAAGCTTGACTGCTAGGTAGTATACCAATCAATTATTGAATCTTAATTAGAAGAAAGTATACCTGTCAAAATAGCTCGATTCATAGGATGAAGCACAATGTTGAAGACTTGCTTCTTAAGGCTCACCACCTACTCCACAAAGTCGTCATTGTCTCTCACCTCCTCAATCTTGATGGCCTTGCAAACAAGCATTTTCCTTCTAAAGCCTCAAATCTTTGAACCTAACCTCACACCTACCTGCTTGGTACAAAATGGTGCCTACACACACACACACACACACACACACACTCTCTCTCTCTCTCTCTCTCTCTCTCTCTCTCTCTCTCTCTCTCTCTCTCTCTCTCTCTCTCTCTCTCTCTCTCTCTCTCTCTCTCTCTCTCTCTCTCTCTCTCTCTCTCTCTCTCTCTCTCTCTCTCTCTCTCTCTCTCTCTCTCTCTCTCTCTCTCTCTCTCTCTCTGTGAGCGAATAGAAAGGTGTGAACTCAGAACAAACAAATGAATAGAGTAAATATATGTGGAACTTGTGCGTCTTATCTCCTCACTCACATTACCTAGAAATCTTGATGTCTCTCAGATCACTCAACAGCCAAAGGTTCTAGAATGGCGGCACAGTAGCAAGCATTCTTCAGATGCAAGCATCGAACTATGTGATAGAGAAGCGACGGAGGCTACACAACAACGATCCTTCTTGATCGGTGCAAGGAAGACCCGAGCATGAAAGCAAAGGAGGCAATGAACGAAAGGGGGCGGAAAGCCTGGTGAACACGATAAAGAAGGCGATGCGCTAAGCCCCACCAACGTAGGCACTCAGTAGTGGAGATGGTGGTCGATGGTGGGAGCCAAAGAGAAAGACCGCAAGAGTGTCAAACCCTATTCTTGGCATTGGAGACCCTTTACACATGGTCAAGTCTAAACTTGGAAAGGGTTTTTGGGAGGGTCACCGGTGTGGGAGTGTTTCTAGGGGGAATCTCTGATTTTGAAACCCCCCCCCATGTGGCCTGGAGTGGTTTTCAGTTTTATCTAAAAACCATTGGAAACCTCCCCCCCAAAAAAACCCCTGTGTGAATAGCTCCATTGTGTTTGCACCTACTTTTTCCATCATTGGAAATTTTTTAGCAACCCTATTTTTCAGGGCCCCCACTATCACTGTGGTGGGACACTTGAATAGTGGTAATAGTGGGGCCTCAAAACCCCCACTAAAATTGGGTGGGAAGAGGCTCTAAGAGCACCTTTCGACGGCCCCTTCTCAGAGCAGGATAATGAACGTTATGATTTTCAACTTCACTTTCTCATGCAATCAATTGACGGGGTGTTGAAGGTCATATCTGATTTTGTTGCAGCCATTACACACCACTATGGCTCCGTTAACTGGCCACTGCTGTTAAAGTTTGAAACGATCAGTGATGTTTCATAACTTTTGCAAATATGCAAAAGTTATGAAACTCACACAAAGAGTCTGATGTTTGCCATAATTGCCTGGTGTGAGTTGTAGAAAGGGATCGTGGCAAGGTGCTATAAAAAAAAGTAGCATATTTTCAACTACCAAATCCACAAATCTTAACTCAAAAAAATGGGGCACTTAACTTCAATTAATGTCCCTGGGTAATTTTTTTTGGGGCTTGAACTACCTTGCCACAGCACCATTGTATAATCATATACCCTAACGAGCAATGCTAATAAACTAAAACTCTCAGATGCTTAAAAATTTATAGGATGCCATCTTTGGGAATTAAACCTTTAACAGTATGCAAAAACTCCCTTGTTCCAAGTAAACCATGATACCCACATGCCCAAGTTGCAACAGGAACTTTTGAAAATTTATTAATTAGAAAACCCCTTTTGTAGGTTACCTTTTAGGCCTTAATTTTCACCCTTTTGTATTTGTAAAGATGTAGATTCTAGGGATATTAAATACCCTTATTTTGAACTCACGTGCTAGAGGTACATATTGTTGACCGACCACCCCAAGGTGTGATGTCAAATTCATAGCTTTTAGGATAGTCACCCATATGCATTGCTTAAGAGTGAGATTTGATTGAGTAAGGAAGTATTATGATACTTCTTGATTGCATGGAGTATAGCCAACACCTCTTGGTCATACACATTCATAGCCATCTCTTAATATGTAGTGTGCTTGTGACTCTCAAAGGCAATGAAACCATGCTCTATAACAATATAGCTCCTATGCCTTTGCCATTGGCATCACACTGTATAGTAAACTCTTTAGAGAAATCTCAGCATAATAAGATAGAAGCAGAAGTGAGGAGTTCTTTTGACTAATTGAAGCTACCATTTGCAATGGTATCCCAAAAGAAAGCTTTCTTCTTCAATTTTTCAATCAAAGGAGTTATTATAGTCACATAATGCTTTATGAGCATATGGTAGAATGATGATAGACTAAGAAAGACTCTAAGAGAAGTAGTGTTTGCAATTGTTGGACAATCTCTAACAAATTGTACCTTCTTATGGTCAACTTCTCACATACAATATGACCTAACTTGGACTAATCTATTGCCTCTTTATTCAAGTGTCATACAAAGATTTGAAAGTGCTTTTTGTACTCCTTCTTGAGTTGTTTGATGATGATAAGCTCAAAATTAGAGTTACTATGGATTCCTTATAGAAATGGCAAATTCCATGTAAAAATGCAAAAAATCCATAGTAATCCTTCTCAAAGTTATCAACCAATCACATCTAAGTGCTACATCAATGGGCCCCATTTCTAAGGTAATCAAGTTGACTTCTGCTTCATAGTTTTTAGGCTCCAACTATGTGTGAGACTATGGAAACATCTAAATGTTGATTTCCTCTTTAGCATTGGCTACTTGAACCTTTATGGGCTGTTGTAAATCAATGGGGAGACAATTCATCCTATCAACTGATTTATTTACAAAGCTATGTGTATTGCCACTTTCTATCAAGATAAAAACATGTTTCCCATAAATGATACCCTTCATACAAATTGTATTAGAGCTCCTAGAACCTATCTAGGCATCCATGGAGATAGAACAAAGTGTAGTGACAATAGATCAGCCCCACCTAGATCAAATGGTATAGTCCCACCTAGGTCAAACAAAAAGCCTTTTGTTGGGTCATAGAATTGATCCTACTCAAGATCCTCTTCATGATCTTCAAATTCAACATGTATATTTGACCTTTTTTCCTCAATTTCTTCCTCATCAACATCTTTAAGAACATGTAATTTTTAGCCTTAGCATTCTTCTAAGCACATTTGGATGCATGATCAACCATATTCTTTTCACCACACTTAAAGCATAGACCTTTCTCTTTTCGCTCTCTAAAGAGATCCATAGGTATAAATTTTCCACCGTTGGATAAATTATTTTTGGGTCTATTATCACCCTGTTTAGGCTCAAGTTTATGGCTAGCAACTGGCTTTGAAGTGCTTTACTGCCTAAAGCATTAAATGTTGGATATGTAGGGACTTTGGGGCTGCCAAATGAAGTAATAAATCCACCAAAGTTACCTTTTTTATTTATAGTCCTTTGCTATCCAAAAGTGGCATGAGTAGGAATATATTTTAGGTATTTACAAGCCTTTTAGCTATCTCCATAGCTTGGAATAGTGTGGCTAGTTTTTGGGCCATGGCCTACTACTAGAAAATAGTGCACATTTGGGTACTTGGATGGGTTCTACAATGGTTTCATGGTCACTAAATGAGATGTTGATCAAAGTACCCCAAAATCTATCGTTTCATAGCTATAATCTTTGATCTTCTAGGTAAATAGGTAGCTTGACATGTCTTTAAAATTGTGAAACCCATACTAATAGAGGAATACTTTTGTAATAATCACAATTATAGAGGTCAAGCTAAATTTTTTATGGGGACAAGGTTCAAATATGCATGGCATAATAGTTTTGCATATAGCTATTAACAAGTGTTTGAAGATGTGTATTGCTTGACATAATAGAGCATCAATGTAGCAACTATATACACTAACTCTATACGAGCTTTATACTCACGATTGACATATGTGTAGGGGTGGTTATTAAAACCCTGAAATTTGAGGCTTTGTATATGTGTATGTGTATGTGTATGTGTATGTGTATGTGTATGTGTATGTGTATGTGTATGTGTATGTGTATGTGTATGTGTATGTGTATGTGTATGTGTATGTGTATGTGTATGTGTATGTGTATGTGTATGTGTATGTGTATGTGTATGTGTATGTGTATGTGTATGTATGTATGTACTACTCACGATTATATTTAGAGCCCAAACATGCTAATCCTTCAACCACCCATCTAGAACCATGAGGAAAAATCTTTGGTTGCATCCTCGAGGGATTCACTATGTCTAAATCCTCTATATCATGTGTGTTCAAATCCTATTTAAAAGTACCCTTATATGTGGATTTTTTCATAATAAAGTACATCCTTTTCCTATTCAATATTTGAATAATCATTTCGTATAGCATCCTTTTGCATGTAAAATTTTTGTAAAAGTTTTATTTACAAAGTCATGTCCTTTCAATCGACATGGTATACTTACATATTTATAAGTGACCCCTCCAAGACTTCATCCAACTTAAAGAACATTGTTTAGCTTGGTTAATGATTCTCCAAACCTATTCATTAGCAATAAAAGCTAGCCTTGACCACACAAAAAGGAGACATAATTCCACATAGCTCTAGATTTTACAACCAACATTCTTAGCTCAAGCATTAAAATGTGAGGTATACTCATGTGTATTCCCTTAAAATATATTTTTATAAGGTGCTCCTAAAACTTCAAGGACCTTAAGTAATTCTACTTATAAAGGCTCAAGTGATTTTTAAACTTCCAAGAGCTTACGCAATTCTACTAATGGAGGTTAAGTAATTCTTTTAGTGAAGTTTTAACTTGTGGGACAACATAACAAATATTTGTTATTTATTCCCTCTATATCAACCTTTAGTTACTAGTTTGGATTACATCATTCACTTTCCCAAGGGGCGCACCTACAAAAAAATCATCTATATAATGTGCATTCAAAGGATATTAAGAAATACCATTTCTTTACATGCAATACAACTATAAAATGACCCCTTTTGACTTTACTAAGCTTATAGGATTTTTTTATAAATTATAATTTAAAAACCTATTTTGTAAATATAATCATGTAAAATTTAGTAAATAAAATACTCTTTCCTTTGAACTCATGTGGTATCTTACATGTTCTATAAGATAGACTCCATGGTTCACTCTCCAATAGGTCTTGTTAGAGAAATAGTGGTAAAAGTATGTGATATACATCAATACATCCAATTTACTAGACAACCTATAATAGATTATATTGATTAAGTCAATGCAATACATGTGTATAATTGGACATTGGACAATCCTTTACAAATTTCATTTATCAACTTTTTGGCAAGAAAGTTAGCCATGTACCGTAAACTTAGCAATTGTTTAGTTGTAAACATACTTGATAAATTATGTATGCATAACTTGGTTGAAGTTTCTTTACATGCAAACATAATTTGTATGTCTATATGTCATTGCATTAGGCATATCTAGTACTTTGTTATATAAACCTTACGTTTGGATGTAACTATAACTTTGTAAGAAGAACCTAGGTATGCAAGCATTCTCTATTCTAAGACAATTTGTGTGCAACTCTCTATGAGCATGAATTGGCATGTAGTTATAACATGTGTCTAGATATACTTAGGTATTATGCACACTTCACTCGCATATGAGTAGATATAGACTAACATGGAAGCAGTTGTTGTATATAGATATAAGCTAAAAATGTACATATAACTTCTTGAGGATAAGTTTTATTAGATGGGTCAAGCCCACTTTTCATCCATCCTTGATGTATTTATGCATTGTTGTCTCTGCGAATCGATCCCTCTAGTGCCACCAAACCGAGTTTCGATCGCCAAACCATCATACACACATGCAATATATCCAACCAATTGGACCGTTGCATTCAGGATAAGTTGACAAATAAATGTTACTAGGGGGCTAGGATTATCTCCCTTGCAAGTCAAGTATGACTTGTTTGTAAGTATAAATTTGCAAGGTAAGTTACATCATGTGCTGAAAAACAAATATCTAGAAGAGGACTACCGTTTGATACCAGAAAGAGGATTTGTACGCGTGATAATGATATTTTTGCAACGAAGGTTTGTATACGTGATAGCCCAAAGGGAGTGTGCAAAGATATATCTTCACAGCAGGAAGAGTGACTGTTGAGAATGTGAAGAGCAGTTAGAGAGAACACGGCCTCCATAGCTCAAAATCTAGACTGAGAAGAAGGTTTGAGCAATTGTTGATAGTGCCTTTGCTGATGAAACGTGCATGTTAAGGTTGGTGCAACGGCATGCAGAGGACAGTCGGTGTACGTGGAGTTGGTAGGCCCAACGTTGGAAACATCGTCGATGGCATCGAATGTGTGCAGAACGATACCATTTTTAATAGGAGCGCAAACTGTTATCTTCCTAGACTTCACGACAGGGATCAATGCTTCGAGGATCCTATCCCAGCGAGACAGAGCGCTGACGCTGATGCTACCGCAGGTGACGGTGGTGAAACAAACGAGACACTCTGAGAAATTTTACATGTGAAACATCCCTCCGTCTGGGTGGCCGCCATTGCTGCAGCAATTACAACGAACGTCGACCATGCCTTCTCAGCAGCTTCCATCCCTATCGTGCCGGATAGTCCTCACCAAGTTGTTGTCTGATTCACCAGTGTTGAAGCGTCCGCGCGCAGCCGTCGGTCCAGTGACTCCAGAGGTCATTATGACGCAGAAATATCCCAGTGGCAGACCTGCAATTATAGGAGGCAGGTGTGGCTGGTTCGCGAATTATTAGACTCGGTCCTTGACTGTCGAGGCTCTAGCGGCTCTCAGTGGTGGTGCTACTCCAGCCACCATATAGCCGTTGCAGTCACTCCTGCCTGCTGTGGACGTCCCCTCCATCCTACTGGTCGACCACACACAACCCAGAACAAACTTGGATGGTTCAGCTCGCCTAGTGAGAACGAACAACAACGTGCGCGCCCGTGCGTGCATGCATGTGTTTTCACGTGCACGGTGCGTGTGCATGTGCTCTTGTGTCCCTATGCATCTACATATGTGTGTATGTGAACAAAAAACATATTATAATAGTTCAATTGAACAATTAGATAATTAACAACTACTATTAAGACAAAGGGAGGAACCAATTTTTTTTATCCAGGAAATAACATCTTGCAAGAATAAAACATATAACATTTTTGAAGATTTCAATACAAGGATATAGATAAAACGTAATACAAAGTTGGTTTCATTGCTAGAGAACCTAAACAAGAGTGATTTATGAGAGCCACAACAGTCAACGTATTACCTACAAGCCAACCAAGACATCAATTAGTGACACTAAGACAAAAATGCTACATTGTACTTGTCAATGGCTTAACTTGTTTGCTATCCTAATCACCCACTTAACAATATACTTTGTGAGACTCCATAGCAAGGTGTTGATGTTATGTCAAAGATCTAAGCGCAGCCCTCACTTAACTAGAATACATGTATGTGTGGGGGAAAGCAAGGATAATGGGTCATTATATGGAATTGATTGATTTGTGTGTGTGGTGTGTTCATTTCTAGGTTTTGGTCTAATGAAGGGTAAATCTCTTTGTCATTAAGCATGTATGTCAAAAATAATTTTAGTGTTTTGAGCATGTAGCTTGGACTAGTCTTGTACAAAAGAGGTTTTTTGAAAGAACATGCGCATACAATGTCATCATTTAATGATATGTCACTAATTTTCTCAAAGTGGAATTCAAAGTATACATTTATTTTTATCCTTATGGAGTTTAAAAATCTAAGAAATTTAATAAAACAACACTTAGTAAAGCTACTAAGAGCTATTGAAACTATCAATAGTTTCTTTCCATTATGATTATTTAAACCAAAATACATGGCATGACAACCCTCAACACTCTATATTGAAGGTAGCATGTTATACCAACACCATAGATGTGGAATACTAGGACTTGGATAATAAAGTCAATGGAGGAGCAATGGTTGTTGTTGATGGTCATTTGTGCTCATGTTATGGAAGATGAGAAATGTAATTCATCTTTCTTCTTGAATGGTTTAAGTAGTGCACTACATGGCAATACTTCATTGAATATAGTTTTGTTATTGATATCGAAAACCTTGATTGGCAAGTCCTTCTATAATGAGCATGCCTTGAATTGCTAAAAAGGAGAAAATCAAGATGTGGAAGGATAAATAACATGTTTTTAGTAGCAAAGATGAAGATCCAAGGTCCTTCACAAGTTATCAATATTGAGAACATAGAAATTCATGAAAGGTGTGACCAGGAGAAAGAGTGACAAGAGGACAAGCAGAGGCAAGTGCTATGGCTATGAAGGTTTTAACTCAAGAGAACAAGTAGAGTATGTGAGAACTTTAACGGTCACAATGTGTGGCCTACCTTCGCTTTATTATTCCATAGTAAAAAATAAATAATAAATATGAGAGTGAGGGTTCCCACCACCTACAATATACAAGTGTGTGAGCACTAAGTACAAGACAAATATAGGCCATTAGGCATAGGCAACTAGGCATAGGTGGCCTTTAACCCCCAACAACTCCCATTTGTTAAAGGTGAATATGCCAAGAGGGAGGAAAAGAAAATACAAAATGTATATATAAGTGCAACTGGATGAGGAAAGACCTCATCTCATCCTATGCCCATCATCTTCCTAAGGAAGGCATAACATTCTACTAGAGACTTTTAGTGAGCATTTCAACAAGATTCTAATTTGTAGAGATCTTGGTAAGCTCTTTCTACCTATCCTCAATCATCTCTTTGATGAAATGATAATGCACCTCAATGTTCTTGGTATTCATATGGAAGCCTGGATTATATGCCAACTAAATGATGCTCATAGAATCTGAACACAAAATAAGAGTCATAAAAGTGATACCAAGGTCTGCAACCAAACATCCTAACCATATGGACTCCTTCCATAGAATCTGAACACAAAATAAGGGTCATAAAAGTGGGATAAAAGTGATACCAAGGTCTGCAACCAAATAGCCTAACCATAGGGCCTCCTTCCAAGCCTCAGTGGTGGTGGCTGCAATGTACTCAACCTCAATAGTAGATAAGGTAATGCACTTTTTCACCCTAGAGATCCAAGAAACAACACATCCAATAAAGGTGAAGGCATGGTCAAAGGTAGACTTTCTATTATCAACATGTCCTCTATAATCTAAGTCAATGTAGCCTACAACTCTAGTCCATTATCACAAAACTACTTAAAGGCACATAATATATGCTCACCTCCATTGTCTGATGTTAGGCATTTCAGCATATACCTAGGCTAATTAAAGGCGCATAATACATGCTCACCCCCCTTGTCTGATGTTAGCCTTTTCAACATATACCTAGACTAGTTCTTAAACCAAAGCAAGAAAGAATCAAATTGGCTAAAACCTCTGACTTCTATAGGATAGGCCCAAACTTTATATGAAAAGTTATCAATAAACATGATAAAGTACTTAGCATTTCCCAAAGATATTGATAGGCCATGGGACCACAAACGTTCAAATGAACAAGATCCAAGGGCTCACCCTTGTGTGCAAAGTGAGATTTCTTATGAGTATTATATGTCTGCCTACCTTATAAACAATGATCACAAGTACCAAAACATAAATAGTTCAAGGGTGGGAGATATTGCAAACAAGTCAAAAATTTAATTCCTTTGAGTGTGACATGTTTCCAAGGTAATGATGCCACAAAGATACATGAGGAAGATCATTAATGGTGACCAATACATGATTGGTGGATCCAAAAACAAGCAAAGGATAAAGACTACCAACTTTAGCACCTCTATCAAAATTGAGATTGCCATGAGCGATTTTCCGTACAAAATCACCAAAAGAAACATGATACTCAACATCATCCAATTTTCCAGCAAAGATAAGGCTTTTGGTCAAAGCCAATGCACGACATACATCATGCAAGACGAAAGAAGTGCCAATAGAAAATTATAAGCATGCATTACTAATGCCAACGGTATCATATACATGATCATCTTCCATGTGTATTATACTAGAAATCAATTGGGATGCGAGGCCACATTAAAGGAAGCCCTTGAATCAAGTAACCAACATTGAGAGAAGGAAGACTAACCATCAATCAATTGTGTGCACTAACTAAAGCAGCAGCCAATATATAATCATCTAAGCTATACTCCAATGTATTACTCTCCTCAATCTTGTTGGGGGTAAAGGTGCCTCCGCCTAGCCCCCCCTGTATTACTACACTGACAGTACCTGCCACTGCACACTGCAAGTGGCGAGTGCCTGTCACAGTCACTTATTCTTTATTATTTTAGTGACAGTTTGAATAAAAGAAGGCTCGGCCACACATTGTGGTTGTTGGAGTTCCCACTTTTGAGTCTCTCAATCTCTTGGCTCTTGCTCTCCATCCGCCATAGCTCTCACCTCCATGCTTCTTCCTCTTGGGTTCCACTTCTCTTTCAATTGGTATCAAAGAAAAGGCATTGGAGCTTCCCCGACATTCTCTTCAGCCCAAATTTGAAGAGCTTCAACTCGAGCTTCAATGGCAACCATGGCACCTTCATTTGCAGGTATGTTTTGATCTCCCGCCTCCTCCCCGAGCTTCCGGACCTTCATCAGCTTCTTCCCAGGCTACATTGGAGCCCCCTTGATCGTAATAATTGCCCCTGAGGGTTGTTATAGATCCCCCAGCCCCCAGGAATAGCCAGCGCAATTTTTGGTGCATTTTTAGGGGACTAGGCTGATCTACTTCCTGGCATTTCCCTGCTCCTCCTCGACTTCCGGGCACTCTTGGCAACCTTCCCGAGCATTGCTTGACTCCCCAGCATTGGTGCCTGACTCCCCGTGATCGATTTGAGTGCTTCCCCCTTCAGCCCTTTGCTGTATACACAATCCCAGGACTGTTAAAACAGGGCAGCACTTGACATGTACTATTTAATGCTTCTTTGCATTGCCCATTGATGCCCGGTGATGCATGTATATTATGGGATGCTATGTCTATGCTTTGGGATTGATTTGGAGAAAACTTGGTGTATGCATTGGTTCATGAATACCGGGTGCTTCCTGGAGGTTTGAATGATCATACCGATGTATCTAGAGGTTGTCAAATGCTTCTTCTTGGTTCCAGAATGCTATTGAGATTGTATTAAGCTCTGACTTGGTTGTTCTTCAATGGCATTTGGCTTCAGTTGGCATGCTTTGGACCGATCTATGCCTATTGTCATTGTTTGACATTTAGGCTTCTTGCATTTATGCTTTGGTAGATATGGATGCCACTTAGTTTGCCCATGCTTGATAGTTACTTGGAGCTTCAACTTCAAATATATTTGGGCATTTTGGATCTATTGGCATTACATTTGGTTGTCAATTACATGCCCCTTGAATGCTTTCAAGCTTATGCTTTACCGGATCTGAGATAGCTTGGGATTTATGCTCCGGATGTACCCTAATGGGATTTGGCATGTCTGATGCTATGTATTTGATGTATTAGAGCGTTGCTTGCTCTCTTTGCATCTGACTTCACTTCCAGTGGGAGCCTCTTTGTATATTTGGATGTACACATATTCTTATTTACAGATGAGCTTGAGCTTATGGGACAGTGACTTGCATTTTCTCTCTTGAGAGCTTTATGTCTGCAATTTTTCTGTAGTGGGCTAATTTGATACGCGTATTGGAGCAGGCACCTATCTTTGTCGCAGGTTTGTCAGTTTTGTATGCATCTTGGATGGTTATGTATTGAGCTTCTTGCTCTATCAATTATGCTTGTGCTTGGTCTCTTCTCTTACCCCGAGACCCATAACATGCATGACTTTTGGATCTATGAGATGTCTCTTGCCTGACAGGTTATTGGTTTGACAGTTCTTGGTACCTTCTTGCCCCTGGAAACTCACTATTGGATGTATCTTGCTACCTAGCAGTTGCAGTGACATATGTATCAGTGATTGCTTCATTTTGGGATAGTTTTACATATTGTTGTCATTTATTATAGCAAGGTGAAATCTGTAGATTTTGAGCACTTCTATGAGCCTGGTAATGCTTACTATTTGATGTTATCTTGGTCATATTTAGTGGACAGGTGCTTCTCTTGGTGAAATCCGCCCTTTCAGCCAGTTTTAGCAGTATAGTTTTAGTGCATTTTCTACTAATTATAGCAACTTGCAATTTTGCTTTTTTGCTTTGATTTGGGACAGTATGGCTGGTCATCTGAAAGATACATCTCTCTTTAACATTTCCAAGTTGGATGGTACCAACTATGGGTATTGGAAGTCCCAAATATAGAAATTTTTGGTGCAGAAGTTGCAAATTAAACCCTTGCATTTCAAGGGTGTCAAAACTCAGGATATGGATAATGATGTTTGGATGGAAGTTGATGAGCTATGCAAGTCTACCATTATTTTGTCACTCTCAGAAGAGGTCCATCATAATGCTATTGAAGATGAAAATCAGAGTGTGTGGGATTTATGGGAGAAGATTCAGGAGCTCTATGCACAGTAGAATCTTGCGTCACAAATGTATTGGCTGAAGTAGTTAATGGACCTTCGCATGAAGGAGAGGACCTCCCTTTCATCTCATTTTAGTCAGTTTCATGCTATCATGAAGAGTCTGTTGTCACAAGGTATTGAGTTCAAAGACAACTTGCACCCATTGTTTCTGCTTGACACCTTGCCTAAATCATGGGATGTATTCCGTACTACCATATGCACGAACAGGCTTGATGGGCTAAAAATCAAAGATGTTGAGAGTGCTTTATTGATTGTGGAAATTAACAGGAAAAACAATGATACTTCCTGCTCTTCACGTGCATTGACCATTAGAGGTGGCAAAAATGGTAGGCGTGATAATGATCATAAGGGCAGGGACTCTTAGAAGTCTAGGTTCAAGTCACGTGGTCACAGTAAGTCCTCTGGACAAAAGTTTGATCTTACTTGTCATTATTGTCGGAAAGCATGACATACTAGGCCGCAGTGTCATAAAATGTGCGATGATAAGTGCAAGGAAAAGGGAAAATAAAAAGTACATGACAAGTCTTCTGAGTGCAGTATTGTACCTGCAAAGTCTAGTGTGAAGATAGAAGAGGTCAATGTCATGCAGGCCACTGATTCAGATGATGATTACATACTTGCACCTTCTGCATCATGCGATGCCTTACAGACTTCTGAGATACATTCTATGTATGTGCAGTGTTGGCTCTTGGATTCGGGTGTGTCCTTTCATGTGACACCCTGTAGAGATTGGTTTCATACCTATCGTACCATGTCTGGTTTTGTGCGTCTTGGTGATGACAGGTCCCTTGACATTGTGGGCATTGGAGATGTTAGGCTGCAGTTTCCTTCTGGTAGTTCTTTTGTTTTGCATGATGTATGCCATGTACCTGCGTTGACTTGCAACCTTATGTCAGCTGGACAGCTTGATGATCCAGGGTATTTTTTGTCTTTTGGAGCCTCTGCATGGAAGATTACTCATGGCAGGCTTGTATTTGCAAGAGGTGCCAGGTCTAGCAGCCTCTACCCCTTACTTGTATCTGGAGCTACATTGGATCATGTTTTGTGTGTGGGTTCTATTAAGGAGAGACTCTCTCCTCTAATTGGAGAGGAAGGGGTACCAATTTCATGGGTCCCAAAAGAGACTGGGGGAACGGAAGTCATTCTTTCTTTCTTTCATCCTGGCATCGAGCTATTTTCCCGCAGGGCTCCCCCTGCAGTATCGTTACCGCGGTAGAGTTTCACCACCAAGTTCGGGATGGATCGGTGTGGTTCCTCCACGCCTGAGACACCAGAATATCAACCCATGAACAAAAAGGAGTATAGGGAGGAGGAGGAGACACCTCGGCGGGTTTACATACAAGGCTAGGATTAAGGTCTAGGAGGTACCTCGCTCTGGAAAAGAAAAAGAAAGGTTCTCCTTCCAGCAAGCAGAGAACATTCCCTGCTCCGCCTTTCCATCCCTTGTATGGATGGATAAGCGGGCCGGATCTATTCCTTAGATCAGCTTCTAAGCTGATGTTATCAGACGGTCAAACCATAGGGCATAACCGGATCGAGTCCCCGTGTATCCCTTTGGCGTGCTCGTTTGGGGCATGTGTCTCTTAAAGGAATGAAAATGTTACGTGCTTTGCAGTATCTTCCTTCTTTTGACTCTTCGCATTTTGATTCTTGTGATCATTGTTTGTATGGCAAGAAGACTAGAAATACGCATAAAAAGTCTGGTAAGAAATGCATGGGTGCACTCAAATGTATGTGGGCCCGTGCCCTATCAGTCATTTGGTGGGGCAAAGTACTTTGTTACTTTCATAGATGATTACTCATGTAAGGTTTGGGCTTATCCCATAAAGAGAAAATCCGAGGTCTTTGACACATTTCAGTGTTGGCTTGCATTGGTAGAGAACCAGTCTAGGAAAAGGCTCAAATGCCTAAGGTCAAATAATGGGGGTGAGTATGTATCACGTGCTTTTGAGCAGTTTTGTGATGAGCGGGGTTAAACCAATTCACCAATTAACCAAAGGAAGTATCACGTCAGCACATGCAATTAGTTAAACCAATTCACCAATTAACCAAAGGAAGTGAATAATATCATAGACGGTGCTCAATCTGCTACAATGAGAAATATGTTCCCTCATGCAGAGAATGATACTATTGCCAAAGTCTTAAGCAAGGATATGGTAAAAAATGCATTGGAATATCGTAAATTCAGGGACATTGTAGATGGTGTCACAAGTGAAATCTTAAGGATGTGAGAAACTTGTTTATTGCTACAGATGCTCAGGGATTATGTAACAAGGTGGGAATGATATTGTCCACTTCCTTTGGGTAATTGGTGAATTGGTTTAAGTAACCGCCCCTTACATCCCACCCTAGAATGATATGGCTGCACGCATGAATAGGACCATTCAAGAAAGGGTCCGTAGCATGCTTAGCCAAGTTGGCTTACCACAGCACTTTTGGGCTGAGGCACTTATTACTACAGTGCATCTCATTAACAGGTTGCCTAGTAGTGGCATTGACTTTCAGGTTGTAGAGGAGGTATGGGCAAGCAAGCCCCCCTCTTATGATCATTTGTGTGTCTTTGGATGTGAAGCATTTTTCCATGTGCCCAAGGACAAACACAATAAGCTAGATCCTAAAAGCATCAAATGCATTTTCATTGCCTATGGAGATGCATGAGAGATGGGTTACCGTCTATGAGATCCGCAGGGGCGAAAAGTGATCCGCAGCCATGATGTCATCTTTCATGAGAAAAAAATGCATATGCATCCTAAGAAGGCATTCTACTAGAGATAGACGACCTCCTAACCATTTTGCATCCTCCATGGATTATGTACTGATTACAGATGCAGGAGATCCTCTCACTTATGATGAGGCTATGCGCAGGGGTGATTGTCACTCTTGGGAGAGGGCTATGCAATCTGAGCTTGACTCATTGCATAAGAATCAGACTTGGGATTTGGTTTCCTTGCCTCAAGGTAAGAAGGCTTTGCCATGCAAGTGGGTGTACAAGCTGAAAAGTACCCTTGGACACCCTAAGCCGGCATACAAGGCTCGATTGGTTGCTAAGGGTTTTAAGCAAGAGTATGGTGTTTACTTTGATGAACTCTTTTCTCCTGTGATCAAGATGACCACCCTATGCTTAGTCTTGGCCTTAGTTGCATAGCTTGACCTGGGCTTGTACCAGATGGATGTCAAGATGGCTTTTTTACATAGGGACTTGCATGATGAGATTTACATGGAGCAGCCTAAGGGCTTTGTAGACCCTGGCAGGGGAACACCTTGTGTGCAAGCTAAAGAAGAGTCTATATGGCTTGAAGCAGGCACCTAGGGAATGGTACCATAAGTTTGATGCATTCATGCAGCCACATGGCTATAGCCGCAGTGCTATGGATTTGTGTTTGTACAAGAAGAAAGCCCGTGACGGTTCTTTACTCATTTTGGTACTCTATGTGGATGACATGTTTTTAGCAAGGATAGCTCATGAGGAGCTAGATGCTCTTAAGGCTCAGCTCAAGAAGAGCTTTGAGATGAAAGATTTGGGACAGGCCTCTCATATACTTGGTATGCGCATTACGCTCAATCAATCTCAGGGACAACTCTATCTGTCATAGAGGGAGTACATTCATAAAGTCCTTGAATGCTTCCGCATGCAGGATGTTAAGCCTATTGGCTATCCATTACCTTCTCATGTGAAGGTTTCACATGCCGATTGTCCGCAGACAGATGAGCAAAGGGCCGAGATGGCCAAGATTCCCTTTGCACCCACAATGGGTAGTCTTATGTATGCCATGATAGTCACCCGTCCAGATATTGCTTTTGCAGTTGGGGTTATGGCACGTTACATGGCTACACCTGGCAAGAAACATTGGGATGCCATGAAGGGTATCATGAGGTACCTGAAAGGCACAGCCTATATGTGTCTTTGTTATGGCAGCCAGGATATAGGAGTCATGGGGTACACTGACTCTGATTATGTAAGTCATGCAGATAGTAGGAAGTCCACTTCTGGCTATGTGTTCACTTATGTTGGAGGGGCTATCTCTTGGATGTCCAGGGCGCAGAAGTGTACGGCCCTTTCTACTACAGAGACCGATATATTACAACCACAGAGGCTTGCAAGGAGGCTATCTGGTTAGGCCGTTTGATTGCAGACCTTGGTATGACATATGCTATGCCTACACTGCACTCGGATTCTATGAGTGACATTCAATTGGCCAAGAATCTGGTCTTCCATGTGAAGACGAAACATATTGAGGTGAGGTATCACTTCATTCGTGAGGTCATTGAGGATAGGTTTGTTGACCTTGTCAAGATTCCGACTAAGCAGAATCGTGTAGACTTGCTTAGAAAAGCCTCACTACTGAGCGCTTTGCCTTCCTTAGGAGATTGATGGGCATTGGATGAGATGACGTCTTTTTCCTCATCCTGTTGTGCATGTGTACATTATATATTGTATTTGCTTTTATTCTCTCTGTCACTAGGGAAAATTTTCCTTTAAGTGGGAGTTTGTTGGGGGTAAAGGCGCCTCCGCCTAGCCACCCATGTATTACTACACTGGCAGTACCTACCATTGCACACTACAGGTGGCGGGCGCCCGTCACAGTCACTTATTCTTAATTCTTTTAATAACAGTTTGAATAAAGGAAGGCCTAGCCACACATTGTGGTTGTTGGAGTTCCCACTTTTGAGTCTCTCACTCTCTTAACTCTTGCTCTCCATCCGCCATAGCTCTCACCGCCAAGCTTCTTCCTCATGGGTCCCACTTCCCTTTCAAATCTTGACAGTGGATTTAGTGATACACTGGTCATCGAATATCTTAGCATTATCTAGTACTTTCTGTTTGCCTTTATCACACCTATCCTATTGCATCTTATGGCACTATGGCTATATATGTCCATGCTACCCATAATAATGACATGTAACAAAAGACTCATGATAGTGGGATTTACTGTGGCCCTCCCCAGAAAATCTAGACTTAGATCTATTCTACTATGGATCTCTACCATGATAATCATAACTGCCTCTAGCATCATTCCTGCCTCTAGTTGTGAAAGCATGAGAGACGCAGGTTGCATCAACATTCTTTCCATTAACTTCCTTAGTAAGTAAACCTCCCTTGACATCCGAGCATCAAAAACCATCCTCATGAGCATTTGTGCTAATGGCAATGCAGAGTGTATCCCATGACTCGGGAAGTGTAACAAGCAAAAACATGGAGTTAATATTATCATCAAAGATAATATTCTACAATGTAAGATGGCTGCAAATAGAGTGAAACACATTCAAACAAGTAGACATAGAAGTGACTTCCTTCATATATGAAGGTCCACAAGCTTCTTCAGCCAATATAACTATGAAGTAGGGGTTTGCTTATCATAAAGATCACGTATTTTTTCCCATAACTACAATGCAATGGACTTGCATAGCTCATCAAGGTCTTCCCAAGTTAGCATTCATATCTTCAATCTTTATGCCTTTGCATTCCAATGGCTTAGCTTGCTTCTTTTGCATCAAGGCTTGCCAAATCCAGGTCTTTCAATAAAGTTATTGTCATCCAACTTGTCAATGTTAAAGATGGCACTATCCCCAAAAGCACTAGAAGCACATGCCATTATGATTGCAAAATAAAGAGAGAATGGGCTACTATAACTTTAGTAAAATTGCCCCAATACTGAGCCAAAAATGAAGGCAACAAGAGGATAATAAATATATTGTT
This sequence comes from Lygodium microphyllum, assembly GCF_053477565.2. Taxonomy (NCBI): domain Eukaryota; kingdom Viridiplantae; phylum Streptophyta; class Polypodiopsida; order Schizaeales; family Lygodiaceae; genus Lygodium; species Lygodium microphyllum. The sequence continues at coordinate 70,419,466 of NC_141137.1, read as the reverse complement.
ATCCTTAATGTAGGAGCATTAGAGTACGTGAAACAAGTGTTTGCTCTAAGTAAAATAGCTCAATGCTAAATTATAGCAATGTTGTCCATAACATTGCAATAAATGCTAAGCTAATTATTGTAGCCAAATGTCCAAGATAAGATGCTCCCACCATCAAGGGAGTTCAAATAGCAATAAGATTCATAATGCAACTAGTAGTGAAAGAGAAAGTGCATGCAACTCCAAGTGCCAAATGCTGTAAGAGAACCCAAAAGTGTCAAATACATAGATGTATCTTAAACAAAGAGATAACCAAGAACATAATCTAACTATGCATAAAAGATCTCCAAGCAACAAGGAGATCTAGCAAGTAGCAACCAACTCATTACTTATGAGCAATAAGCTTAGTACATAATACAACATATATCCATGACTAACAACTACAAGACAAAGTATTGGGTATCCAAATATCAAATAAAGATCATCCCAGAGTGATTCATGACTACAAGGACAATCTCTACATAAATTAATGAGCATATAGAGAGATCCCACGATCTCTACAAGCCAAGATTTGCAATGATTATTGGAAAGTACTCCCACTGGAAGAAAACTAGAATATGGGTGAGCAAAGCAAGTTCAATGCATGTACATCATAACATCCATAAGCCCAATGGTACCAAGTAATACAACCGAGAGCATATAAATGACATAAACGTCCAAGTTCATAAATGGGAGATCATAGACCAATGCAACCTCTACCAACTAGAAATGTAAAGGAGCTTAAAATGAATGCTCAAGGAAGAGCATATCCAACATAACTAGCAATGGCAAGTATACATACGATCCAAGAGTATCTCGAATGCATAAAAGCATAGACTTTACTACTTCTTCACTAATATTCAAGATATATGCTTGCTATCCACTATTTATGATAGCAATAAACCTTCTAATGGCTAAGCAAAATGAGTTGTAATTGATCTGTAGAGCATTCCGAAGCATTAATACATCATCTCAACATTAAACCTTTAGTAAATAAGCATCTGCAATAACATTCAAATGTTTACTACCCCAAACTGTGTGAACAACAAGTCTATCCATAACTATCAATCAATGGATGATCATTTTCTTTCCAAATATATTGCTCGAGATGGAGTCCAATGTGCTGGAAAGGACCCCCATAGGCTGGGCAAAGTATTAGAGAAGGACGTTGGAGCAACATCAAATGCAAGAGCAGCAAGCCAATCCCCCTAAAAATGTTCTAAAATTTTCAAGGGCTTATCTTGGGCCTCTACCTATTGTGGTTAACCTATAGAGGTCACTTTGGCAATGGCTAAATGCTTTCCTAGAGCTGGAAAAGAAGCTAGAGAAGGTGGGGAGTCAATGCCTACCCCATACAAATGAAGACATCGCTGCCATGGAAGCTTAGTTAAAGTTCTCTTTCTCAGGCTCAGGTAATATATGGTTGAAGCTCCTCGGATGCCTTTTTTAATACTAGTTGAAAGGGGTGAACAAGAATGAGAGTGAGAAGAGCACAAGTGGAAGCAAGAGCTATGGCTATGGAGGTTTTAACTCAAGAGAGAAATATCAGTATGTGGGAACTCCAATGGTCACAATGTGTGGCATACCCTACCTTCCCTTTATTATTCCATAATAAAGAATAATGAATAAAGATGAGAGTCATTAGCGGCCTCCACCTATAGTGTACAGGTGTGCAAGCATTAAGTACAAGATAAATATAAGTAGCCACGCACATGCCGCCTTTAATGCTTGAAAATTTAGGAGATGAGAGGTTAGATAGACAAATATTAGAGTTCTATTTGAGTGGTCATTGAAGTGCATATCTCCATGGTGACTCAATTATCAATTGACATGGTGGTTTATGAATGAGAGATTTTCTCACAGTATACCTTTTCTAGCTTAGCATTGTGGCCTCATTTCTTTGGCACTAGGGTGGTTAAAGGGAGTTGTAAGGGAAAGACAGGTACAAGTGACTAGGGGATTCATGTCTAACATTAGACAACAAAGAGCTCCCATCCTACCCTTGATATGCTCTGACTATGTGAAGGTGTAAAGAAAGGGCACTAGGATATTAGAGATGGAGCTTGCCTACTAAGGCAATAAGGCTTTTTGTTTTCTTTGGTTTTTGTCTTTTCTTTTCTTTTCTTTTTTTCATTTTGAAGTGGCATATAACATGATTGCATTAAGCTTTTAACCTCACTTTCATGGAATTTGAAGTATAAATGCTAATAAGAGTTGTACATTTGACTCTCACACTTAACCACATGAAGATGAGTATGTACAAGAGGATGAGATCCAAGACCACTTTTATTGGAAAGTTATTAAAGAAGAATCAAGCTCACTATGAATGTTATCAAAATGAAGAGACTTTGATCTGGTTGTAACAAAGCATTGAGCAATTGTTACTCTTCTTGAATAAGCTAGATATTGAAAGAGGTAAACCATCAAGGTACCATTTATTCAATTGGAGGATTTATTTTGGAGTTTTTAATCATTGGTGCTTATGTGGAAGATCCTACAAGAAGTTACTTTTGTTATAGGTGGGTGTAGGAAGAGTGTTATGTTATCACCATAATACCCTTGCACATGGAGTAAGGATTTTGCTAGCCACCTTAGCATGTACTTCACCTCCTATAGGGTCTTTGTATTCTATGTGGTCTCCTTTGTTGTTTCCATCAACCTTGGGAGGTTTTCTTCAATGTATGATGCCTTTCTTGTACTATCTTTAGGCATCCACTTGATTTTGTTCATAGGCTTTGTTGGAGGTCATACTTGGTTGATGGGTTTGAGCTTCTTCTTTTGTATGCCCAATAGGTTGGCAACCAAGTCTTTATCCCCATTGCAATATAATTTTGTTTGTTTGAGGATTTTCATTTTGGTTTTACTTCTATCATTGCAAGGAATCCATCATTGAAAGAGGAAATGACTAGGCAAGCTCAACTAGATCATCTTTTCAACTTAATCTACATTGTAATTCATAGAAAGCTTGAAAGTTTTGATAAGAAAAATTTCCTTCCCAATATCTTCATAGTTGGTAAAACATAGAACATGGGAATGCTTTCAATCTCCACATTTAACATAATCTTGCACTTACTTAGCAAGGAACATGACTATCCCATATGGGTTGAGTTTTGCATTTGTGAGCACAAGGTCTAGCTCTCTCATGTCTTTCCAAGCCTCACAAGTCAAAACATTTTGATTGGACCCTAAAAGAGTTTCAAGAGAGTGATCACTCTCTTTGCTATTAAATGGGCCCTAACACGTGTAGGAGGAATTGATGGCTCTTCTTCAAGGTCAACTGCTCTAATATTCACTACATTGATGATGAAGGTAAGCTCTTCCATGAACTGGTATATGTGCTCAACCACAAACAAGTTTAAGGTCATAGTTTGAGCAATTTTCTTACCAATTGATGCTTTTTTCTTAAGGAATTTGATACATAGGTGTGTGATGCCACATTCAAACATTGTTGTTCTACTTTATTCTCTATTTTAGTCTTGCTTCTCAAAATACCTAAAAGAGATGTAAGCAAGTTTTCTATAGCTCTAGTAAGCTATCTCTTCTCAAGTTTTTCCATTGCCTCTTACTCTACCTTGACCTAGTACCATGACTAGAATAGGTTGGTAATCCACGAGAATAGCATTTCCTTCCTCTATTACATGGGGTGTTGGTGGTCTTAGTATACCTGAAGGATTGACTTCTATTCTTAGGACTATTTGTCTTAATTCAAGTGGTACAAGTAGATCTAATTTGGCTTCTTATCTATATGGGATTGCTATATTCATTGGATAAGGGTTGTCATCAATATGAACATAAGACTAAGTAATCTCATGGGTGCTCAAAAAATGTGCATCCTAGCCACACCACATCTATGGTTGCTACATGTTCTATTCCTTAGGATATTGGTATTCTAATAATAAGTGACTACCACCATAATGGACACATTGGACATGTGGACTAGGTTTAAGGTTTCAACTTCATCATTTATGGGTTGAGATCAACCATATCTTGCAATAGGCTTGATTTCTTCTCATTTCTTCCATCATTTTTAGGACTAATTATGTCCAAAGTTTAGCTTTTATCTTGCTTATTTTTTAACTAAATAATATGTCCTACTTGCTTCCTCTAATATTCCACTTACATTTGACATATCAATTTGAGTTGCTAGGTATAGCCTTATATAGCTCCTCATTGTTTATCCCATTGATAAAGATTGTAGCAAAGTCCTTCTACATTAGGTCCCTTTACTATAAGCATTCTCTTATAGAGCCTAGGGACACTGGTTACATAATCCCTCATGGTTTCATTCTCTTTTTGCCCTATGTTCATGATTGTAACTATGAGTTTATTCTTATAGCAAACCTCAAAGGACCTCTTAATGAATAGTACCTTGAAGGCAGAGAAGCTAGCCTTCTCTATAGCATCAAGACTTATGAACCAAGTTCACCCTTTTTCTTCCTAGACACACCCCAAAATTTGGTTCTTCTTATCACTTATCACAAGGTCAGTAGCCTCATATGCTTTTTCTCAAGCTTCTCCATGAAACTATGTGAAGTGTCTCTAGCTCTATGATTTTATATTTGCCTAGTAGCTTTAGGGACCTTTGATTTCTTTTATATGCTTAGATTGAGACATGGGCCACTTACCAAATTGGTAGCTAGCAATGTGTTGGCTTGGAGGGCCATGAAGTTATCTCTAGCAACTCACATTGCAAAAGCTCTACAACTATATCATCTAATGTTTCTACAACTTCAACAATACCAATGACTCATTTTATGTCTTATAATTCCTTGTCTTATTTTTTTGAGTTTCAAATCAATATAGCCTCCATTAATGCTTTATGTGGTATTCCTTCTTGATTTCTTTTTAGCATCTACATTAGCTATGATTTATTGTATGATCCTTCCATTGATTTCTACCCTAGTAAGTTCATCCAAGAGAACCTGAGGTAGTTTTCAATGCTATTGTTTGATAGCTAGATTGGCCTATTTTGATCTTGATTGCTTTTTCTATCAAATCTAGGCCTTTGAGAACCCTCTTAGGGTTTCTCTAAGGCTCTTCCACCTATGGTTCAATGCTTTTCATTTTCTATTCTTATCTCGAATCTTGTTGTCCATCAAATTTGGATTTCTTAGAGTCCTCTTAGGGTTTCTACCTAAGCCTCTTTTGCCTATTCTTAGGGTTTCTACCTAAGCCTCTTTTGCCTATTCTTAGGGTTTCTACCTAAGCCTCTTAGGGTTTCTATCTATAAGTTTATTAAAGAAAAATTAAATGTAAATAAATCTAATCTATTTGAACTCTTGTCTAGACTAGACACACTAGATTAGATTAAGAAACTTAAAATAAAAGAGAAGCTCTAGAGTAGCCACACTTTGGCTAAGAGAAAGTGATGGATCACTCCACCACTTTCAAGCACTCATGACCTCCTATTTCTCCATGAAATGAAGAAGTAGACACGATTAGAAAGAAACTCTAGTACTGTCCCAAAAATAAGGCCAAAATGTTGAGGTTACACCAATCTCAATACCATAAGGGAATGCTTATTCCTTCAATTATTCTCCTCTATGGCTTATTCTAAAGTTATGCTCTATCCTCACCCCTTTCTTTCACTCTCTTATCCACAAGCCAAAAATAAGAGGAAGAGAAAAAGAAGCAATAGGAGTACATCGAGTCTTACCTTCATTTCTTGTAGTCTAGATGCCAAGAAGAAGCTCTCAATGGCTCCACAAGGCTTGTGCAAGCTTGTCAAATGCAAGAAGCCACCTTTTTTCAATATAATAGCTATCATCACCACAACAAATAGGGAAGAATAAGAAGACTGGAAGCAAGAAGTCACAAGCTATGGCTATGGTGAAAGCAAGAAGGTAGGATAGAAGTAAGACCTCTCAAGTTTGCACACATAAGAATGAGCAGTTGATCCATCTTTACATGTTATGTACATAAGATTTCTCTTTGGGTAGATGCCCTCAACCCTTTGTACCCTATGATGTCCCCTTAAAATGTATGATATTTGGCTAAGGCCTTTGTGGCCACTAGATTTTGGATTACATGCACATGATTTTCCAAACTAACCTACATAATATTTTGGCAACACACAAACTTCCAAGAACTTAAATTTTACTTGCTAGATTTTCTAATTTGCACAAGAGTGAGCTCTACAGTCAAATTTTACAATAAGCATTCTCCACATGATGTGGGTTTTTAAAAACGAACTTTAGAATATCATGGAACAATCACAAAGCCAAAAAATGATTAGAGATGAATTTTGAAGAGATGTTGGAGCCTTATATCTTCAAAATTTTATGCCATGTATTTGTTCCCTACCTTGGTCTCTTCTTGTTGTTTTTAGCTCCCAACCGCCACTTACTAGTTTTGGTAGCTAGTATTTTTAGAACTTTTGAAAATGGTGCTTTCGAGAATTTATGATGCCCTTGGCAACATCTTTAACATTCTAGGCTTCAACATCTCTACTATTTTCAACAACTAATGTTTTTAATCATCATTATTTTTTGTGGTTACTAAAGTTATTTAACAATATAGCAAGGTTTTCCTTAGCATGTGAAGAATCATAATGAGCTATCTGATCGCTTGTCTTGGTTGCTCTCCAACACTTTCTTCTCAACTTTCTTGGCATCGCCTTTTCACAATCTTGAATATCTAAACTCAATTTTTTTGCATGACCATGTCAATAACTAAATCATACAATTATAATTATGGAACCCACATCTTGTTTCCCATTGTATGTTTCAAAACCTTGTGTTTGACCACATCACCAAGCCTTCTTGATGTGCAAAGTAGGGAGCATGGGTTTCTAGTATACAATACAATGCACAATAGATAAACAAAGATTAATAAGAGTATCAAACACAAAACATGCTACATAGAAAAATGCATTACCATATGTAGTGCCTTATTATAGTCAAAGACCAAACCCCATCCATTGTATCAAAAATTTTGAGCAAACTCAATCAACTTTCTATTATCACCTTCATCAAACTTTATATTCTCTAGTTGTGGAAAAAACTATCAAAGGTGGATCCACACGTGCTTAATCAAGAACCATTGCATACAACTTTTTCCACCTTCCATACCTCTCATGTTTCTAAGCATTGATCTTTCTAAACTCATCCATAGGTGGAGACAAGAATTTGCAAGTCTTTGCTCCATCAAAGCATGGATTGTAATGTACATTCTTTATCTTCCCAAACCTCTTATCATCCTTTTGGATTTTAACTTGGCCTCCATGTAATCACAAAGAATATGAAACTCCTTCCACCTGTACAAGTCACTACGACAACTAATAAAACTTGCATTCAATATGCAAACACACATGCTCATACAAAAGCTTCTCCACAATTCTCATGAATGCATGTAATGTGTAGAAGGATACTTGAGTGTAGCGCATCAACATCCATGTGGAAAAAAACTACTTTTGAATCACATGAGATGGTAAAAACGCATGGATTTATTGGAGGTCATAGGTTTAGAACCATGATACATGATTCAGCTAGTCATAATTTTATACATTATATCCTTGTGAAAAAGTTTGTGGTTCCTCGGCTATGTAGATGATATCAATATGTAGTTAAGATGATATGCAAACAAGATAGTATGATATGCAACACTATGGTGTCTAATTTGAACATTGGCATTCAAGACTATGAAGATAAGCCCAATTTCCAAATAATGAATATGAACAGGCAAGATGTAGCTTTAAACCTAGAGTCTATTTTAAGTTTGAGTGATCATTTAAAGGATACATCACCATAATACACTAGAATTTCAAAAAGACAAGAAGACTATCATAATTCAAGGCAAACATAATATACTAGTTCTCTTTGATTTGGACAAGCACATTTTCGAAGTATCTATGATTTGGCATTTGCCTCTACAAAATTTTCCATAACTCTAGGAGCATTGTTAAATGGAATTAAAGACATTTTTCAATCTGATCTGCCAAATGGTTTACTACCATTAGTGAGAGGGGACCTTAACCATCTCATAGAGTTAGTCAAAGATGCACATCTAATTTCAAAACCTCCATATAGGCTAGTAAACCACAACATTAAGAAGTAGAAATGCAAATTCAATAACATTTAGATAAGTGGTTTATTAAACCCAGTAATTCACCGTGGGGTTCACCTATCTTAGTGGTGGAAAAAGAAGATGGTACTATGTGACTTTGAATCGATTATAGAGCTTTGAATGATATTATCATAAAGAATAATATATTGATGCCTAAGATTAAGAATAATTGTTATCAATTGAGGGCAACTCAATTGTTTACAAAAATAGACTTGAGATCTTACTACCATCAAGTTAGAATCAAGAAGAAAGAAGTTTCCAAGATGGCATTTAGGGCCACGTGTGGACATTATGAATTTTCGCTAACAGCTTTTTCCTTACCAATGCTCCAAACACTTTCATGAAGCTCATGAATAGTGCTTTATCACCTTAAATTAGTCATTTTGTTGTAGACTTTGTTGATTATATCCTCATCTATAGTCTATAGTCAAACTAAGAAAAATTATTTTGCAACATTTTAAAAAGATTTTCCTATTAATAAGCAATAATTCCTCTTTTTGAGGAGGTGAGATATTAAGGATATATTATCTCCAAAGAGAAAATCAATATGGATCCAAAAAATGTTAGGGAAATACTAAAATGGCCACCTCTATAGAAATCGGAAGAGGTTTAAATATTCTAAGGTTTATCTAGCCTTTATTGATAATCCATTCACAATATGCCAATATAGTTATTCCGTTCAGTAACCAACTGGAAAGGAAACGACTTTAGATAAGGAACAAACCAAAAATTAAGCTTTGAAAAGCTTAAGATAGCTAATTGTTATAGCTCCAATATGAAATATAGTAGATGCCAATAGACTCTTTATGGTCGAAACCAATGCAAATAACTTTACAATAGATGCAATCTCATTACAAGAGAGTCGACCGTTATCTTTCAAAAGCAAGAAATTAGACCATGCATAACAAAATAATTCTATTCATGAGAGAGAGCGATACACAAAATAGTACACATAATTAAAGAAATTGCAACATTATGTGTATGGTGCTAAAGTGATGAATGTTTGATCAAACTAGCATTAAGTGGCTTACTAATCAAACAAACTTGAAGAAGCATAAGGCTAGATTGACTAAACTTCTTGAAGACTTTGATTTAGAGTGGCAAATAAATTGTGTTTACTCAACTTTCTGATGATCTTCTTGAAACATTAGAAGAAAGATGTCAAGTTGATCCTACAAATTAGCATATGGGAAGGCGTCGAGAAAGAGAATCCATTAACAAAGGCTTTCACTAATGAAGGAACATTTAGTATTGTTCAAGAGGGAACATTATATTCAAGTCAAAACATTTTACCATCAAAATGGTCACTTGCTCTGTGTGTTCCAAGACAAAGAGATACAATGCCAAATGCTGAGTGTCATGATTTCCCTAATGCAAGACACAATATGGCAAGAACTTTAATCTTGTTAAGAGGTGATTTTATTGGCCTTGGACATATAAGGAGGCCCTTGACTATGTTGTCAAATGCAAGAAGTACCAAGCCAATAGAGTTGAAAGATTAAAGGTGAGGATTATCATTGTTGGATTACCTAGAACATAGAGGGAGCACAGCAATGTTTATCAAAATCATTAGGATTATAACAGGTCCATATAATGCTAAGAATCCAAAATTGGTGAAGTTTTTCATAGAGAACCTATACTCTAAGATATGAATGAAACTCTAAGATTAGCTCAAAGTACCATTCAAAAGGCACACAATACAGCCCAAGGCTATGGTAATTTAAATGGAAGGCCCCTTCCTTTTGAAGAAGAACAAGTTTTCCTTAAGGCACCTAAGCATTTTGAAACCATGAGAATCGAACCCTACCCAATGTTATCGCCAAGTTATTTTGATCCATTCAACGTGCATGAAGACAAAAATTATGGCTTATAAGTTCCAACTCCTCACCACTAATAAGATCCATCCAATATTTAATGTAAGCTAGCTTGTCATTACCTTATGAGCCAAATAGGACTTCAAACGTTCTTAATAAATGACTAAGAAATACTATTTACCAAGAGTGTAGTAAAGTGGAAACTTGTTCCCATGGAAGCATGCAAGCACTCAACAAAGAAAGTGCAAGTTTCCCACTTTGTCTGATCTCCCCAGTAACTTTTGAAGAATGAAAACATTTCTCAAGGGGGAGAAAATGTCACATTAATTAATGAGATTAGTTAATGCATCACAAAGAAACATTGAGATCTACAATTGTCCATATATTATTTTAATCCACATACTAGGTTCAAGGACATGACTAATATGTGCACATTTGTGTGAACATGGACTTCGACCACTAGTTGCAAGTTATAAGCCAATTAATGTGTGAAAGGACTCAATGCCATCAAAGGATGTGGAAAGCATCTACTTTAGTTGCCAAGCAACATTTTCAATGAGTCGTGTGTTGGTTGGGTGAAAACTCTTCAACTTTTTCTACTTTAAATCATCACTAGGTGACATTGACTACATCTTTTCACTCTTATATTTTGATTGTGAAGCCTAAATACTATTGTTGTTAAAACCCTATTTCCTAATATCTTCCATCATATTTAAGCAACCTTTCACAACATACTTTATCTCAACTATATGGCATTGCATTATCTCATCTAAGCATGTCTACACTTACAAGGCATCCACACATCCCGCTACAACTCTCCATTAAAGCTATCATCTAGACATGAATGTGTGTTCAAGTTGACCGTCTTTCTAAAGCTCCCTTGCTACCTTTCTAGCAACTATTGATGTCAAAAGTTGAGCATTAAAAATTCAAGCAATTCAACATAGCTCTCATACACTTAGCTCTATCAATAATCAAGTGCACATGAAGCACAACTAGGGTGGCTTATTCCCTTCTCTAAAGAAAATAAATTGCCCTAAGAGTGGGGAGAAGGAAAGAGCACACTGACGAAAGGACCAACAATACACCACCTTTGCGTAAGCTCTCTAAAGGTCATTAGGTCCATCCTACATGAGAGCAAGGAATAGACAAGTCATTGTTAAATCAATTGAGCTGGTGGAAAGTGCCAACATTAGGATAAAGGGGCCAATAGACTACCATCTAACAATCTTCCATTATAACTTTTGTTTCCAAGTAACATAAATGTTTTTGAATAGTCTAAATATATATACCATGCAGAGCTTGGAAAAAAAAAAACAGTTGGGGCATTTTGATATCTTTAACAAATAGCCCTAGTTATAAATGAAGGGTTCACAAAAGAGTGACAATGAGTGGCCAATAGAGTGACACTCAAGAATGCGTCATGGTTTTACAAAATCCAAAATATTAAAAAATTTACACAGTTGAATTGTTTGACTCACATAAAGTTTACGTGCAATATGAAAGAGTTTGTATAATAATATTGAGTGGCTAGAAAAGCCACATCTTTTTTGCAAAATTGTCACTCAATTGGGGTGGGGTGTGTTTTGCTTTAGGGGGTGTCACTTTATTAGCCCCTTTACCTAGACTACATGTGGATTGGCCAACTTACGAGTATCACAAGGGTCACACACAATCCACCACCAACAAAAAAAAACTCATTGATTAGCTACTTCCATACATGCCTTACAAGTAACATGATTTTGGCTATACTGGATTTGCTACTTGTGTCCTCTAGCTTTATGCAGCTACAGATATCACAAAGAGACTGGAGTTTGACACCTAATTTAAATAAAAGCACCTTAAATCACTCTGCTTGTCAGAAACTTCAATAAAGATTGAATGCTTTCTATAACAGTGATTAATGAGTAACTTTCTTATTTGGTTCATGTTATTTGCTCATGTTGAAAGCTGAACACAAATTCCTTGTTGGATAGAGCCCATAACTGCAAGTAAGATCATGTGCAGCCAAAACTGAAACCATCTGTAACTACTATCATAATGAGACAGAGACAGAGACACGTATATGGCTTACCACTAGGGTAACCACTTGATTGCACAACAAAAAAGAAAAGAGAAGCAGTATATGGCAGAATATAAACTGAAAGATCTAAAGAGCTGATATGAACATTACTTTACATGTTAACAAAGCCTCCGCCTGATCTCTTCAGTATATCTGTCTCTGTAAACAATGATCCTGTCCTAATTCTTTAGTACCTGTACTTGGGATATTTATCTTTCCGATTGGAAGCTAGCATAACCCTTTCATCCTCCAAGACATTCAGGTTAGGGGCAAGTAGACGTGTGTAACGATCAAAATACAGTAGCTGCTTAACAAGGAGGCCAAACTCGCGAGGGAACCTTAACCCATAAGCCTCACTGACACGAATCTGAAGATCCAAATAGAAACAGGTCAAATTGTGTGATAGGAGTGCACAACAAACACCAGCAGCTTTTTCAGATGGAGAGAGACCATACCACATCAAGGAATAGAGCATTGACTTGCTGCTCATCGACAGCCAAAGTTGCAGCGACTGTTGTACTACGTGGTCCACCAGCAGCAGTAATCAGAATTTCAGAGTCCAAATCCTAGCAGATACAAATTATGAGAGTGTTTAAGCAGTATTGAAAAGGCATCAACAAGACTAAATGACTTTACTGTCTGAATGTTGAAATTTTTCATTTTACCGGTCTATGAAGTCTTCAAATGTCATTTTAGAGAAAGCTGCTCACCTGAACAGCTGTGAACACCTTCTCTAGATCTTTGGCGAAACTATTTACATCAATTTTAGCATCTGCGGCTCCCATTTGAACTAATGCAGCTGCCATTGCACTGTATTGCCCATCTCCAATGGACGTTAAGAATGTCTCAATTGCAGCCCAAGTAGCAGGTGAGATGCGTCCAACAATGCCTATCACCAATATTCACACTTTTCAAAAAAACGCATGCATGCACATGGACTATGATCCAACTTTTCATCAAAATGCAAAGGGCTCCTTCGATGAAATAACCAAAAATCAAAAGCAGAAAGCAGACGACCATTTTAGTAGATTAGTAAACATGAAGAATAATATCAAGCAAATATATGAAATCATACATGGTCTATCACATCCAAGCATGATCAAACGCTATGAGAAACCAGTGATGAGCACAAGCAGAAGCAGAGAGAGTGTGATAGTGAGAGACTACCAATAGGCGTGTACCAGTGTGGTACACACAAAGAATAAAAGAATGTATTTACACTTAGGATACGGTACACTTACACCCGCTGCTAGGGTGAGTTCACATGTGTGAAGTAATATATACACGGAAGAGAGTGTAAAGGGCCTTTACACCCAACAACCTCCCACTTAAAACCTTTAACCAACTCCCACAAAGTCTGATGCAATGCTCATGTGGAGCCTTTGCAAGACATTTAGTGAGAACATTTGCACGGTTATCTTGTGATTTGATCTTAGTCAGGGTGACTAGACCATCATCCAGAACCTGTCTGATAAAATGATACCGAACATCAATATGTTTGGTACGTGCATGAAACATGGCATTTTTAGCTAGGCATACAACACTCTCGCTATCACATCTAAGTACAGGTGTTTTGGTGGTCAGCCCAAAATCCTTGACCAAACGACCAAGCCAAACTACTTCTTTTGAAGCTTCAGTGGCTGAAATATATTCAGCCTCAGTGGTAGAGAGTGCTACTATTTTTTGCAATCTAGAGCACCAAGAAACCACCCCACCCGTCAAGGTAAAGATATACCTACTAGTAGACTTGCGAGTATCCAAGTCACCTGCCATGTCTATATCATAATACCCCTGCAGATCTAACATACCCTTGCCATAGCAAATACATTTTCTTTGTGCACTTAAGGTACCGTAAGATACATTTCACTACTTCCCAATGTGCTTTGGCAGGATTTGGCATGAACCTGCTTACAACTCCCACTGCATAAGCAAAATGTCAAGTCTAGTGGCAACTATAGCATACATGAGTGAACCACAAGCTGAAGCATAAGGAACACCCTTCATAATACTAGCTACCTTATCATCTTTTGGGCAATCTACTTTGCTAAGCTTAAGATAAGGTGGAAAAGGTACACCAAGAGGCTTAACATCAACCATAGGAAAACGATCAAGTACTTTGTTGATGTACTTTTCTTGTGAGATAAATAAGAGCTATTGCTCTCTATCTCTGTTACATGCATGCCCAAAATATGTTCAGCTGCACCTAAATCCTTCATGGAAAAGGCTGAATTCAGTTGTCTTTTCAATGCATTGATCTGGCTTTTATGCTTATTAGCAATAAGCATATCATCCATATAAAGCACAAGTATAATAAGGCTTTCATCTTCAGCCTTCTTAATATATAAGCAGTGATCTGCACTACTCTTAAATCCATGTGAGAGCATGGAGGCATCAAACTTTTTATACCATTGTCTAGGAGCCAGTTTCAAACCATACAAGCTTTTCTTAAGCTTACATACCAAATGCTCCTTTCCATGTATAACAAAGCCTTCGGGCTGTTTCATGTACAGCTCTTCTTCCAGATCACCATGCAGAAATGCAGTTCTAACATCCATCTGATCAAGTTCAAGATCCATAGATGCTACAATGGCAAATAACACTCGAAGAGTGGTCATTTTGACAACAGGAGAAAACACTTCCTGAAAATCAATGCCCTCCTTTTGTGTATAGCCCTTAGCCACAAGTCTGCCTTTGTATTTGGGTTTGCCATCCACACATTTGATTTTATAGACCCATTTATTAGGAATGGCTTTTCTATCCTTGGGCAATGTAACCAAATCCCAAGTATCATTCTGATACAATGACTTCATTTCTTCCTGCATAGCTAGCTCCCACTTTTTCTTTAACTCACATGATAAGGCCTCTTTATACGTAAGAGGCTCACCTTCATCTGTGAGTAAAATGCAGTCCAAAGAAGGATCAAATCTTTCTATAGGTCTTCTGACATGTGTAGACCTTATTACCCAATAATCTGTGTTATCAGGTAATGAATCCATATCCAGGGAAATGTCAAAGACCTCATTGTTTGGCTGCTGAACTACATGTTCAGATTGTTGTAACACGATTTCAGGCTATTCTAATTCATTTTCAGCATGCTGATTTTGGTGCTCAAGCTTATGTTCAGCATCCCCTTGCTGCCCATTTTCATCTGATACTCAATAATGATACACTAATTGTCATAATCGGCATCAAAAGGAGCTGAATTTTCAGTGGTTGATGGCTGCTCGAGTAACTAATCATGCTGAAATTTAAATTTCTTTTTGTCTGATTCATTAGATGTGACATTTTTCAGCAGCTTTGACTCATTGAATACCACATCCTGGCTGAGTAGCACCTTTTTCATGCTTGGAACCCAAACTCTATAACCCATTTCACCTTCATTTCCATAACCCGTGAAGATGCCTCTATGAGATTTCATATCAAGTTTGGTTCTGCTATCAACAGGTACATGTACATAGCATTCGCAGCCAAAGACTCTTAAGTGGTCATATGAAGCAGGTTTGCTAGACCAAACCTCTTCAGGAATGCCATTTTCAAGTGCACGATGTGGAGATCAGTTACAAAAATGCACTGCGGTTTTAAGTGCCTCTCCCCAAAACGATTACAAGAGATTAGCTGTGGACAGCATGCACTGAATCTTCCCACGTAGTGTGCGATTCATTCGCTCAGCCACACCATTAAATGATGGATTATAAGGAGCTGTAAGCTCTCATTTAATCCCATTGGCATTACAAAACTTATTGAATTCTTTAGATACATATTCTCCCCCATTATCTGTTCTTATGCATTTTAACTTTAAGTCTTTTTGAGGATTGACCAATGCATAAAACCTTTTAAAAGCATCCAATGCCTCACTTTTCCGCTTAAGCAAGTAGACCCATAGCGTCCTAGAATGGTCATCAATAAAAGACACAAAATAATGAAAACCACTATGAGTTTTTATTGGCATGGTGCAAACATCAGAATGGACTAAATCCAAGATACATGCCTCCCTAGAGGCTCCATGAGAGTATGGACTCTTTACATGTTTACCAAGAACACAATCATCACAAAAGTCAAGCTTTGAGCTTTTCACATCAACTCTTCCAAGTGAAGAGAGTGCCTGCAAACCCTTTTGGTTCATATATCCAAGACACTTGTGCCACAAATCCATGTGTGACTGTACTTCAGCAACTGCAACAAACTTTTCAGGAAGTGCCTTGCAGTAGAGATAATATAGAGTCCCCTTTTTACCACCTCTGGTGACTAGCATAGATTCTTTCTGTATTTTCCACATACCACCATCAAAAGTAGTGAAGTAACCCTTGTTGTCTAGCTACCCAACAGAAAGCAAGCTCTTCTTGATGCAGAGTACATACCTAACATCATGAAGAATCAATTCCTGACCATTTTCTAGAGCCAGGTGTATGGTGTCCATTCCTTCAATATCACATGCATGATTGTTGCCAAGGTAGAATTTTCCAAGATTACCTTCTGAATAAGTAGAAAAACACTCCAGAGATGGAGTTACATGAAAAGAAGCGCCGCTGTCAACAATCCATGATTGTGGCAAACTATCATGAGCTAACAACAAAGCATCTATCACATTTGTTTTAGTGATATACATGACCTCTACTTTCATAGCAAGCGGATCAAAAAATGCAACCAACAAATCAGCATCTTTATCATCTTCTATTTCCTCAATAACAACACTAGATACCACATTTACTTTTTCTCTCTCTTTAGAGGTAGAGCTACCATCCTTGTCATTCTTTTTGCCTTTTGCATTAGCCTGCTTCTTGCATTCTTGCTCCTTTTTAACGTACCTGCAATCAGGTTTTTTATGCCCTTGATAACAAGTTACGTCTTGCTATTTTTCCTTGTTTTTGCTGTGATTTTTATTTTCATTTGCAGCATTATATCTTTTTTCAGTTCTTCCTCATACATTGTAGGTTGATCCACTGTTTTCTCCACTTGCCTTGCATCTAGTCTCTGCATTTAGAATAGAACCACGCACACCATCAAATGTCAAGTTAGGGTTATTGCTCAATGACACAACCAATGCTTCCCACGAATCGAGCAAGGTCATGAGCAAGAAGATAGCCCTCAATTTAGGATCAAAAGCTGGTAAACCTGCTAAAACTAGCCTTCCTTCTTGGAATGGGTGGTGATAACCTGATTTAAGAGTTAATTATAGCAATAAATAAATGCACATAAAATGAATTACACACTTTACCATAACATTCTTGGACAGTAGACTCCCTGTTGGCCCCAAAACTGGCGTCCCTTGTGATATTTCTTTAGCTTTCATTCAATTGGAAGGAGTACAGCTTGAGATTCTTCAATCTCCTCCTGCTAACCAATTGCTCTTGCTGTCATAAATGACCAGCAAGCCTTTTGGGTCATTTGCCCCTTGATTCACCCAAGACTTCTTCTCCAATTTGACCCTTGGCTAGCCAAATGCTGCCCCAAATCAATTCAGGATGGGCTGGCTCCTGAAATCCCTTGATAACAATAATAGAAG
Organism: Lygodium microphyllum; assembly: GCF_053477565.2. Classification (NCBI taxonomy): domain Eukaryota; kingdom Viridiplantae; phylum Streptophyta; class Polypodiopsida; order Schizaeales; family Lygodiaceae; genus Lygodium; species Lygodium microphyllum. The sequence goes on along the minus strand of NC_141137.1, from coordinate 70,402,005 downwards.
CATCAGAGCCTGTGATCTTCAGGAGAAAGTGCATCAACAGCAATTGCCAGCTTCCCAAGATCAAGAATATGCAATCTCCATCACCAAAATGGTCTCCAATGGCTGGGAAATGGCCCCAAAAGCTGGCAGCAACCGTCCAACACCTCTTCCCAACAGCTCCAAAATGAAAAAACGAGATTTCCCTCTCCCTTCAACCCTATTTAGTCTTTCTCCCACTTGCATGGGAAAGCTTTACCAAGTGGCAACTTTCTTAATCCATTTTCAGCAATTTCCAGTCATTTAACCCATGCCCAAAAATTTGACCTTGCCTATCCAAAAATTAATTGGCTACACCATTTGCAACCCAAAATGGTCCCATGCATTAATTGACCCTTGGACAAGCATTAATCCATTAATTAATGCCTAGTCCCTAGTGTCACCACTAACACTTAATGGCCAATTAATGGTCCTAGGGACAAACTGACACCAAAATTCACCTAGAATCTAACAAGTGTAGCTTGTTACAACTTTTGCCTTTGACCCCGTCTATTTCACAGAGTCCTTTGGCCTTCAACTGTAAAAAAAAGTAGCTTGCACCTCACATGTGCAACACATGTGCATCTTTTAATTGCACATTTGATTAATCCTTTAATCAAATGTCAATTAAACATAAGCAAAAAATCAAATTTCACGTCCTCATGACACCTGCATCTTGTAACTAACTCAAAATACCAATGAAAGCATTCAAATGCTCTGAGGCAAGCTTGGACTCATAAAGCTTCAAGTTGACCAACTTCCGCATGAGATGATGGCCTTTTTATTCATTTTAGCCTAATCCTCATTTGGGGAAAGCAACAGGCTTATGTTCTTCTAAAGCATCATCACAATCCTTTAGAAAGAGTATACCCTGCATATGATCTTTCCAAAGATCAAAACCATTTCCATCAAATTTACGAATCTCAAAGAGATTCTTTGTGTCAGATGTAGATGCATTGTCAACCATCTTCAACAATACACAATTGCAATAAAGGGTTGAATGCTTACAACCAATAGCAAGGTTTCTGAATTGTAACAACAAGTACACACTCTTGTACTTCCAAGGTGTCCAAGAAGCAGATGTTTAGCTGCAAATTTTAGTCTCAAGTACTGATTACAGCATATGCACAAATCAAATCTAATACATTTGCATTAAGGATAGCTTCCACTTCAGTAATACATCACCAAAATTCCCAAATGCAATGACCCAAATGCTGTTTTTACCACTGTTTCACTGCATAATGAGTATTCAGCAATACATGTACCAAGAGAAGCTGCCCTTTTTCAACATTTAAAGCATCCAGTACTCAAAAGACTCCCACTCAGCAATGAACCTGCTGCAAATTTCACTGTCCAATCTCAAAACGACTCAAAAATACATCACCAATGTGAAAAGCCCCAAATTTTCCGCAGTAAATCTGCCCCAATTGCATCAATACCTCTTCCCGAGCATCAAGTACAAGCTAATGTTGCAGGAATTTCATGATTTCTGCAAAAGCCCCAAAATTTCGAGGTCCAAGAGTGCACAATTTCCAAGAAATTGGATCAAACAAGCAAAAAATTCACTTGCATCTGAAAATCCCCAAAATTTTTGAGACCCGTCCACTCAATGTTTGCAATTTATGGGTCAAGAGTCACTGACACGTGTATCTGGCACCAAATCTGGGAAAAGCCCCAAATTTTATGGAGCAAATTGGCACAGATTCGTGCTCTATGCTTGCTCACATGAACACCTGCATGAGGGGAAATAAATCAGACTAAAGATTTCAGATGATAAGAAAGAAGAAAAAAGAAATATTGGGGTCGTTAACCTGCTGCCCGTTGTCTGTGCAACATGACAGCCTGTCAACTCGTGCAGCCCTCTGTCGCCCGTCACGTGTGCGCATTTGACACACGCCTCCAGTCCCGTCGCGCAGCAGTCCAGCAGTCCGTTGCGACTGCACGCCTCCAGTCAATGCAGTAGTCGTGCAGCAATCACCAGTCGCAAACAGTCAGTCGCCTGGCCTGTTACGCCTACACCCAACCTTGTCGCCTCGCACCCGTCAGCTGCACTGTTGACACCTGTTACCTACTCGCCTACTCCTCAACGGCCTGACAGACTGTTACGCCTATTGGTCCCAATGGTGACGACTGCACTGTCAGCAATGGCTACCGGTCACGATTGCCTGCTTGTGTGAGCCATTGGCTCTGATACCACGCACAAGCAGAAGCAGAGAGAGTATGAACATCAATCGAGGTGCTAAACAGTGAGAGAGTGTGAGAGTGAGAGACTGCCGATAGGTGTGTACCAGTGTGGTACACACAAAGAATAAAAGAATGTATTTATACTTAGGGTACGGTACACTTACACCCACTGCTAGGGTGAGTTCACATGTGTGAAGTAATATATACACGGGAGAGCGCATAAAGGACTTTTACACCCAACAACCACAAAGGTAAATCATATTCATGCAAGTGCACAAGCAATGCTAGAAACATAGTGCACTAAATACTAAAATATTTAGGATGCATATCATGCCAAGAAGGATGAGGGATCATTTTGTTTTGAATTCTATAGAAATAGCAAGGTATCCAAGCCTGTAAATTATAGAGGCAATTCAAGAGAAGACACTTGCTGGTTTAAAAATGAAGGTTGGTATTATATATTGTCTTATGCTATTTTGACAGATCATATCACAAGGGCCAATTACTTCTAAAAGTATGTCAAACTTGTGCAATGTGTTCTTGCTACATCAATAACTTTATCAACCAACAAAAGCCACAATTTTAATATAGGGCAATCCAGAATCCATACTGCACATGCACAATCAACCAACAAGAGCATCTAAGCATATATAAATAAGCACATCCAAACATTGGGAAAAGGTAGTATTAACTTAGAACTTCAAAAAACACCATCAGAATGAATTTGAAATCTCAATTTCAGAAAGGGAAGGTTGATAGAACCCATAAGTCAGAGACTGGGCAAGGAAACGCTTGAAGGTTAAGTGAAGAAATTTACTCTGGGTGACATGCTAAGGAAAAAAGACATGAGAATACTAAAACACAATCCATGACATGAGGGTTCCCAGTTTTTATAATGAATAGGCAGACTCTGTTCACTTACCAAAGTCAATAAATCCTATGCGTCCATCTCGGAGTACCAGCAGATTTCCAGCATGCACATCAGCGTGGAAGGAATCACAAGCTAACAGACTACCAAACCTGCCAATTCCAATTATCCACACTTTTATGCATTCTGGTATATAGAGCCCAAGCAAGGCGAAACACATTAGAAAACATAGCATTTAGGGCAGCCTTGCCATATCCCTTGCTTTTGTCCGTCAAACTTTAAATGTAGACAAATAAAACACCCAATATTAAGGCGATTTCTACATTTAGGAAAATAGCACAAAAGATAAGCAAATGCCACCACGTTTGGTATACACATGCACTTGCAGGCATGCCTGTGAATATAGAATTTTCTGGTAAGAGCCACTGCTTTGATTCACAAATGAGGACCTCACAGTCAAAAACTGCGGAAAATAACTCAGGTTTGCTGGTCCTGGAGTGTATGAGAACCTTATAAAATTGACTAAATAACATAAAGATTGCGTACAGAGTACTGAAAGTAGAAACTCGCATCAATATGTCAAGAATAGAAAATAGTATCATTGCAATCAGCAAATACAATACAGAGTGCCCAGAATCAAATGTAGAGAAGGACGTTTCAGTGTTGCTACAATGCTGAAAGATCCAAAAGCTTGTTGAGAAAACATATACAAGAAAATGGCATAAAATTGCATTAGTGTTGAAACAGACAGTGCTAAATGGTAACATTCCCAGGAGCGTAGTTACATAGTAAAAGAACAGGGATGTTCTTGGAAATAGACACATGATCTTTGCAGAAGGGAAAGATGGCAAGATTTCCATGTCATTGCATATGGTTTCCCAATCAAATTGACGGTGGGAGACATATGCATGACCCAGATTCTCCAAGATGAGTTTATTTGTTTCTGTCCATCACTTATCTGAGGATAAATAGAGAAGCCAGGCTCCAAGTATGGAAATTCATTTGTCAAACATAGACAGTGAGCTTAGGATGGTTGTTCTGGTGAGTTCATCAAGCAAATTAAGTAACAAGCAGATCTTCCAACTATGGAAGACTCATTGCTAGAAATAGCAACAAACTTGAATTGATGGCCCTGTTGATTTCAGAAGACAAGCCATTAGTATGAATGCTTGAAAAACCAATTAAAGGTTTTGCATGGTTTGTCTTTGCATGAAACAGGCCATGTACACAATAACAGGACCATCAAGTCTCAACTGCCATCATAGCCATGGTGATATGGGCAGTCCCACTAAAAAAGCTATGCCGACACTAGTCCATTACTGATCAGGAATTTGGAAGGGATGCAAAGCTGTTATGTGTAATTTTGCTTTGTTAGGCTGACACTACAGGCACTCACAGACACCTTTTTGTCCATGAAGGATTCATTGTGCAACTAAAAGAAGTACCGCTTTGTTAGGCTGACACTATAGGCACTCACACACGCCTTTTTGTCCATGAAGGATTCATTGTGCAACTAAAGGAAGTATCAGTTATCCCAATGCCAAAGTATGTGTTAAGCCACCAAGAGATTGCCACTTAATTAATTTTGTTTTCAAGCATTTTGAAAATGATCAGTCAAGAGAGACTATGAAAGAAAGATTGAGGGAGAGAGAAAGAGAAAGAAGAAAGTACTTCTTGGACCACTTAATATGAGAATCTACAAAATTTGGTAGGACAACTAGCTCAGAAAGTTTTATAGAAGGGACTTAATATGCAATACCACTCTCATTCCTCACCGCAAATTTGGTGCACGGTTCGAAGAGTTTCACTAGTCCCCCAAAACCCTAATTTTTGGGGCACACTTCAACATCTATAAATAGATAGGCTGCCCACCATTCAGCCTTATCCTTTGGTGCAGGTTTCTCACTCTACCGTGCAGATTTCAGCCATCAACCACCTACTGCTCTCATCACCTGAGGCAAAGAACTATTAGGCAACAACAAGAGAGGTGTTTGTTGATGTAGACAGCCTGCTAGACAACAAAAACGCAAGTACTGCAATAGTCACTAGTGGAAGGCAGCAACTTGTCACCTAGCACTAGATGCCGAAAACACGGGCTGATCCGATGATATGATGACGTAGTAGATGGAGACTTCCAAACAACAGGGCGATAACCGAAAAAAAGTCACCTAGGGCTGGATAGTGATGGGCTGTAGTTGGTGATGGCTAGACAGCAGATGGTAGGTGTAGTGATGGGTGCATAGTGAAGATGCGATGTTCACCAATGGCAATGGTGGAGAGAGAGAGAGAGAGAGAGAGAGAGAGAGAGAGAGAGAGAGTGTGTGTGTGTGTGTGTGTGAGTGAGTGAGTGAGCAGCAGTAGAGCATGAGAGAGTGAGATGCACACTGTGTGGGTACAATGAGTTGTACCTCTTTTAGATTTTTGTGATAGTTATATTAAAGTACAAGTGCTAAGGGTGTGTTCACACCCAAGCACATATAAAAGGCACGGTAGCCCTTTATGTTAGATATCATAGTTGTCAAGTACGAAAGGTATGGTACGGTACGGTACAATAAAATATGGTAATAAATGGTGTAAAGAAAACTACTAGGGGTTTGCACTGAGGACACACAGAGTGTACGACCATGACAGAAACACAAAGAGATAGACGCTGACACAAAGAACAAAACCCAAACCCTAAACGCAAAACTCAAAAACTCAAACACAGAAACTCAAACACAAACAAAGGAATGAAGAGAGAGAATACAACTCTGAAGTGAATGAATGATGTAAATGAATGTAAGAGTGTACAGTGTGCTCAAGGGCAGAGCAATGTCGAAGAGCGACGTCCACCGGAGACAAATCCCGAGTCTGTGACCACCAGTTAGAGTGAGAAAGTAGAGGAACTGCAAAACGATGGTACCAGAGGCTGCTGGGGAACCAAACGCAAGCAGTAGAGGATGCAAAGAGAAAAGGGCAGCCCCAAAAAGCTGCAAACGCAGCAGACAAAGTGTCGCCTAATGGAGGAGAGCATCAACCGGCAGTCGCTTGGCAGTGGAGGATCAAAACGCAGGGTACTGAAAGTCGTTTGATGGAGGAGGGCTGCCTACTGTCGCCAACAGCCAAAAGCTGCAAACGCAAAGAGCAGATGAGGGTGGAGGTGCTGGTGATGAGGAACAGGACCAAACACAGCAAGAGGGATGGCGCCAAACAGTGGGCGATAGCTGGAAGAAGGCGCCAGGGTACTACGAGACTGGAGGGAGAGGTGGCAGCAATTGCGAAGGCTGGACAACCACATGGGAGGAGGCTGATGGCTGAAATTTGCACGTGGAGTGAGAAACCTGCATAGACAGGATGAGGCTGAATGGGGGCAACCTGTCTATTTATAAATGTAGAAGGGTACCCCAAAAATTAGGGTTTTTGGGAGACCACTCAAACTCTCTCGAACCGCTCCCCTTTATAGGGTTTTTCATTAATTAAATGTGCCTTGGGGTTGTTTAAGAATGTTAATCAGTTGAAAAGTGTAACACCCCCTCTCACGCCCAAAACTGAGCCGAAAGGTTAGACCAACCACTGTGATGGTGATTAACCCCAAGGCGTCCCACCCCAAAGCAACCAGGGCATTGGACAAAGGGTGCACGTCAGATGCCCAATGGCCTACCAAGACTACAGAGGCGATGGTTATCTTACCAAGGGAGTCCAAGTAGTCACCCCAAAGAGGACAGGGCATCAAACAAATGGTACACGTCGACTGCCCAGTGGCCTACCAAGCCCTACAAAGGCAGATGGAACCACTTTTTTTTTTAAATAAGTGAGTTAAATTTTATGGGATGCGGCCAATTGAGTAATAGTGACCCAAAAGATAGGAGTAGGGAGTGTACACCCAACACATCACAAAACAGTACAAGCTTACCCATCCACTCGAGGTGTCGATGACAAGGAAAAAGAGGTGATGAAGTATCCATGTGATGAAGGAGTATGGTGGGGTGGTGACAACAGCTGCCGATGGAAATAGCTTAGGATCCGCTGAAGTGGTGCTCTACACAAGGAGATGCAAAGTATACTACATGCTAAAGAATGCTCATGCAACAGGTGCCACTTGGACAGTGTCTCTCGTGGGGAAATTGTTCACTTGTCCAAGCGCCCTAGTACAAGGATGATGAAATCATGCAATGCAAAGGATAAGGTACAATAGGGGAAAGAAGTTGAAGTCCAAGAAAAAGTACTGAAGCCTGTAGAATACCAAAAAGAATAGGAACCCCCTCTCAACCTAGATGTAGATGTTGAAGAAGAAAGAGAAGCCTAATGTCAGTCTTCATATGCTGAGAACCAAAAGGAATGAAAGAAGATGAAATGGATGAAGTGGATGAAGCACCCCGCTGAAAGAGCAAGGTAGAAGTCACCGCCATGATAGCATCAAGAGAGATGCTACATGATCCGCCTCAGGAGGGGAAACCGCCATGCTGGAAGAAGAGCAAGTACTCCTAGGATAATGAAACCATGAAAGAAGATGAAATGGATGAAGTGAATAAAGCACCCCGCTGAAAGAGCAAGGTAGAAGTCACCACCATGATAGCATCAAGAGAGATGCTACATGATCCGCCTCGGGAGGGGAAACCGCCATGCTGGAAGAAGAGCAAGTACTCCTAGGATAATGAAACCATGAAAGGAACAGTGTGCATCCCCACGTTTCTAGCCCACGTAGGACCAAAGCAATCTGCAAGTTAGCCCTACACTGAAAGACAAAACCCTGCAAAAGAGATGAGAATCTTCAAACACACAGGTCGGTGGTAAGATGCTCCAAAGCAAAACAAAATAGAAAGAAAATCTAACTCAAAATAAATGCAATGAATGTGTATGTGTGTGATTAAATGCAACCAAAGACAAAAGAATGAAAAAGCTAAGGACAATGGATCCTATAGGCCCGACTCTAAGAGTGCGAAAAATATATGCTAGACTGACCTAGGATATCCGAAAGGACCTAGAGACATGCTAGTCTAAGAAGATGGCCACCATCACATACATCCAGTAGCAGGGCTCTCCCAAGGGAACGCCTAACGAGGTAGCGAGGAAGGTGAGATGGATGCATGAAGTGCAACGGGATCGGAACCTGCAGACCAATCGGTCAACCCCTCAGTGGTAGTGAAAGAGATGGGCTGCTGAGGCCGTACTGGAGCCACGTGTCCAGCAACAACAATGGGTGCTGAAGGAGCAGATGAAGCAAGAGCGAAAGGCGTAGCTCCACTGGACTGTGCAGTCACAACGGTCTGTTGAGGCTTTTTAGGTGGAAGACCTTGGCCTTGGAGCGACACTCCTCATCCACATGGCCTACTCTCTGGCAATGTATGCAAAAACGGTTTTTCTTAGGGAGTTGCTACCAAATAGGTCGAGATTCTTAGGTTCCATCTAAGGAAGAGAAGTCGCCCTTTGATTGGCTTGCCTTCGCATCTTGCGAGTTCTTGCCACTAGTGGTTTTCCCTCCCGAAGAAGAGGCAATCAACCCCCTCTGCTCTGAATAAGGCTATGATGAGGATTTCTTGTGGGCTTGATCATGCAGCCTCGCGTAACCCAAGAACTGGCACTCAAACTCGTAGAAGGTTAGCAATCGAGATTGGGAGATGATGTGTTGAATAGAATTGAAGTACTTTTTGGGCAACTTATTCAAGAAGAATGTAACCTAATCGTCATCTCACTTTGGAGAGCCAATAGTGGCAAACTCGGCAAGTAACCGCCGATATTCAGTCAGCTTGACTTTTAGATCATTCCCTTCCTTAATAGAGAACTCTTGAAGCTCAAAGACGAGATTGATACACCGAGTACGATCTCGAGCCGCATAGCAATCAAGAAGGTGACTCTAATGCTCTAACGCGATCCAAAAGTGCTGTAACTAAGAGTGAAACTTAGGAAGCAATCCCTGCATCAACTCAACATTGGCTATGGCATTGCATGCTCTCCATTGATGAATGTAGCCAAGGTGAGCTAGTCGAGGGTCCGCCAGCATAAGCTCTAAACCAATGACAAGGTCCCAAAGACCCTAAGACTCAAGCACTTGTTGCATAAAATTCGATTAAGTGGTGAAATTTGACCCATTAAAACATGTCTTGTCCGTGAAGGCATTCTTGGCCGTTGCAACAGAAGTGGTAGTGCTCGGAGATGGATAGTGTGAAAAAGTGTAGTGTGGGTAGGATGGGGGAGTGGAGTACACTTGGAAATGGAGCCCAGAGTGCCCACCAGGCATGCGGATAGTGTGCAAGGTGGATCCCAGGTAGGAATGGACTGACTAGGCATGGGCATAGTAGCCACATAAGTAACCCAAGGAGGTGGGATGGGAACACTAGAACTGGATGGGAATCCCTACGTAGATGTAACCCAAGGAGAGTGTGAGGACGCACCATAAGCTAAGGATGGAAGCCCCTTCGTTTGAGTGGTCGTGTGAGATGTGAAGCTAGGGATAGTGAGGGGGATGCCCATCACAATCGACCCAAGGCCTATGGGTGTGCTCATTTGCTGAAAGGTGAGAGGCACTATGTTAAAGGGTGAAGGAGAAGGTACTAGGAGCGAAGATGGAAGATCCAACCCCTAGGATGTGTGATGCAGATGTGGAGTGAAATCCAAGGTTTTGGAAAGATAATGAGAGGTGATTAAGGTGTGATATAGAGGAGGGTGGGATGGGAGGGAAGTGAGAAGTGTGTGCGGCATGCTCAAATGAAACAAAAGCTATAGATGTACCTCTGTCTACCTCGTGAGTCCCCCTCTATTAAAGTTCACATACGCAAAGTCATCCGGATCATGTACCTCAAAAGAAGAAACAGGCAAGGGTTTTGATTCATGAAACTCAAAAGGATTGTACAAACCTAACATTGGACTTGGCTGAGATGATGAAGATGGATCGCCAGACGTTCCGAATGCCGTATGTCCTCCATGATCGGAGAGGTAGCCAGCCTCACCAACCGATAGTGTACAGTGTGCTCAAGGGCAGAGCAATGTCTAGGAGTGACATCCACTAGAGACGGATCCCGAGTTTGTGACCACCAGTCAGAGTGAGAAAGTAAAGGAACTGCAAAACGATGGTACCAAAGGCTGCTAGAGAACCAAACACAAGCAATAGAGGATGCAGAGGGAAGAGGGCGGCCCCAGAAAGCTACAAACACAATAGACAGAGTGTCGCCTGATAGAGGAGAGCATCAACCAGCAGTCGCCTGGCAGTGGAGGACCAAAACGCAGGGTACTAAAGGTGGCCTGATGGAGGAGGAGGGCTGCCTGCTGTCGCCAACGGCCAAAAGCAGCAAGCACAGAGAGCAAATGAGGGTGGAGGTGCTAGCAATGGGGAACAAGGCAGGGATGGCGCTAGACAGTAGGCGATAGCTGGAAGAAGGCGCCAGGGCACTACAAGGCTGGAGGGAGAGGTGGCAGCAATCGCAAAGGCTAGACAGCCACATGGGAGAAGGCTGATGGCTGAAATCCGCATGTGGAGTGAGAAACCTGCACAAACGGGATGAGGCTGAATGGGGGCAGCTTGTCTATTTATAGATGTACAAGGGTGCCCCAAAAATTAGGATTTTCATTAATTAAGTGTATTTTGGGGCTGTTTAAGAATGCTAATCGGCTGAAAAGCGTGACAAATGGTACCTTCAGATTTTATAAGGTATAGTACGATATTAGTACGAAAAAAAAACTTAATAATTTTGGACTAAAGATAATATAATAGATATTTCAAGTGTAAATAGCAATGCTATTAGTATTAGAGTATATAATATGAATACTTGAGAGTAAAATGCCAAAACCTAATGCTGCATGCGCAACATGTGCTATTGCTACCTACAACTTACAACAACATAGATGGGAGTGGATACATCATATATGAATGATCATATAAATAAGAGAAGTGTGGGCTTGAGACAGAGAAGGTTGAGAGAAATTGTTTGAATCTCAAATAACCTAATCTCATGGGAGAATCATATTAATATAAGGAGCATTTAGCTCATCCCAAAAGTGCAGTCCGAATGGAAAAAGATGTATCCATTAAGTTGGTACCTTATGGTACTAACATGTAAGGTACGGTACCTTAAGTATGGTATAGTATGAAACCTTTCGTACGTGGTACTAGTGCAACTATAGTTGAGAGAGGAAGAGGCGAGAGAGAGAGAGAGAGAGAGGCTTGAGAGAAAAAGAGGGTGTGAAAAGCTTGAGAGAGAGAGAGAGAGAGAGAGAGAGAGAGACTTGGGGAAGATAAATAAAAAAGAAAGAAGAAAAAAACAAGAAATGAGAAAGAAAAAAAGAAAGTTGTAGGCTTGAAGAAGAGTGGCCAAAAGTGCCTATTTTTTTGTACTAAATTGTACGGATACGTACCGTACTGTACCATACGGATCAGTTCATACTACGTACAAAGACAACCCTATTAGATATGCTCAATGCCCTAACCTTGTAAGGTGTCATCAATGATCCATGGTGCTCAAAGTTGTAAGACCCCCATTATGAGGAGAAGCCATGTGTGAGCTTGGACATTGGTGGATCCTGACTTGTATGTCGGATGAGGTCTATGAGATCGGATGGCCAAAAGGTGATCATTGCAGATCTAGCCTTTGAGTTAGACAAAGTAGTTAAAGCTGGTAACAACTCGAGGTAGCCTTCTCCCTACCACTTAAGATTGTGCATTCAGTGGTAGGTTTAGAGAGCATTTTTCTCTTTGGTGGCCACTGTCTTTTAGTCTATGACTTCCCTTTCTTCTACATCCCCCCTCCCAAACTTGCAACAAAAGCTTTGGTGGAGGTGGATCCACTCACTACCTCTTTGACACGTTCCTCATGCTCCAAAACAAGCAGGGCAAACTCCTCCGATAGAAGCTTCTCACGGGTCCTCGATCCACTAGCTCCCAAGTGTCATTCTTCATTATGTTGTCATACTCAGCTTGTACAGCTTTCTTCTATGCTGGATCTGCAAGTGCTTCTTTCAAGTCAGCTGGCTCCTTTACTTCTCTCATAATCTTAGCCATCAAGGCCATATTGGCTATATGAGCAGAAGCTCTTCTTTGCTCCTCTATTCACTAAGACCTCCTTGGTCCATGTGCCTTTTTCTCAACAAATTTGGACATAGGATTATTTTGGTCATAGAGTTGCTTCACCCATCACAGCAATGGCTTTTTTGATGGTGCAATGTCAGGTTGATGAACTTTCTCTTCATTATCTAAAGAAGATTCTTTCTTCTCCTTAAGGATAGGGGTAGCTCTTGGGACAGGTTCATAGTGGCCTACTTCTTTGCTTGATGATAAAGTGGAAGAACTTGCTTTTTCCTCCTCCATTGTATGCGACTGCTCCTTGAACATCACAGTACGGCTTGCTATGATCTTCTTTACTTTTACTCATCACTATAATCCAAGAAGAGACATTTTTTGCTTTTTGGTTTTAACTTGTTTTTTTTCTCATCAAGAGCATGTGCATAGCATTCACATCCAAAAGTTCTAAAATGTGAAACAAATGGTTTCTTACGAGTGTGAGCCTCATTAGGTGTTTTTAATTGAGAGCCTTAATGTAGCTCCGATTGAGAATGTAGACTATAGTATTTACAACTTCGGCCCAAAAATAGTTTGGCAATCCCTTGCCTTTTAGCGTGTACCTTGCCATCTCCACAATGGTGTGATTTCTACGTTCCATAACACCGTTCTATTGAGGTGTATGAGGCATCGTCAATTGACACTTGATCCCTTTGCTTTTGCAAAAGTCTTCAAACTTCTTTGAGTTGAACTCACCACCACCATCTAAATTTCTTCACGTTTTTTCCTATTTCATTCTCAACAAGTTTTAGCCATTCTTTAAACTTACCAAAAGCTTGAGCCTTATCACGAAGAAAGTACACCCACAACTCCCTATTGTAATCGTTGATGATCAACATGAAATAAGAATATCCTCCCAAGGCTTATGCAGGTATCTTACCACACAAGTTAGCATGTACCAACTCTAAAGAAGCATTTGCTCTATTCTTACTTTCTTGTGAAAATGCCTTTCTCTATTGCCTACCCGTCATACAAGCTTCACATGGATCCTTCAATTCAATAACTGCAAGTAAGTGAGCAACCATACCTTGCTTATGCATCTCCTTCAAAATTACAAATCCAATGTGTCCAAACCTTTCATGCAAGCTTACTTGTGCCCACTCCAACGATGACTGTAAGAGCACTTAGCCAACAACTTTACCAGCACTGTCAAGAATTTTTACACTTGTCTTGTTGAATCTCACTTTATGACCAAGATCAAATATGGCAACAACTAATAACAGATTTCTCCTAATTTCTCGAACATACAACACATTTGAAAGCTTTCGATTCCATTTGCAGTAACAAAGGAAATAGTATCTGTGCTCGTAGCAAGGCATGTGTAGGAAGTCTACTTCAAGATATATGTTCACATTCACAGGGGGAGCAATCTCTTGAATATCCAAGCTGCAGAAGTGTGTTGCATTGTCTACTACAGAGGCAAAGTATGTGGTTGCTACTAAGGCATGCAAGGAGGCTTTATGACTTTCACGTCTGGTGAGAGAGATTGGCATTACAGAGATTCCTATCCTCCACTGTGATAGTCAGAGTGCTATCATGCTAGTGCGAAATCTTGTCTTTTATGCAAAGACAAAGCACATACAGGTGAAGTATCATTTTATCAAGGATGTACTTGACAACAAGAGCTTGTCAAGGTACATACCAATGATAGCCCTGCAGGCCTTCTCACAAAGAGTCTTCCAACAAAGTGGTTTGCTCATTGCCGCCAGATAATAGGGATTGTATAGTATATGTGTATTTCAGCTTTGTACATACATAGACTTAGTTGATTCTTTCCTCTACCTTCAAACAAATTGCCTTTAGGTGGGAGGTTGTTGGAAATAAAGGGTCACCCTGCCTTTTGCGGTGTTCGGGTGAGCACGTACCCTTACACATGTTCTTTATATATATTATCAAAAACCTAAAGTAGTACACTTCGTCATTGTATCCACATCGAGTGTCGTGCTCTCACTCTCTTCCCTACTCTCTACTCTACACCACTCACTTCCTCTCTCACTATGCATACCTCAGCCGCAAGCACTCTGTCTTGATCCTCATGCACTCATCAACAATATCATTAGGCACCTCAAGGCAATTATCAATATCCTTACCACTAACCCACACAAATGACATGGCATTAGTTGCATTCTCGCTGCTTCAAGCCACCACTACCTCCATATATTATCAAAAACCTAAGGTAGTACACTTCGTCATTGTATCCACATCGAGTGTCGTGCTCTCACTCTCTTCCCTACTCTCTACTCTGCACCACTCACTCCCTCTCTCACTGTGCATACCTCAGCCGCAAGCACTCTGTCTTGATCCTCATGCACTCATCGACAATATCATTAGGAACCTCAAGGCAATTATCAATATCCTTACTAGTAACCCATGCAAATGACATGGTATTAGTTGCATTCCCGCCGCTTCAAGCCACCACTACCTCCATAGTCGCTAACAATGCGCATGTAGCTCCAAAATGTGTCCTTCACCGTGGCTATACCTTGCTGGAAATAGGGGAAACCAACAGCAAAACTGGGAAAAACTTGCTCAAATCAGTGTGAACAGCAAAGGACAAAGCAAGGGAAGGGATTGCTAGTTGGAAACAGTGAACATCAACACCAAATCTGAGGGAAAACAGCTAGAAATGGTATGGACATGAAAGGAAAGGGATTGGGCAACTGAAGGATGAGGAATGTAGAGTTTCAAGGCTAGGATGTGGAGCCAATAGCAAGTGAGGGTGATCAGCTGGGAAAAAGGGTGGACAGCAAGGAAAAGAAGGTAGAATGTTCATGCAGGAAGGCAAAATGCAATCTGTGACACCTGAAACTAGGTAAAAACCCCTGTTGGCCAAAACACCTGTCCCGAAACACGTTTTAGGACTGAAACTTTTCGGGCCCAAAACGTTTCCATACGTTTCTGTTTTGGGCAACTATGATTTCATCATAGTTCAATGTTCACTTTGCATAATGTAAGGCATGTACCTCAGCTCAAAAAGAGCTTGATAAGCATAGGGCAGCTAGATGATGAAGGCTATCACACCACTTTTGGGGATAGCAAATGGAATATATGTAAGGGATCTAGGATCGTTACTAAAGACTCTAAGAGTGACACTTTGCATAATGCGAGGCATGTACCTCAGCTCAAAAAGAGCTTGATAAGCATAGGGCAGCTAGATAATGAAGGCTATCACACCACTTTTGGGGATAGCAAATGGAATATATGTAAGGGATCTAGGATTGTTGCTAAAGGCTCTAAGAGTGACACTCTAGTATCCATTACATGTATCTAACATGCATGATCATGTTGTCGCCATAACCAAGCAGCCAAGTGTGTCTTTGTGGCATAGCCAGTTGGGGCAAATGAGTCAAACTGGAATGGAAATGCTTTCTCGTTTGGATTATTTATCATGTTTGAGGTTTGTTGATTTTGACCATTGTGATCATTGTATTTTTGGTAAGCATGCCCAAACACGATGTATGCGAGATACGAGGGCTGTCTCTAGGGAGCAAGAAATATTTTATCACATTTGTTGATGATGCCACACGCAAAGTATGGGTTTATCCGATCTATCATAAAGATAAGGCATTGGATAAGTTTAAAATTTTCCAGGCACTTGCTAAAAATATGACCAGCAAGACATTGAAGTGTCTTCGCTCTGACAATGGTGGGAAATATGTATCCAAAGCCTTTCAGGCCTTTTGTGACAACAAAGGGATAAAGAGGGAGTTCACTATCCCTTATTATCCACCCCAAAACAGTGTCATAGAGCATATGAATAAGACTATTCAGAAAAAGGTCCGTGCCATGCAGTCTCATGCTGCATTACCTCATGGATTTTGAACAGAGGTTGTTATGACAGCTATACACTTGATAAATCAGTCTTTTTTTTATTTTATTTTATTTGCACTTACTAGATATAAAAAAAAGTGCATTATAGTTGGCCATTGATGAGTGGTCACAGGTTATGGTGGACTCACACAGTGGGTTAAAGAAAGCACACACTTCTACTTGTAGAATCCCATTGCATGCCTTTGGCTAGAACTCAAGCGTATCAGAATTAATACCTTAAAGTGTGAGCTAAATCTACCAAAACAAACACTTACAACTTACAATTAGCAAGATGGCATGATCATGAAATGTCCATACAGTATGCATGTATAGGTTAAAAGCTTAAAATGTACATATCTTTGCATAGAAAACTCGTATGAAGATTTCAGCATTACTTTTATAATACACTCATGATGAGCTTTCATATTACACACATTAGAGAGGGATTTCTAAATTTTAGAAGTCTTGAATTCGTCTAAAAATACTAGTCCTTAAAAATAGTTGATAACATTCTAAAAATAGTAAGTTTTGTGTTCTAACAATGCTTACTAAATTTAGTTGTTTCTATTCTTAACAGTACTCAACCCAACAAGGAAAACCATAGAGAAGAGAGAAGTGTTAAGATATTTGTCACATGAGTTTTCAAGTGTCCTACCACTTGTCACGCCTCATGACATGTAACTAAATAGTTGTCTTATGCTACTCTACTTTTCCTTTTTTCACTAGCTCTCCTCTTTCTCCTGTAAATAAGCTCCTTTTTCCTCACTCTATATCAGTTTTCTTGGCTATAAACTCTTATACAACAACTAAAGATAACCTAAAGTTAACACCATCCATCTACATCATCATCCTCCACTCCTATCACAATGGTGAAAACTTTAAATGCCTTGCTTAGCATTTAATTCAGTGCCAATCAAATATACAAATATGATATACACACATGGTGTGCAAGTTAGTTATTTCACAATGACAAATTAAGGTCCCTAAAAAGTCAATGAATGTCAAAGGCAAAAGTTCTAATAAGTTATTCTAGGCAAATACTAGGTGATACCTAATGTCAAATTTTGACATTGAGGATCTTATTAGTCATCAATATCAGTGGTAACATTAGGAACTAGGCATTAATTAATTAATTAATGCAAATTCAATGACTAATAGCTCAAGAATACTTGGATGGCAAATTGACCCAGTCAATTTAATTGTTGGCTAGCATAATTGTTTTTTAAAGTAAAAACTAATCATTAAATTAATTCTTAAAATTAATATTCTAAAATTCAATTTAATTTAACTAAAAATGCATTTAGAAAGCTGCAACTTGGCAAAACGTGCCCATGCAAGTGAGGAAAAGGCTACTAGAGCTTGTTGGAGACTCATTTCAGTATGGTGGAGGTTAGGAGAGGAGGAGAGCGAGTTGCCACTACAATTTTCTAGTCATTAATGATTAGCCTAGCCATCGGAGTTTGTCAAAGAGCTGCCCCCAACCGATCAACAAGCCACTGGAGGCAAGTAGTGACAGCCCCTGTAGGCTGTCTATAGGCTATGACAACAGTTTTGGGACCCATAAGGGCAGATGACTGTATATCGGGCTCTTTTTTACGGTGGGCTGCATTCAATCAATCATTCACGGTAGGGTATCTTTGAATTTCAGCCAATTTTCGTGATGAAACTTTGGAATTTCTCTCTCTCCAACTTTCTCTCTATTCTCTCGGCCATTTCACAACTTTCCTCAAGAGATCTCAATCAAATTCAGTCCAAAGAGGGTGCAATTGAAGAGATTTTGCTATTAAACCATTTACCAACCACCCTGGGAATAGTGCTCAAAAATTGAGACCCAGAACTTGAAACTCAGAAGCCAAAATTTGGAGATTTCAGAGAATCTCAAGAAGCCAGCCAAGCAACTTTAAGTTTGGGATAGAATTTGTCTTCCAAGGAGCTATTGAAGGTCAATCTCCAAGCAAATCAAAGGGCAAATTGTTTTGAAGGCTTGCTAGTTGTTATGGACAATAAGATGTATTGAAGCTTCAGGGAGATCAAGTTATATTACAGTGTGCTTCAGCCTTTAGCAATACAAATTAAAGAAATACCACAAGGGGCCCTAGTTTTGGGACCAATGAGGTGTCCATTAAGATTAAGTGCTAACATTTGCATTTTCAGTTTATATGAATTTTATGCTTGCTGTAATTAGTGTTAAATCAAGTTATTTGCCACCCTATCTAAGAAGGAAGGCTAGTTTCATGATTCCATTACCAAGATACTATCAACTCCCTTGAATTGGGGGGCCCATGGTTAGAAGCATTGCTCTAGTGCTGAAATTGTAATCAACTAAGCATTACAACAAGAATGTCTTCAAATAGTGAGCTCGAATCAAGCAAGGATGATGCCTCTCAATCTGAAAATTTCACAAAATATCAGGAAAATGCAATGTCTGATCTTGAACAAAGCATGTAGCATGGGCATTCAGCAACAAGCTAATAATGTTCATGTAAACCAAAATGTGGGTCCTTCAAGACCTCTTGAAGCTAATGACCAACAAAAGCCAAAGAATTTTGATGACCAATTGAAGGATCAGCTAAGGATAGCAGCTAAAATGTTTGTGCAATTAGCAAAAGATCCTCGCTTTATGGACCTTTTGATCCCCTTAAAAGATGGCAGCAAAGGCGAAAAGAGAAAATCATCTTCTAGAGCTTTAGGACAATAGGATGTACCAAAGAAAGAGCCAATGCAGCAACATGATATTCCAAACGCGAATAATAAGCATAAGTAAATGATGCCAATGGGACAATTGATGCATATGCAAGGCCAACTTAAAAGTGCCAATCCAATGCTTTTTGGAAGAGGCATGCATGCTAATATGGATCACCTAGGGTACTTCGATGGTGGTTTGGTCTTCCAAGCAATGGCTGATCATGCTTCAACCACGGGGATGCAATGACTAAATGTATTTGGTATGCAACTACCTATGCATGGTATACAAGGACCAATGTATCCAAGTACAAGTGAGATATAAAATTCCTGTATATAGTAATGTTGGCATGATGTTTGGAGCACAATGTAGCATGTTTGGCAATGCATATATATAGCCCGGAGTATTAATGTTGTTCATACAAATGATTTGTATAGTGCTGATCATGAGGAAAATGTAGCCAATGTACCCTTTTTAGAAACAATGTGAGAGTTCCAAGGATCTATGTGATCAATGGGACGAAGGCCTAGAACCTAGTGCAAGTGTTAGGGCATGAAGAGTTAGAGGTAAAGTTTTCATGTGTTTCTTGGTAAACTTTTAGTATTGTTTCACCTATGAAAGGATGAAAATGGATGGAGGAGGGTGACCTACTAGATCACCCTCTGTATTGCACTTTAATATGATGTGTTTTAGTCAAAGCCAACTTTGAATCAAGCTCATTCAAGTTCAATAGAGTATAGAAGGTCCATCGTATTGCCTAATGCTCAAGGGAAAGGTTGCATTTCTACTCTCTTAGTGATGCACAGCTCGATTATGAAGTGGATCTTAGATGTACTTGATTTGCATCCAGGGTACTGTATGCTAATAGTATGTTTACCATTGGATCACTATTCAATGTACTAGCCACTATGAGTTGGTATGCAAGTGTGTGGTTTGCTTCTCGGCTCTGAAACTATACATTTGCAAGGTTATTGACATGTATGCAATACATGGAATCCATGGAATGTACATTTGGATGTTATATATATTTTAAAGGCATGTATGGTACACATGGATGATATGCAATTCACATTTGCAGGTCATGTAAGAGAACATGCGGTTTGCATAAGCTGATGTATACTTTACATAAGTATCATGTGATATATCATTGTTTATGCTCAATTTATACACCACTTTGCCTTGGTGGTCAAGACAATGTTGGGTTTTGGTATGTGGATGCATCCCATTCTAACAGTGGTTATGATTCATATGTGTGGATTGTAAGTGGTAAGTGGCTGGAATTTCAGACATGCACAGGGCATGAGCATGGTTAAGCAATAGGTGCACATGTTGTTTGACTAAGTCCCTCTTGGATTCCAATTTTGGGCCAACAAGAGGATGTTACGCTAAAGAAGGTACATTTCAGTTTAAACCTTCACTCATTTTAAATAGCCCCAAACCTCAAAATGCTACAAAGTTTCTATGTCCCATAATCAAACACTTCAACTTTGGTTGGATCCACATCTATAAATAAAGAGCCTTCCCAACCACTTATCCAATCCTGCTTTGAAGATTTTCTCTCCATTAGCTGGCACCCTATTTCCACTGCTGTTCACACCCCTCACAGAGCACATCTCAGGTTGTGGAGTGCGTTTCCAGCCTGTTCCAGCTCAGACACCCTATTGGCAGCAATCAACCATCCTCCACAAACAGTCTTTGAGCTGTTGGACTTCATCTACACCTGCATTTTGCTGTACAGCTGCCGCCCTGTCAGATTGGAGATGACTGCACCTGTTCCTGCCAGCCAGAAGCTGTGTTTTCAGTCTCCTGCTGCCACCCAGCACATCAGCCACCTCCAGTAGCAAAGTTTCCACTCAGCCTGCAGCCTGCGTTTCCAGCCAAGACTCTGTTTCTGTGCAGCTGCCCTGCATTTTCACTCTTAGCAGGCTGCCCTGCTGCCTACCGCTGTTCTGAACAGATTGTCTATTCTGATCTGTGTCTACAGCAGCTGATTACTTTTTAAGGCTGCCTGCTGCGTTCCAGGATCTGTTCAGAATATGACACTCTCTTTAGTTCATCTCTGGCCCGCAATCACACAGTCCAAAGTCATTGTATTAACTTACCATAGTGTGTTTTTATTATTCATTTACATTCTCTTTGAGTTATACTTCATCTTTGAGTTCTACTATTTATTATTGAGTTTTTGTCACACACTTTGTGTTATCTTCTTTGCTCAGGTATTTCTTTACATGCACATACATTCCTCCTTTCTTCTCCTTCAAGATGGACAATGAATCTCTGTTACATCCAGTCTTGATAAGTTTAATGGAGATAATTTTTCAATTTGGTAAACTCGATTCAAGTTCAACTTATGTGAGAAGAAACATGGAGCTTTGTAGAAGGAGATGAGATTTTTTATTGCAACCACTGCAATTGAAGCCAAGAAACTCCCAACTAATATCCAAAGCTAAGCTACTGGGCTCATTGATGGGGCTAAAAAATGATCCAATTTGTTGTTGAAGATACAGCTAGATGTCATTCCAATAGCAACTGTGAATAGCATGCCAAGGCTCTCTTAAAGATCTTACTGAACCACATGACCACAAGTGCAGTAGCAAACACAACAGGATCAAGTGAAGACCTACCAGACATTTAGAGCTGTTATTAAGGTTGCCTCCGGACTTGCCACCAATGACCTGATAGAATTAAGATCTGTCAATGGGACACCATATAACCTTTCCATCGTCAAAACCCCCTTTGTGCTGCAGTGTCTATACACTGTTGGCGCTGTAGCTTGACCTGTGAGTCCTGCAGAATCCAGATATTTCTTAAAAGTTTCAAGATTGACAGCTTCCTTCCGAAAGTCAACTTCCTCCAGCATGGAAGTTCGTATGTCTCCAATGATACCCACCTACATATATTGTGTGTGTAGCATTAGGCAAGTAGCAACATTTGTCACATGTCCAAAGAACCAAGTAAAAATGAGATAGCCTATAATATAAGGACAAAAATCCCATTTAACTGTACTGCAAAAAGGAAAAGGTCAAATATAACAGAGATTATGCTTAACATACAGCTCAGGGAACGTTGCCATGGTCTTGCTTCTGTTATAACATTTACAAATGTGAACAAAATGCAGCTCTGGAATAGTGTGCACACTTACGTGAAGTGTTGAGAGAAAATGACAGACCATAAAGAATGCTTAAGAATGGTAGACAGTTGGAAGGAAGTAGATCATTACAAGGGAAGTACGGCTAATTTGAGGATTTAAAAACTCCAAGATTCGTGCAGCAATATATAGGAAGTTGAGGTCTGCAGTCAATATATCACCTACACCTGGTTTCAAAACCTTAATCACCACTTCTTTTGCACTGCCCCTTAGTCTAGCCCCATGTACCTGCAATCATGCTTTCTGTGAGAATATAGACCATGCACAACAATGCATGATACTAATACATATACTGTGTACATATAGAAAAAAGCTGCAAACACATAAGACCCATCTGTCTATCAGGTCACTTAGGGGAAAAAAATGTACATTAGTCTAGGGATTTCTGGTGAGAAACAGACGTGCAGAGCATAGAATTTCAGCAATCACAGATCAAGCTTCATATAATTGCCATGTCTAACTTTCTAGCTAGACAAAAAGGTCAACCCTCACCATATAATGGGTTTATTTCAGTAATGATATCAACAGTTCTTAAAGTTCAGTTCGGTATGAAGTTTTCACCATGGCCACACAATAAGTAAGAGGAATGATGACGCTTTGTCGATGACTTACATGGTCGTGAGTCTTGGCCTCCACATTGAGTGAGCTATGCATACTTTGAAACACAAGAAATATTTAAGAGCTCTAAAGCTTGCTTTGAATTTTGAGATGCAAAGCCATACACCTTATCTCAATACATGATAGCAAGCATCTAGCTCTATATCCCAAACATCCAACTAACAAAGTCGGCCCCAAAACAAAGATTAAGAAGGGACTTGAATAGATTTCCTATCCTAAGAAGAGCAGCAATAATATGAGAAAGACCATTGGTGCCATTATTGCGATGAGGTCGGTCATACAGGAAACCATGATGTCACACAACAAACTAGTTTGAGGCAACACCAGATGCTTAGACTTCCACAAGTATACCTGTCCCTACCCAAGCTAAGTAGGACCAACTAGTGGTCTTTGAAGCTTAACAAGAAAATCAGAGGGTGTCCATTTACAAGATGTAATTGCATTTACAGTATGAGGATAAGAGCTGGAAGTCCCAAACCACAGCCACCAATCACGAGAAAGAGCTCGACCATTCCCCCTCTGGCCTCCACCATTAGCCTAAAGTCCATTTGGTTCCTCCCCACAATTAGTAGTATTGGATGGTATAATGACATCTCCAATTCACTCAAAAGTGAACCTAATGTACAGCAGCCCAATGATGACTTGGTTTAGTAACACTTTCCTTCAACACCTGTAACAACAAACCAGGGGCCAACTAGCAGATATGGAGGTGCATTTGCAACTTCAGTGTAGTTCAAAGATGGACCTTATTGGCAGCAGACAAGGTTATGTAGCATCAGGAGCTCATAGCTAAAGTTGAAGGCCACTGTTGAGACTCTTAAGTAACAAGAGTATGGTTATGGTTTTTCGAGGAAAGTTTTTTTTTCTGCATTCCCTAGTGTGGTTTCCATCAGGAAAATCTTCTTGCTTTGGAGTCTCTTATTTCTGTGGTAGAGCTTGATGCTTCCAAGCATTCCTCATCTTCCAAGACAAAGGGTGGCCTTGTAAGTTGTCAAGGGACGTGACCATGGTTGGGAAAGGGGGGCCCTTGTTGTCAAGGGTCATGGTCATTGGACTCATGACCATGGTTGGCAAACATGAACAGAACAGTACGATACAGGTGGTCAATCAACATAGTGCTGGAGGCAAGCCTTCATCTTCCTCTCTTTTATGTTGAGAATGTCATTAATGTGATACAAAGGACATTGGACAAACGAGTGCCCTCATAAGTATGAGGATGAGACAGCTGCATCAAGGGCCTAGTGTACAAAGTCCAAGGCAAGAGGTTGAGGCTGAATACCACAGTGATAAGAGGTTATGCATATCATGTGTCTCATTTCATTGATATTCATGAAATTGCTTCAAAATTTGAATGACACTGTAGATGTTTCTCACAGTTCAGAGTCCTACCCACAGCAAGATTACAGTCGCTGACAATGAGCACATTGAATTGTGAGAAAAAGGCACTATTTCTGTTGAGTATAGACAGATTGGTCAAGTATATTGAGAATTTTTTGTACCCAAAGAAGCCATCAAGCACAAGCATAGACCACACTTTCCCAAGAGACTAGCCACCGCTCACGGATTTTGTTCACATTGAATGTTTCATCATTTGCATGGATTTGCATGGGCCAGAGAAGCATCTTGTTTCTTTCATGTTCTGTTCACTGGCATGCTTTGGTTGAGGCAAACAGGTGAAGAAGGTGAGAAGTCATAATGAAGCTGAGTTTTGCAGTAAAATGATTATGAGTTTTGCTGAGCATTTGCAACAATTCTGGACTCCCTCCACCCCCTCAGCAGTAACAGAGCAGAAGGACCATATGATGTTGAGCTGGCCAAGGCCACATTGCATGCTCACAACCTAGGCTACCAATTAAGCATAAAGGCAGTGACTACCATTTAACAGCACTCCTACATCAGTCTTGGATGCTCAAAGGAGGCATGTTCGAGCACTAGACCCTTCAATCAAAGCTGCAAAAGTGACCAACTAAGGACCAATGCTATGATCATGTGCCAGCTTAGAAGAGGAGAAACTTGGACCCCAATACTACCTAGTGGAAGGACCATACAATGTTGAGATGGCCAAGGCACATTGCATGCTCACAACCTAGGCTATCAATTCTAGATAAACGCAATGGCTACCATTTAACAGCACTCCTACATCAGTCTTGGATGCACAAAGAGGCATAGTCAAGCACTAGATTCTTCAACCAAAGCTTAAAAAGTGACCAACCAATGCTATGATCATGCACCAGCTTAGTGTGAAGATATGCTAGGGTTTGCACTGAGGAAACACAACATGTGTGACCAAGACTGAAAAACAAAGACTCCAACAAAGACAAGTAAAACTCAAACCCTATGCAAAAGGCAAAACGCAAAACACAAAACTCAAACACAGAGAGAAGAAACTCTGAAGTGAATGAATGCTGTAAATGAATGTAAGAGTGTACAGAATGCCCAAGGGCAGAGCAATGCAACGTCGGAGAGTGACATCCACCAAAGATGGATCCCAAGTACAGTGACCACTAGTCGCAATGTGGAAAACACCAAATGCCGATCACTAGAGTGTCACAAAACAAAGGCAACAATAGGAGAGCTGTTTGTTGATGTAGATGACCTGCTGGATAGCAAAAACGTAGGTACTACAACAATTACTTGGTGAGAGAGATGGCAGCAACCTATCGCCTGGCACCAAATGCTGAAAACGCAAGCTGAGCAAGTGCTATAATGACCTAATAGATGGAGACCTCCAAAAAGTACGGCTATTGCTAAAAACAGGCCACCTGGGGCTTGATAGTGATGGGCTGCAATCAGTGATGGCTAGACAGCAGCAGATGGTAGATGGCTGATGGCTGAAATATGCATGATAGAGAAACCTGCATCGAAGGATGAGGTTGAATGGTGGGCAACCTATCTATTTATAGATGTTGAAGGGTGCCCCCAAAAATTAGGGTTTTGGGAGACCGCTGAAACTCTCTCGAACCGCGCACCAAATTTGTATTTTTCATTAATTAAGCGTGTTTTGGGGCTGTTTAAAAATGCTAATCAGCTGTAAAGCGTGTTTTAGCTCGATAATTAGAAGGGGAAGAAATTGGACCCCAAGTCCATGACAAATATCTTGCTCAGTCACAATAGAGACAAAAATCTCCCCCTCGCATCTCAATAAAGACAGCAAAATATGATGGTGAAGATCCTCCTATAGTCAATCTTACCTATAGCATATCAATGCCTTCCTTTAACATCAACCTAGAATCCCAAAGCCCCTGGACATGTATGAGAATACAACTCCCAATGGTTGAGAAATTGTGAAATTCAAGCTTCAGACCAACTCACCCGTGTAATGGCTGCAGTTGGAGCAAAATCAATCTCACTTGTCAAACACAGCAAGTTCACCTAGCCCTTGTTCGATGAAAATGAAGCTTGGATCAGCCTTGCACAGTGGAAAAAGGCCTCCATCAACCTCACCTAGTGAAAGATAATATGTGATGCTAGAAAGGAGTGTATTATCAGAAGTGGAGCAACAATGGAAGCATAAATATGTGCTGAAATAAACTGCTAAACACAAGACAAAAGAAAAGAAAGAAATAACACAATATACATGAGAACTTAGATGTATGCTCGAGAAATGGAATCCATATACCAAGACATGAGACAGCACAGATACAATGTGAGTCACCGACTGTGGAGGCACTAGCACTTGCTCCCTCTCTCCAAGAACTGTCCAGTGATGAATGAATAAATGAATAAGTGGAGGAGGGAGCCAGACAATATATAGGACAAATAAATGCCCAAAATATGACTGGTCGGCCAGTATTAAATGCTGGCCGACTGGCTGCAAATAATGCCCAAACCTCAATAACAATGGCAAATAAAATGCCTAAAATGTCTCTGTGCCCAGCCTGATGTACCACAAGTACAGACTCAACCATGAATTGACTAATCTGCTAACACCCTCTCTCAGATCATGGGTGATCTGATACAACACAATATACAATGATAATGTCCCATCATAGTACATACAACAATGTCCATCATAGTAGAACCATGGATACCCAAGTAGTGGGTGCGCAAGCCACCACCAAGGTGCCTTGGAGAGAACCTGATATCGATGTTGATCATACCAGTTCCTGAAGATAGAGAAGATCATAGCAGCTCTCAATGTCTGTCAACAATGCCTCTGATGTAACATACGTGACTATCCTGTTACCAATGCCGCAGTGCAGAAATGACCATGGATTCCCCTTCTTTCGCCAAACCGCCAAAGTGTCCCCTCATGTGAGCTCCAGACGGAAGCCACCTACTCTCTGTCAATTAACCAGCCCATCATGAACCTGAATGTCAATCCCAGCTCCAGGATTTGTACCTGCCAGACTTTGGTCAATGCGTCAGGGATGTCCCTCTCTGGATCCTATGCATCTATATAGAAATATAGATGAGGCATGGCTGCCCCATCTCACCACCCTCTCACACTCCCTCTCTGACACTAGAGAGTCGTGAGGAATGACCTCATTACCACCACTAGAAAGCAACTGAGAAAGGGGCCACTAAGCCCTTCCCACGAGCCGAAGAAGAACCCTTTTGCACCTGGGACTTCGCCTTGGTCGAAGGAGCTGCGTCAGAATCTGAGGCAGATGATGACTTGTCAGAGGAGTCCGCATCCTGCTTCGTCTTTTGCTCCTTTTTCTTCCCGGAAGCCGCTAACTCTATGCAGTTCTTCCTTAAATGACCTTTCTTGCCACTGTGGTAACACTGGGCCTTCAACTTCTTCATCTTCAAACCCCTCTCTGAAGCTGCAAGAACCTCACCTAAACCTCCATATAGCGTAGCATCAATGGATGTGCATGGAGCAGCCATCTATAGAGAATTGAAAAAAGAAGTAGAGAAAAGAAGTAGAGAAAAGAAGGTATTTGGAGAGGGAACACAGCCAAACCACGAGCACAAACTGCAAAAAGTAAAAGTTCACATATAGTATAACCCAAAATCTGATCAAAATAAGACAAAAGTTGCTGTAAAAAGTCAAGAAAACAATCAGAAACTGCCAAAAACAGCAAAAACGGCTTGCTAATGCAAGCGCCCAGCCAAGAGGAGATGCAAAGACACCAAAACGCAAGCTGAAATAGATGCACAGGCTGTACGGATGCTGACGTCAACAAAAAACGTAGGCAAAATTGGTTGCCTGATTGGAGTAGTAGTTGCCTGATCAGGAAGAGGAAAAACAATCCTGAAATCGGCAAGAAAACACAGCAGAAACACAAATCCTGAAATCTGATACCATGTCAGAAGTGGTGCAGCAGTGGAAGCATAAACATGTGCTGAAATAAACTGCTAAACACAAGACAAAAGAAAAGAAAGAAATAACACAATACAGATGAGAACTCAGATGTATGCTTGGGAAATGGAATCCATATACCAAGACATGAGACAATATAGATACAATGTGAGTCACCAGCTGTGGAGGCACTGGCACCTACTTCCTCTCTCCAAGAACTGTCCAGTGATGAATGAATGAATGAATGAATAAGTGGAGGAGGGAGCCAAACAATATATAGGACAAATAAATGCCCAAAATATGACCGGTCGGCCAGCATTAAAAGCTGCCCAACTGGCTGCAAATAATGCCCAAACCTCAATAAACAATGGCAAATAAAATGCCTAAAATGTCTCTATGCCCAGCCTGCTGTACCACAAGTACAAATTCAACCATGAACTGACTAATCTGCTAACATGTATAATGCCCTCTGATGATTGAAACAGGAGAAGACGAACTCACCCATTCAAAAGGGGGCCTAGGTAGCTTCCCTCTAGCCAAAGGAAGACTAGAGAGGGAGAAATCAAGAAACACGGTACAAGGTTCTCAGATTAATTATGGCAACCTCCTGGTGCTTTAGATAAAAGTTCCCACCATTATGTTCTACTTTCCAGCTTTTCTGTCCTGCATTTCAGATTTTCATGCATTTTCAGCTTCAGTTCAGGGCCTTCAGCGTTCCACAAACTTCTTTTTTGAGAAGACAAGGCTCAAAAGATGTCACATTTGTAAAATGATTGTAAATCCAGGATCTGGGACGAAGGCACTCCCATCTCAATCATAATCTTTGAGTTGTAGAAATGTGGAAAAATGAGCTTGTTGGGATCTAGCCAAAAACCTAACCTACAAACAAATTTTGTGAGAAATAAGGTTAAACACTTGAGTGAACACTCACTATGATGAAAACCTAGATAGACCAACTTAGCCATACAATCAGGTTTATGCTTCATTTTCATAACTAGGGATTTTGCCCACTCATCACTAGAACTCTGATCTTGAACAAGTAAGAAAAAACCTAGGCAATGTCCACATCTCAAAGGTAGCATGTCAAAAAGTCAAGCACATCTCAAATGAATGCACACTCATTTCAACACCTCATTGAATGTTATTCAGTGCAGATCAGACCCAAGTGCCATTCAGTACAGATCCACACCTTCAAAGGATGTGGGAATCAATTACAGAGTGACTGTCACCATTGGCAAGAGCTCATACATCTTTTCCTGAAGACGGGAGAAGTCTTGCCTAACCTTTGCAATCCACTCAACTGCTTATTTGGGCTGCCCATCATCTTGATTGGTCATGGTATCTCGTGACACATTCTTTAGTATATGTCGTGCTCATGGACACGTACACGTGCACAATCCTGTATCCAGTTGCAACATGTCCAAGTGGCTATCAGTCCCACTTGGACATGTCCAAGCGAGTATCAGTCCCACTAGTACATGCCCATGATCCATCACAACCAAGTGGCAAGGTCACCAGAGATAATGGAGACAGGCCTAAAGATCGGTAGGACAACCCTCCAGTGGAGAAGACACAAGCAACATTGCCCAAGAGCTTTGCCAGGTCTCCAAAGTTGACCACCTCTGCGTAGAAGATAATCTTATTGCTGTAATGCCTCTACTGTTGCTCAAGGGCCCCTAGCACAATCACAAAGGTGATGGCCCATTCTTGAAGCTGAAACTCTCACATCTATCACACCATAATGTCCACCGATAGTTTTGGTGTTCGGTGTGTTATTCCTTTCTTTCTGCTCAAACAAACTCTGCCTCTGATATCAAATCTGACACTTAAAACCATCTTAATACCAAAATTGGCACTGCAAATTGTGGAACTGATCTACATGAAAAATATCAAAGTATAACAGCAAGTACCAACAAAAGCCTGATAACCTCAGGCACTCTCTAGGTACCAGGATTTCTATACTATCTACTGTTCCTACCTACAGAGGCTGAGAACTGAATCATAAGGCCTAATCTGTGCTAGAATGCAAAAGAGGCTAGCACATAAACTGATGATCTGATGTAAAACTGGCTCCAAAGCCCAGAACTCACCAACTGTTCACAAGGCCATTAACCTCTCAGAAATAGGCCACTGGCCAACCTGTTGATGTGGCACTTGTTGGTAGTTGACCAGGTGCTATGCTGGTCACCATATATCTCGATCAGCCTGCTCATAAATGGGGGTGATAATTAATTGACCTACTTGTGTTCTCATCAATGGTATGATGCTGTCTCCTCCAACATTGTCCTGCATCAATTACTGTTGTATACACATGTTTGGATACTGCTTGCTACTCTAGAGGAGTTGAGCCTACTGCTTTGGCACATGCTCGTTCATATGACATATTAAAATGTGAGGCATTTCTCACCTTGTCAACTTAAAACTAGTGTCTGCATAGTCCTTATTTACATTCCCTCTTGACTCTCTCTCCACGAGTCAATGGCACTACCTAAGCATTTCCACACTCCATCACCTTATTACAGGAAATTAGAGCTGTCGATACTTTAATTTGGAGAAAAGTGGATGAGATTATGCCTGGGCGATAGAAGCTGAAGCAATTGGTACTGGATCCACAAATTCATAGACTTCTTCCAGCGGACGACCCAGGTCCTCTGTAATAATTTTCCTTATCTGCTCAAAAGGTACAGGTGGTGTTTGGTCCAAGCACTTTTGAAACTCATTCACATACTCAGCTGGAAATAATGAAGGTGTCGAAGCGATAAACTGTCCATCCAGGAAACAAGAAAAACTCTAATGAGGGAATTGAATGTAGTTGCACACGCCACTGTGAAGCACAAAAATGAACAGGAAAATTAACGCAAATTAAAACACCATATGTCCTAGCCCATTAGCACAGCCTACAAGGAAATACTAACTAGTAAAATAATCCTGAATAAAGCAAACTGACCATGTCCAAGATTCACCTGACCTAACTTTATGTATGTTGCACCAAGTCTTTCAAATAAACGGCGGAGTTGGGATGGGCCAGGCATACCAATCTGAATCCCAGAATCCATAGCTCCTGATTTTTGAAGGCTCTGCAGATTTTTGAATGGTCCAATCTCAAAAAAACTAAGTCCAGAATCAATAAACGTGATTATCATGATGTAATAGTCACATCAGTGAATATGCTTGATACGCATTACTGTAACATTAAAATCATGCCAGTTTGGTAACTGTGAAATCGTGTGAATACCCTCATCTGTTCGACAATCCAATCTCCACCAACATTGACCACAGCTTCAACCCCTTGGATAAAACGAACTGCACCTCTGGGTCCAGTGTCAATTGTTGTGCGGATAACATCCTCGACAAGCTCTGAAAACTTCTTGAGCCTCTCTGCGTGCGGAGTAAAAACACATGCTCGACTAGACTTACTAGAATATGCACAATGAGCATGCAAAACTTGGAAATTTTTTCAGCTTACCTTCTCTATAGTTGACATTAAATGATTGAGAAGAAGTTGTGGAAGTTGATGCCGATCGAGCCCTCACAAAAATAAAGCTGTTGATTCGTTTTACTCGCACCCTCTGAAGTTCAAAAACAACCAAGGTTTCTCCATATAATCCATATAAAATGGCATGTTGATAAGCATGACTCTAACAATGGTGCAGTTGAACAATACTAGACTGCAGGTATAGACAACAAGGAATGTCACCAAAGATGAGATCGTATCAGAATGACCCTGACAATGGACAATTCTCCAAAAGCTATACTGGTTCGCTTGCTTCGGCCTATCCTTCTAAACCTCGTCTTCTTTAAACAGAAGGCGTGCGTATGGCAAGACAAATCAATTGCAACCAGCAAAACAGAGAGACGGGAGCTTACAGGGTTGGACAGCGAGAAGCCAAGGCGTGCCAGTCGATGGAAGGCAATCGGAGGATGCGTAAAGGCTGATGAAGTATTGACAGCCATGAGCTCGTTTGAGTGTCTGGAGAGCGAGCGAGCGACAAAGCGATAGGGGCAAGTTGCGAATAGCTTGAAACATGAAACGAAAAATGTACATCACAGGAGTCTGCGTGTCCAATTGTATCCTTGTGATTGGATGAAATGACTGCAACGAGAAAACTGACCCCGTCAAAGGGCCTGCTGGCTCCTTTGTGTTATTTTGCTTTGACGTTTGATCTAGCAAAATTCAACATTAACCTAGTTACCCTAGCATTCAATGGTTTATCGCATAAACAAAACAGCATCAAAACCTATGGCTAGAGTAGGGGAAAAGCACAACCTATGAGCATCAGTCATCGAATGATCTTTAAGGCTACTAGCTTACTATCCATGACTACCAACTAGGCTCCCACAAGGTTGTATCCCATGCAACATTCCAAAGCCCGTAAACATGCTCAAGAAGAAGAAGATGTTGATTATGTTGAATCTTGCCATAAGAAGAGCTCCAAAAGTGCTAATTACATGGAGATGGACTTTTTGTCTTTTGCCAAGCATGGAGATATTGTTATGTCGAACATTGAGAAAGCACTACAACTTGATCTATAATGGGTTAGTGAAAAGAGAACTTTGGCAACCAAGAGCAAGGCAAAGATCCAAAAAGCGTTAGTTTCCTTTTCATTGTAGTGCATTAGGGAGAGGTATTTTGATTTCTCTATTGTTGGTTTATTTTTATTCTTTAAGGAAAAGGTACCCAGGGAAGAAGAGCTCATGAGGTGGCTCCTCCAAAACCTACCAAGCAAGAATAGTGCTTAGGCAACATAGATTTAAGGGTAAGGGCTTATATTTTTCTCTTGATGGCTCTCAACAAGAAAAAGATTCGATTGTTGCCTTAGATGTGGGCTTTAAAGGAAACTTTATTTATGCTTTACCATGGTCTCTTCATTTTTCCCTTGATTATAAACTCGTGCATGAGTACTTAGTGTGGATTT
The DNA here is from genome assembly GCF_053477565.2 of Lygodium microphyllum. NCBI lineage: Eukaryota > Viridiplantae > Streptophyta > Polypodiopsida > Schizaeales > Lygodiaceae > Lygodium > Lygodium microphyllum. The sequence goes on along the minus strand of NC_141137.1, from coordinate 70,369,487 downwards.
CCATCCCATGATTGCCTAACTGGATGGATAGGAAGATTGATGTAGTGCATGAATAGTTGCACCAAGTGCATCCTTGTGCCCTCCAATGGCATTCTTCGGGCTCCAAAAAGAGCATTCATTCTTTATTATAGGAGAGTGGAAACTCCTAGCTTTCGTGAAGCTTTCGAAAATGAATTTGAGATAGTGGTTGAGGTCAAGTTTTCCCATTTCCCCAATTCTTGCTACGTATGAAATCAATATGGCCATTTTGCTTATGATTGCCCATGGAAATCAAAAGTTGTAAATAAACCTATGGCCAAATCCAAAGCAAAGCAGAGGAAGAGCTCAAAAAGTAGTGGCCTAAACCTAAATGTGACATGGTTCCAAAGACTCTCATGGCTAAAAGGAAGCCACTCCACCTTTGGCTGGCAATAATAGTAGAAATATTCCAAACAAGGGGAATCAAAAGGAGGCACCTAGCCTTCTCTCAACAAAGGCAAGGAGTTGCAAGAGAAACAATAAGAGGACACTAAAGTCAAAAGTGTTAAAGATAAAGCCAATATTCCCTCAAGAAGCTTACAAGGTAACCAATGGTCAACTACAACATCTATCCTTTATTTGGATTATGAGCTAGACGAGTTTTTGGATCCAAATTATGATTACATCCATGGATAAGCTATCAATGAAAGCTTCTTGAAATGTAAGAGGGCTTTCCTCTAACAAAAGGGAAGTTGTTTAAAATTACCTCCTTCAATGGAGGAAGTTAGATATTATTGTTTTGCAAGAGGTCAATTTAGCAATGGATGATTTGCAAAGCTTAGTATTTCCGAACTACTCTTTTTCAATTTCTATTTCCAACAAGGTAAGAGGTAGTTCCATGCTTTTCTTACAATGGACATGTGTGGTTGCCTCAATCATGGTTGATCAAGGTGAGATAATAATGGTTTCTATATATAGCTCTTTGATCTCTAATAATAGGGAAAATTTTGGGATTTTTACTTTCATGTGGTTTGAGAGAAAGACAAATAGATCAGTGAGCAAAAGAGATGTATTGGCTTTGTGAGAGGTAGCCATTGTCAAATCGGGCAAAGTGCTCGAAATAATATGTGTTCTATTAAATTCACCTTCAAGCTTGCAAAAGCTCTGACATTTTGGTTCCATTGTTGGGACACAATGGAATCACTTGTGATGATATGCATTCTCTTTATCATATGTTGGAATAGAGGCTTGACTCCGAAATGGAATAAGAGCTTGTTCTTTGAAAATGGATTAGGAGTAGCTCTAAAACGGGTACATATAGGTTAGAATGGGTATCAATAGGAGAGATTCAATGATTTTTTGTTAACAAATTTTGGGTTGAAGTAGATTAGCGAGTTAGCATAACCTTAGGAACAAACCATATACACTTTTTATTTTGAAAATCTAAAATTTGGTCTCTATTTTACACCTCTTGGGAAGGTTGAAGGGCTTGCTTGCAAACTCTAATCAAGGTTGATAAGGAGCTACATGTGACAATCATCAAGGTCTCTTAGACATCAACACCTTGAGCTCACCATACTTTGACCTTCAAAAATCTCCTTGACATTGTGTCTCAAATCCATAGTCACCCACTCACTCAATTGAGCTCAAGATACAAGAGGAGCGATCATTGTGTGTGAACTTGCGCATTGTTACTCAAGCCCAAGTGACAAAAAGGATCCCTCAATATGTCCATAAATTGAGGACATGCCTATTGTCTTTCAAGTCATTGTATGGGCCTTTCTTAACAAGGAGGTGCCTTACTAACCATGGGGGAACCTCATCCTATCCTGAGAGTCACAAAGGAGAGGAATTCATCCTATGTTAAGAGAAGGTGTGCTTTAGCATCAAGATTAAGGAATCACTATGTGGTGTCCTAATTTGTTCACCCAATAGAATCTCATCTTTGAGCTATTAAGCTAGAGCTACAAGATCCCCTGTCTTCATCTCACCTTACTTAAACACTTGACATACACTATAGTACATGCAAGCATAACCACTTAGGGCACTACTCATTAGTTACTGCATAGTGTACTAGTCAACCACACCATGCGCACAACATACACTAAACCACATACATGTGACTAAGCTCTCACCACTCCTTATGCACCTAAAACGTTAGGACAAGACATCACTTGTAAGCATAATAATTCGTTGCTCACAAACAACTATCTTGGGTGTTTCATAAGTTGATATGCAAGTAATTCTCCAATGGTAAAATGAGGCACCCAATCGTGACCATTCAAGGATGAGTTGTCTAGGAAATACCAACATAGCCACAACCGCAAGTAAAACTCTAGTCAAAGAACTACCTTGCAATTGGGAACCTAATAGGACATGTGCCCTATTAAAGAGCTCTAGATAACATAAACATAATTTTTGCTCATTGCCCCTACAACTTAGTATAAAATATGCTCAGGTTGACAAAACCTATGACTAGAAGAAGGTTAGTTAACAGAGTAAGAACATCTTAGCAAGCACTATGACAAGATAATCTCATGCTGCACATCTCAAACAAGGAAGCTGAAGAACATTGCTTAACCATCACATTCAATGAAGTTCTTTGCCAACCAACCCATTTGAGATAAAAGAACTAAAATGAAAATTAGAGGGATGAATCCAATTCAACAAATGTTCGTTTCATAATCACACTTCAATGGCTGAACTTAGTGCCCAGCTCATGAGGACCTTGGAGAAGTGATGAGCCATATGGCAATCCCAAAGAGACCTAAACTATATGGCCCCTACTTCTTTTCACATACTTACTACTATTTGAGGTATGGAATTAGATGGACCTATCCTAGAATATTTCTTTGCTCAACAAAATTCTCATAGAAGAGGAGTTACATGTTGCTAGCAGGCTAGGAACAAGGAACTGTGCTATTCAATATTGCATAATATTTATCATTGCTTGTGAAACTACCATGACTCCTTGATACTTGTGCTACATTTGAGTATAATATAGAGTTCTACAATGGGATTTTATCATCTTAGAGTGACATGGAACTATATCTTGTAAATGTGTATATAAATAAAAAGGGCTTTCAATGGTTGTCAAATAGATGTATTAAAAAGCATCAAAATCAACTCAACTAAATTTAGATAAGTGGTACTTCTTTTGATAGCATAGGTTATTAAGCTGGTAGATCAAACATTCCAAGCCACAAGAACTATTGTTCCCTTGAAGAATCACTAAAAGCAATACCATGCAATGAAGGCCTATGTAGAACACCTCACTAGACAAGACTTCAAAGACTGTATATGTAGAGATCATCCTCCACATGCAAGTGTGCCTCAATAGGCATTCTATGAGCTACTCTCTCTTTCACAAACAAGCCCCAATACCAATAAGATAGACAAGCTTTCATCAATAACGAGAGTTCCTTCATTGAACAAGCCCCAATCTCCAAGATTACATACCCTGAGTCCCAAGGACTACCCTATTACTACTGTTTTGAATGGGTTTCTTCCTTTTGAAAAGCCTCACTAAGCCTCTTCAATTTTGCCATCTTATTCTATGCATAGAGCTAGAAAATCATATTGTACTATATTGTATATCAAATGAAAGAAAGGAAAAAATATATATGTATGTGTATACACACACGCACGTGTGCGGGCACACATACACACACATGTAAGCACAAACATGACACCACACCTAAGGGTCCTCAAGTTAGGAATGTCTAATGACCTTGGTTGGCCAACTTTGTCTCTCTAAACCCCTAGCCCTACCTCCTATTCCACCACTTAGACTTAGGGAACATCAAGGGCAGGACACACCTAGGGAGTCTCAACTTCCTATGGTTAGACTTAATTTCTTGGTACAAGAATATTGAAGATTACCTTATCGCTCAAGAAAGGTGTACGATTGAGAGTATTAAGTGTAGTTGAGGGGAAGTGGCTACTTGAGGGAGAAACCCGTATATCCTTTGTCTTTAAGGCACTTGCAATTCAAAATAGGCACAGAAAGAAAATGATCTAAGTGATGAAGATGTTTCCAATTTTGATTATCAATCCATTGCTATTTGTTGGGGCTTCTCTTAGCTATTGTAGGTGTTAAGGCCTAACATTAATTTGGTGAATTGATTAGTGCTTGACTAATTCCTTAATTTAACTCCTTAAGAAGTTAGAAGGGTTTAAAAATTAATTTTTTCATAATAAGTGATATTGTAATAAATTATTAATTATGATAATAATTCAACATTTAAAAAATGATGTTTATTATAATTATTGTTACACTTAGTATAACGATTGATATTCATAATAAATAGTTTTATAATAATTGTTAAAAAGCTATTATCCTTGACTTTATCATAACCTAATGTCTATTATTATAGTTAAATATGTATAAGGTAATGTTTTATTAATGTCCATTATTGATATAATAAATTGAATATCTATTAAATGTTACAAAAAATATTATTTTATTAAAATTTTATTACTATTAACATTTTATAAACTAATATTTTGTAAAAATACATAAACACTAATGTTTTATTGTGACAAATATTCATTATTGATATAATGATAATGATAGCATTACTTTATTTGTTAAACACTATTCATAACAACAAACATTTATATCAATTAATGTTTTCTTCAACATTTTAGAATTATATAAAACCCATTTATATTGTATTATGTTACTAATCTTAATGTTAAGACAAATATAAGTATAAAACAATATAGTGTTATATAATGTCTAATAATTTATATGTATATGTATAATACCTTAACATAGCGTACCATGTTATGAAAAGGTTATGAATGCAATAATATTTTCAAAGTACTACTACTGCTATTAATACATTAGCATTGCTATTATTAACACTAAAAGAGGATTTTCACCTTTACATTGGGAGGAAAGAGAGGTCTTTTAGTGTGTAAAGAAGCCACACCAACAAAATATGATGTTTATGTGTAGAATATGTATGGCCAACAACACTCTTGCTACATGACATGTGGCTCAAAGTATAGAGCACACTTCATTTTCATAATGCCATGCTTTGTGCGGCCTAGGTGCCTAGTTTATGTTAGGCATTGAGGATCCACAAGCATACCATCTCAATCAGATTTTATCATATTTTTGTAAAAAAAGTGAGAGCTGAGCTCACTTTTTGCAAATTTCAAGATCTCTCGAAGTTACAACTGCAATATCTTTAGTTCTATTAATTTATGTACATAAGTTTATTGGCAAGTTAGTTTGTCTCGTAAAGTCCATGCCACAACACTATTCTATCATGGGCAATCATGAAGGGACAAGGGTATGCAATGGCCTATATGATTAGACTTGAGAGAGGCCAAGGGTGGAGGCTATCCACCCAAGTAACCCTGAGTATATAATGTGTGAACTTAATATAATCTGATTATTGTGGATGCAAACTTTGAGCTCTTTCTTCCATCTTTTCCCTTCTTGCTTCCATCATAACCAAAGCTTAAGAGTGAAAGAGTATAAAGGAGAGAGCAAGGGACCATGAAGGAGAGAGCAAGGGACCATGAAGGAGAAGCAACAACTCATTGCTTTGCTCTTTGCTTTTCTTCTCTTCTACTACACGCAAGAAACTTGAAGTGACTATTGCCTTACCTTGATAAGAAAAGAATGCATGTGAGGGAGATCATGTAAGAGTGAGAAAGAGAGAGGGAGAGACCATAAAGGAGAATCTTCTTCTCCATTTGAATCGTGAGACCATCAAAGATCATTTTGGCAAATGAACAATATGATCACCACCATGAGTGCCACATAATCAACCTGAGTGCCTAAGTTAGAAGTAATGCTATGCTCAGAAGAAGCCATCATGATTTCTTTGCACCACCGTGACTACTTGTATGCAGAAAGCAACACACTTTTTGTGAAGATTTATGGCATAGTTTAACTCTGTGAGTGTAAGGAAAAGAGAGAAAGTGCTTACACACTCCACAGAGCATTATCACAACCCTTGCAAGATCACACCAAAAAGCAATCACAATGGCTACTTGTTGGGAGTCAACTTGACTACTCACAACTTAAAAGCAATTAGGTTATTTAATAGACAAAAGACATATCTATTTCAAATTATTCTCTTGGAAACTATTTCTTTGCACCACCATGACCTCCTATATGCAAAAAACAATATGTTTTTTGTGAAGACTTAAGGCATAGCCTAACTCCTTGAGTGCTAGGGAAAGAAAAAAAGTGCCCACATGCTCCACAAAGCATCATTGCAACCATTGCTAAACCACCATGACTAAGCCAAAACGTAGCATGACTATTTCCTAGGGATTAGCTCGATTGCTTACAACTTAAAAGCCACTAGATTATTAAAGAGACAAAATGCATATTTATTTAATATTCTATTGGCATATCCCTATTTGCTTCTGTGCACAAAATGACCTAGTTTCCTTGCATATGGACTTTGAGGCCTTGTAATCTAGCCACTAATGTAGCAAATGAGGGGGTCTACATATATCCCACAATCTAGAGCCATTAGATCTTTTGATAACATCATTCACAACACAATACCTTTATAGCTTCTCTCATCTCTTCCAAGTTCACACAAAGAGATTTCTTTTTTATTGCAATCCTTCATTACAAAAGAGAATTATGTTGATTCATTATTTGTGTGTTGGTTAAAGTGCTGGCAGTAGGATTTGCTTATAGTTTATGTCTTTCTTTCATGCCCTCCACACTACCATGACTACATCAAGTGCCTAAAATTCTTTGTCTCCCATCATTATAACTAGTGTGCAACCATTGTGATTGGATGCTTTGCACTCTAATCTTTTCATATCTCACATCTTCCACCATGATAGACAGAAGTCGACACTGCTATGAGTGAGTTGCACCTCCATGAGATTGTTTGATCACACATATATTGACCACCATGTAGGTCGTATGGTATACTTTCTACATTGCGTGATTGAGTTTGTAGAATCTAGGATCCAAATGATCACCATTGTGCGTGTAGTGTGTAAGTGCATTATTCAATCACCTATGTAAGGACTACTTTGAGTGATTGATGCTATCTATCCACCATCACGACTAGAAGTTATGCATGTTGTAAGTGTTCCATTGGTTCTAAACTTTCTTTCATTGCTTGAATTAAACACTTGCATGCATGCTTTTTAGACTCTAGATACCACATCCACCTTGCATAGACCACCTACTTCTTGATTTGTGCTCTCATAGCACATAAGACACTCCATACACCTTGCATGCACACTATGTGGACCGCTACAAATGACTTTTGGAGAGATGTAGTCCACCATGATTGGCAATTTTCAACCTATTAGCTTGCTCAAAACATCATCTAAGTTGCCAACTAGCCTTGCCAACATCTGGAGATCTTGTGCTAATTGAATAAGCTAAGGCTTAGAGACCTTGTCGACTAAATTAGATGGTGCTTTGTACCACCATGAATGATTTGAAAGGTGATGCGAACCACCTTGATTAGTCCGTTGACCACCTCCATTAAGAATTACGACCACCATCACCAAGTCAAAATAAATTGTGTGTGCTTGTTACAACACAAATCATGCCTGATCAAAATCCCCATGGTTGCTTGAAAACTAGATATTTAGGATCCCTGATTCACATTCTTGTCTCCTGTGTCACCTTAAGTATTCATTTTGAGTGGCATTTGATGGAAAAGCTTCTACATAACACCTATGAACCCTTGAATAATCATATCTCCAAGGTGAAGTGTAGATCAACTACCGAAAGTCACCAAACGATCACTTGGGCAACCACAACTAGCTTTTTGTGCATATGTGGCAATTCTTGGCCCATCATGATTGATGTGCACTACCTCAAAGTTTGGTATATGACCCTACCTTGCATTGCTACACTCAAATTTGACACACTTTAGGCATCAAAAAAATTTGTAGAGGTCAAAACGTCATCAAGGGATAGGGTTCAAAGTTCATCAAGCTGCATTCATCTCTTGTGTTTTGACATTATACTTTGAAGAATAGGCTTGTGTGATGTATTGGGTCTTAAAGGAATTGTAATTTGAGCTATAGGTGAAACCATGTCTTGATTCCTTGAAATTTGAGCTCTTAATTAATTACTTTCTAAGAAGACCAAAGTATTGAACATAATTGGCTAAAACATTGCAAACCTTGAGTCAAAATGAGACAAAACCATTGAGACTTTTGACTATCTCAATAAGTAACTCTTAGAACTAACCACCTAGCTTTTAAGCTAGTGGAATATCTCAATTTGATAAAGGAATTTCCTAAACTGTGTTATTTAAAGTCCTACTTACCTTATAAGGACTAAGCCCAAATGACTTGACCTTACGTATAACTAGGAAGGACCGACACCAACCTTGACTTTGACCTAAAGCATTCCCCATAGGAATAGGGTTGTAACCTTAGTAGACCTTTGCAAGACGAAAAGAAGACATCTTGAATGCCAAAAAATAGAGCCTTTAAGATAACCCAAACCTTAGTAAGAGTAATAGCAATCACTCTTTATGGATCAAGAAGGCCATCGATGACCAAGGATGATTGATTAATACCATGGACTAAGGAGAAGTCACAAGAATAAGCACCAAAGGAAGGCTAGGAAGACCTTAAATTTTAATTGACATACTAATGAGGGGTATACACTAAAAAAGTAAACAAATAAAAATGATTAAAACAAAACAAAGAAGGTAGCAAGAGAACTCACCTCGTGTAGTCTAGAAATTCGTGCAAGCTTCCACGCTCCAACGACTCCATCGATGCATGCTGTGACAAGCTTTGCACTTCTCGCCCTTCATCCTTTGCATGCAAGGATATGGCCTTCGTCACTTGTTTCTCCAAGCTCCAATGAGTGCACCCTCTCTCTCTCTCTCTCTCTCTCTCTCTCTCTCTCTCTCTCTCTCTCTCTCTCTCTCTCTCTCTCTCTCTCTCTCTCTCTCTCTCTCTCTCTCTCTCTCCCCCTTCGAAACCCCCTCTAGCTCTAGACGAAATGACGCATCTCAATCATGTGCTCCCTCAAGTCAAGTTTGCTCATGATCTCTCACCCTACGAGGTTTCCTATCATCTCATCTCACTCTCTTAACTTGCCATGAATACAGATTCATATCGTGTCAAGTAAGAAGACAACTTGAGAATATTAGTTGGTGCAAGAGAACTCACTTTATGTAGTCTAGAAATTTGCATGAGCTCCCAATCTTCGACGACTCCACTGATGCAAGCTGTGACAAACTCTGCACTTCTCACCCTTCATCCTTCATGTGCAAGGATATTGCCTCCATTTCTTGTTCCTCCAAGATCCCGCAAGTTCACCTCCTCTCTCTCTCTCTCTAGCTCTATCTCTGCAACAGAGTCTCTACCTTTCCACCCCACAAACTGGGAAGATCCCAAGAAGGTGAGGGGAAGTGATGGAGTAATGCAACAAAGATTGAGAGCAAGCTCACAAGCTCTCCTATCTCTCAGAACTTCTGCAAGTGTGAGATGGCTACATAGAGATGGAAGCAAAGATAGTGGAGAAGAAAGAGATAAGCCTACTTTGCATTAGTCATATAAATGATTTGCAATAAGGTTTTCCACCACATATATGTAGCCTTTGAATTTAAACTTAGGTTGGACCTCTTATCTCAAGGTGTCTACTGCTCGTAATCTCTTAATACCCACTCTTCAAGCTCAATGTCGTGTCTAATTGTCCAAACTCACTCACTCGTGTGCCATTAAACATGCATTAATTACAATTTGCACGGGAGTGAACCCAATGCTCAAAAATGATTTTACAAAATTTATTTGGTTCTGTTTCTTAATTTCTATTTTTTCTAAAGTGCATGACGCTTTTATCGTACTTTAGTCTTTTTTTTTCCAGCTTGATGAGCACTCTTATTCTAGGCTTTGAATTTTCGCCAAATGGATGTAGTTATTATTCCTTTAGGACGTCACGCTTGAATGCTCCTTGACTTTTGTGCATCTTGCTTTTTTAATCTTTGGCTTACCTCAGTGTACTCCATTAGCTTGTTGTTTTTCGTTTCTTGTGGTCTCTTTGCAAAAAAGTTAATATGAACCCCCCCCCCCAAGACAAGTACCAGTCCCTTGGCACTAGTGAAGGTGCTTGGGACCTTCATGGGGAGGTAAGAGGTTGCTTGCTACTAAAGGAAAGGGTGGTTGTTGATTGTGCTTCTAGGTCTTCAAGATACCTGCTTGCATGGAAAGTTGTGCAGTGGCAGTGGATGGATATCAATTGGGAGATGGATCTACACGCTAGAAGAATTGAGATTCCCTAGCTTCCCTAGACTGAGATGGGTCTACCAATTTCTTGGGATGCTCTACCCTTGAGGAACTTGAATGAATGTGAGGAAAAGTGGGGAAGTGAAGGTCCTCTTTTTTTTTTTTTGGATAATAATACATAACTATTCCCTGCCTCTCCTTTGATATTGGGTTGACGGGAGTAGGGGTTTCATGGATTTTTCCAAGAAATCTTTACTCATCATGTGTCCCTTAACATATTGGCAGGTATTCGCTGTTGTTGAAAGCAAGAAGGGGTGGTTACAACTTGTGAACCGAATCTTGTTCATATCCTCCAGAAGATTTAGGTAGAAAGTAGGTAGCATAATAGTTTTGAGTATGAGCCTAGCCATGGCATACCTATCTATTCCCGCATTTACATTTAAAAAAAAAGGGTTGTAGATCCTCTTCCTCTATTTCTCTCTTTTGACTTAATAACAACATTAAGAGCTTCAGATAATTATAGGTTGCCACAAAAGCTGGGTCTGGGCAAATTTTGGAATGTGTCTACAAACTTTTTGAATGAGAGAGCTAGATCCAACTCCTGGAACTTGAGGCTCTATTCTCATGGTTTTTGGCTTTTATATTGAATATAAAGGGAAAGTGATATTTCCCATGTAGTTTAGGGTTGTAGTAAAATGCCTTCATGGGTAGGCTAGATACATAGGATCTCCTCATTCTTTAGGCAATGCTCCATTGAAGGCCATCCTTTAGGCCTCATCACTTTCCTCCAATATAGCATGTCTCCAAGCTGGTTGTGAATCAAAACCAAGCACTAGTCTAGGTTTTTCAAATACCTTATTCTACCAATATCTTGCTTCTTCTCCTCTATGATAGTTTGGGTCTTACAACTTATGGTGGTCCAAGCCATCTTCATCCTAGCACGACTTCAATCTTAATCACATGCCTCATGACATTCACTGGCATTACCTACTTGAGCTTGGCTGTCCAATTGAAGATGTAGGTCATCCGTGCATCCTAAGGCTCCAATTTTTCTAGGGCTGAAAGCTCTTCCTCCCAGTTTATGCTGACCTCTTGGGGCTCCCTTAGAAAGGTCACCTTAGGCACTTGTTGTGGTTCAACCCTTAGCTTTAGTTCTATATCAATCGATTGTTTTTACCTTCATTGCTTTAGGTCTTTGTGAGCACTTGAAGAGGATGATTCCTCAAGTTAGTGTTAGGACTGTTGCTGTGCTTGGGATGGTTTAGGCTCCTCCACATCCCAATCCACTGGTGGCAATGGGGGAGCATGCTCCTCAAGAATCACAAAGCCCAATCTTACCAAAGCTAGCAATTTGGGTTGCCATCCATTATGCTACACAACATATAGTAATAATTACTGGACAATCAATACTTATAGAGAGCAACTACATTAGCATTACTCCCATGAGTGTGTGTTACAACATTGTTTTAAACCATCACAACAAGGATGAACAATAGTATATTGTAACTCAAGCAAAAATCCTCAACATTACATTAGGTCAGTAAGGCATCAAATAAGTGATACATGAATCATGATATAGTATGGCATAGACAAGATTAACACGTTCATGAGGAAAGGGTATCGCATGTTACCTACAAAACCGAACATAAAGCTTTTTATTAGTAAGAACTAGATAAAATATCATGCATTGCAAGTGTCAATGATAATGCCTAGTTGCTATCCCTATCACCCTCTTAGAACAAGTGTACCTTGTTTATGTTTGTGATGCTCCTTATTGATGAAGGATACACACCCTTTTAGTTGAAAGTAAGATAAGGTATGAATTGTAGAGGAAGGCTGCAATAGAGATAGTCTTTATATAGGCCATATGCAAGAGAAGGCCTATATGTAGGCCATAGGCAAGAGAAGACCATCTGTATATAAAGTATCACAAGATGGGTCTTCAAGGGAAAGGTAGTGTAATGCCAAGCTTATCATGGCAAAGCAACATACTTTATCATGGAATATTATCTCCCTTCTTTACGCCTTAGTAAACTTAACATGTAGGGGGAGCATGTTACCTAATTGAACTTTAGTTACAAAAATTCCATGAGGATGTTTCGATTTGGGTGTGAATCTAGTTAAGAGATGGAGCTATGGTGTGAGAAGGTACACCATATGGCCATATAGTTAGTATGAAGGTGTAGGTGAGAATTAAGTTTTATGTTCTTAGAGGGTTAGCAAGAAGAGTTATCCCATCATAAATTTGAGTACATCTAAGTGATTGAAGTTGATTAAGGCAAGGCATAAGTTAGGTATACATCAAATGGTAGGAGAGGATTATAAAGTGTAATATCATCTATTTAATTATGAATCTAGACCTTGGGAAGGGAAAGCTATATTATCATAAGGTTGAGGGCAAAGAGGGTCATCCATACATAAGTGTGATTGAGAAAGGGAACCTTACGTTATACACCTATTATATTCTATCAAGCGTCATGATAGCTATATCAGATTAATCAAAGACTAGGGGTAATAGGTACCCAAATATTATCTTCAACCCATAATGTTGGGTGTAATATGTTCAAAACCACTTAATGCACTGAGTTAAAGAAAGACAAGTACTCAAATATAGTCCTAACCAGAGCCAACTTGGACTAAATGGTTGGTCAATAACAATTAATAATAACACTAATGGGAGTTAGAATCTGATCTCGATCAAACAAATTCAAAGTTAAGGATTGATTTTCAACTCTAGAGTTAAAGTCAGCGAGCAAAAGTTATTGAGAAAAAATCATATCATAAGTTAGGGAAAATCTACACCAAAGGGGGAGTTTACACGTTAGAACCTAACCCATCATGAGTCATAAGATATGCAAAAGGAGAAAAGATTTATAGGAGACTATAAGGGTAGCTAGGCACCCCATCATGGTCCGGTTTATGTACAAGCAAATGGAGTAGAAGAGATCATACACAATAGAGGTAGTTAATGTGTACTTTTTCAATCAGTTCAGAAGCTGAGCTACATACAATACCATCAAATTTTGCAAAGACTAGGGGTAATGTGGCACCCATCATTGTCTTTCATACATAAAGGTTGAACCTCAATAAATTAGGTCAAGTCATGTGAATGATTAGGTTTGGTGATAACAAGAACTCCATATAGTAAGTACATAATCAATATTAAGGATTGTAAAACAACAAATGTTGTAGAGGATATAGCCCTACTCATATTTTATAATGGATCAAGTTTAATCATTATAAGGACTAGGGATGATTAGAACCCCATCATGGTCCGATTAGGAAGTTGGACATAACCAGGCATGCTAGTCAAAGGAGAAATACATCATGAGTGAAATTTCACTTTATTTGAACGTTGAATGAGAGGATCGAGTCCAATCCTTTAAAGGACAAGGGGTGAAAGGAACCCCATTATGGCCCATTAAAAAACATGATCATGTAATTATACATGGTCTTGTATGAAAGGTTTTTATTGAAAATATTTATAATTACACACGTGCATTAGTTTATTAATGCTATAACTACATCAATATTACTATTTTACCATAGTCATGTAAAGAAGTCAATATAAGTATCACTGAAGATCATATTACAATCTTGCACAACATATTGAGGAGAAACATATAAACTTAATGAGTTAAATTGTTATTGATAGTAATATACATTTGGCTAACATTTTCAGATTAAAAATTACAACAATTCGATAATCAGATTGAACCAACAGAGAATGAAAGAATTGCTAGAATATGGGAAGATCATGACCCCAACTAGACAGTACAATTGAGATAAGGCCATTCTCACTGGTACCATAATTTAAGGGCCGTCAAAAACTTCTGTCTCATCATCGAACAGAGTAATCAAGAGACTAAAACAAAAAACTGAGGATTTCAGAGGCTATTGGTTAATGAGCACATAATAAATTAATGTAAAATGATTGCAGGTACTCACCAATATTTCCTGAAAAAGGTTGGCCGGTGTTAAAACAATTATGCTAGTGTTATGAGTCCAAGCCATAATGCTACAGCATAGTAACCTCACACCAGACATGGACATAGCTTGCATGTTAGCAAGAAATTTAGTTAATAGTAGCAAATGCATGGAAGAGGACAAGAAAATGGAATTTACTAGTAAGACAAACCAGTTTTGCAGCATAACAAAGGGGTCGTGTTGTTAAGCTAGGGGGTTGTGGGATAACTTGAGGGGTAAATACAAAACGATCAGAGGGGGGTTTTTAAAATAAGCACTACACTAGGGTTAGGGTTTTTTATGGGGCGAGGCCAACTAAGGTAAGTAAGCACTAGGTCATCAAATGACCATCATTTCACCCTAACTAGGTGTTAGTTAAATTTAAAAGGGAAATGTAGGTACTTAAATAAATATTTAAAGAGAGGAAAAGTTTATTTAAACTTAGATTTTTGCTAGTAAACTAATTGAGATAGACCTTTTCTTTTCTTTCTTGAGGACAATCCAATCTAACTATAGCCTACTCACACAAAGAAGACCTCATGATGAATCTCTTTGTTGCACACATAATAGAACAACTCAAAGCATAGGTACAACGAAGGTCTCATTGTAATCAAGACATCTTGGCAAGCGCACTTCATAATCCACAAATAGCTCCTTGGTTACTCCACATTCTCACATCCACCTTTGCATGTGATGTAAAGAGGAAGGTATGAAGAAAAAGGGGTGAAAATAGAGCAAGTGAGCTTCAAACATGTCCCTCACACTCTCTCAACTCTATCTTGCACACACTCCATGAACCTGATCTCTCACCATGAAAGGAAAGAATAAGATAAGAGGAGTGATAAGAGGTTCTCTCTACTAAGTCCCTCACTCTTATATTCACTCCCTCCCTCTCTTTAATTCTCACAATAGCATGGAAAGATAAGCAAGGAAGAGGAGACCACAAGTTTGCACACACATGAATAGCTTATTCCATTATCTCTCATTGCTTGTAGTGCACTCTCGACAATCTCAAGTGGTGCTCCTATACTTCTAGTGCCAGTTCTACTCCTGGATGTGGTCATTGTGACCTATCACTTGCACTCTTCCTTGGCTTAGCAAATTATTGGGGCTCCAAAAAGTCTTCTATGTATGACAAAACTTCTAGTAATTCCACTAGGAGGAGTTATTTTCATGTAATGGACTTTAGTTCGCATAACCACACATCTTCCAACTCCTACTCATCATAGACAATGTTCTTAAATGGCATCTAAGGCATTTTGTTATTGAAATCGAAGTCAAATGTGTAAGTGTTTGGTCAAAAGTTATATTTTTTAGAGCTAAACTGGCTAGGCTCAGTTGTGTCCTCAATTCTATTACATCCTCAATGTTGAAGATGGAGGTGCTAGTATGGCCTCCCTATAAAGCTCTTGTTACTATGATATCACAAAATTATATGCATCTACATGGACCTTAATCCGAATTTCTCTATGTAGGCAATTGAAAGTTCAATAGCTAGCTTGGTTAACATCTCCTCAAAGGTTTTCCTTCTTTTTTTTTTGGTCCGAGTGATGGGTCCAATCAAACTTGTGTCCATGATCTATTGCAAACAAGTGCAACCCACCTTAAGCTATCCTTGAGTTTACTGATTGTCCAAGTGTTCTCTTGCATGCACAATTGTTTTTGCTTTCTCTTGCTCTAGCTAGACTGTTAGGTTTGCTACCGTAAGCTTACTTTTGTCTCTTCTGTAGCTCTCCTAATTCTCCATTTTTTGCTTCTAGCACCATGTATCTTTCCTTCAATTGTGCATGAAGGTTCTACAACAACTAATGAACTATGAACTTTTTATAGGCCTCCTGGTTGTCATCTAATCTAACATAAAGCACCTACTTACCTTGAAGCACTTTCATTTTATGCCTATAAAGTTCATCACATAACAACTCTAGGGCTTCTAGGATCCCTATTGCAGTTATTGCTAGACTACACTCTCGTGAGCCCACATAGTATTGCATTAGGAGATGTATTTATGCTTACCCTCTTCCTCTTGTTATTGCAAGTACATGAGCCATATGATGAGATTTCCCCCATATCCAACTTCTATGAATCACATTATTAACAAGACTTTGATGTTACAGAAGCACCCTTTCTTGTTTTTGTCCATCTCTATAAACCACATTTTACCTTTTTCACTCAAGAAAAGTTCAAAGGCCTGTGCCTTCTTGTCATTTGAGGTGAGGTTGTGTGCCTCACATGCCTACTCAAATTTCTCTACAAAGTTATAGGGGTCCTTCCTTGCTCTTACTTTTCTATTTGCTTTGTAAGTAATATGATATTTTATTGGTCCATAGAACCTAGTGCAATGCAAGTTCTGCCGAGAATGAATTTGCCACATGTGTCCCACCAATATGGAGGGCCTACAAATTATCTATCTCTATTATACTAAGTTGAGAATTGAATTGGTAGAGTATCCAACAATGTTTGCATTTTGCAACGATCTCCTTATGTCGTCCATCGCTCACTACATGCTCTTTTTCTTACACTTACTAGCTAAGTTTAGATCCAATAATTTATCTAGCATGTATTTTCTTTGTCTAGACAATGCACCATATTGGTCTTCCAAACTTGTTGGTGACACCTCACTAACATCCTTCTTGGCAACAACTTGGAAACTTTCTAGCATGTACCTTAGTGAGTTTGTTTGACTAGGTGTGAGTTTGTTTGACTAGGTATGTGGCGGAGTGTCTCTCAAGTCAAGGTCAAATCAATCCTTTTGTTGATGATTAAAAGTTCCAAATCTTGCCCTTAAGGCTTCTTTTTTGTTTTATCATTGAGGGTTCTTTCATATTTCCAATCCTAGTTATAAAAGTTTAATTCGGCCCTAGTCAACAATTTTAAAACCTAACTATACCTAGTGCTCAATTAGGCTTTTGCAATTTCCAAACAATGTGAGGACTCTTATAGAATCCCTGAACCTAAGAGACCTACAGCCAGGGTAGTGTCAACAATTTTTATTAATGAGATAAAGAAAAAAGAACTATATAAGGCCTTGGCAAGCAATTCAAGTTTGCAGTGAGATGTCTTGGTTAACGTGTTCAATGAGGGCATAAAGGGTGGACAATTTGCTAAAGGAAAGAAGCAACAAAACCTCACAACAACCAATAGGAATCATTACTATCCATAGTGAAAGATCCACCATTCATAGTGAGTAGACGACCTCTGAAGCTTAAGAGAAAGGCAAGAATGTGGATTTCTCCCAAGAGATGTCTAATCTCAAGCTCGAAGTGATGAAGCTTCAAGATGCTTTGCAAAGACCTTCAAGGACAAACATTTGATATGTGCACTGCGACGGTAATCATCTGCTGCCATAGAATGTCTAGAGCTGAGACCTAGGACTTGCACCAATTGTGGTAGGTACAAGCATGATGCTATGCACTATAGATTGCATCAATGCTTGCCATGCCAGCAACCCTATCAGCCACAATATCCAATGAATCGCCCCTTCCAGTTTAATCGAGGAGCTCCATTAGCTCTACCAACTCCCAACAAGCAAAGGCCAACTACACCAAGGGCAAACATCAATCCAACAGGAATACCTATACCCCTAGCACCAATCATCGCCTTGCCTCAGAGTAACCCCTCAATAAGGAATAGTATGTCAACCCCTACATCTCATATGGTAAAGAGGAAAACCCGATCCTTATGGACTGCAGGCGCATCTTGGTCATGACATTTGTTAACTTTAGTGCAAAGAAATTAAAAAGACACATGGCAAAGTGGAAAAAGGCCACCCAACTAAAGAAATATGGAAAAAAAAGGCCAAAAGTGCAAGGGCAACCTTAAAAGTTTAGGGTAAGTGCAAAAGAGGAAAGACACATTTTAAATGCAAAGGTGCACCCTAAATTTTTGTAAGAGAGTGATAGGCTCCTTCCTATTATGCAATTTGTAAATGTAGATGGGCATGGGTGAAGGCACGATGTAAATAGGAAGGGAATGGGAAAAGAGGACCTAGGCTAAAATGGCTGGTCGTATAAAATAGGGGATGGGTACCCAAAGGGGATTAGGGCTTGTATAAAAGGCAAAAAGTGAATGAAGAAGCTCATTCTTGTGTGTAGCCAAAACTAGCTCTCTTCTTCTCTTCTTCTTCTTGTTCTTGCTTATGCTTGAGAGATGGAGAGTGAGTGTGTGAGTGTGTGAGGGTGAGGGGCCATGGTGGAGAAGCTTTCCATATTCTCCTCTCTTCTTCTTCTTCTTCTTCTTCTTCTTCTTCTTCTTCTTGTGTGGCAATGGAGCTTGGAGCTTGAGGATTGGGGCTTGCACCTTGGACCGTGGAGCTACCTGAGTGCTTGAGGGAGGAGGCAACTTGATCAAGTATGGAGGTAATCTCACTACACTTGTAGGTGTGAGAGTGTGCACGACTATGTGAGAGGTAGCCATTGCACTTGGCTTGAAATGCTTAAAGTAATAAGCAGTCTGTGGGTCTTGGCGGTTGAGCAAGAGCTTTTACATTTTGGTTCCATTTGCTGGGACAAATGGATTCAAGCTTTGAATGCTTATGCACTTCGAATTGAGCATTGAAGTAGGGTTTACCCCGAATTGGTGCTTGAGATAGGTAGGGCGAGGGAGTTGAAGAGATATTCGATCTCCTTTGCAAGTAAGTTTTTTGGATTTAAGTAAGTAGGTTGGATTATGTAAGTGGTTGCTTGTGATTTGGATGCATTTAGGTAGGAAAAGAAAAAGGAAAATAGAGAAATACATAGTAGGATTTCTACTATAGTAGCAAGTTCAAAACATGGAAAAAAAGAGGAGAAAGAGACTTCAAGGCATTAAGATGGCAAAGAGAGAGAAGGGGGGGGGTTAAAAGACTAAGCAAAGAGTGATTTAAGAAGCCAAGAGGGTAGAGGGAGAGCTCATTTGTCATTTCTAAGTTGAGGGAGAGAGTTGAGAGAGAGAGAGAGCTACAAGGCTGGAAACCATTTTGTGCTTGGCAATCTTCACCACTAAGCCTTCAAGCCCTGTAGGTAAGCTTTGAGTGTTCCATCATGTTGGATGATTGCTGCTAGGATTATAGTTGAGAGATTGATCAAGGTGCATGTGAGATTCGGCACAATTTCGACCATTCTGGAACTTTTTGTGCCGCACTCAAATGGAGTCATAGTTGTTTGAGTCCCACTACAGCTCAAAGAATCCGAGTCCTTAGTTTGGTTGCATGAACCATAGTGGTATGAGTCATAGGCTTGGACTCGGATGCCACTCAGCCTCAAATGGTTGACATCGGCCTTGGATGGCCAAAATTTAGACTTGAAAATAGGCCACTCGAATGCGCAAACATTTGGCCTCGGATAGTCGAGTGTCCATTCACTCGAATCGCTCGAATTCGGTCAGACACTTGGAAACTATTGCTCGGAAAAATTGTGTAGAATATAAATTCTGGCAAATTAGACCCACCCCAAGGCAAGTAGAGCCTAAGCCCAAGGTAGAAAACACCTTAGTAGGCCTCTAGACAAATCATGACATAATAATTTAGAAAATGATTGCGATCACTAACCCTCAACCATGTGCCTCAATAGAGACATGTACTAACTTACCAAACTTGCTAACCCTCAGATCACATGTCTAGAACGCCATAGAGACTAGAACAAACTAGCTAGAGTGGCTGTCACCCGCACAAAAGGATCAAGAAAAGTGTGTGTTGCACTATTTTGTTTTCGTTGAATTCGCACATTGCATCAATTAAACATTTGATGTGCATTAGAAAAGCTGAAAGCTTATTGAGGATTGTTTCAAATAACAAGGAATTTACGCAACATAAGATAAGCTGAATGAACCCATTAGTAGGAGGAGACCCCCATACATCAAATAGTGGCCAAGGACACCAATCACCGAATATTGAGAAACTGGCAATATGTTAGGAACTAGCACCAACCTTGAAAATGATGAGCTTTACTTGGGAGAATTCCTAGTCGACATCTAGCAAATGATAACGTGGTATGATGCAAACTAAAATGGAGCACCACGATAGACCAATCGAGAATATCATAGACAATCTTGAGGAAGATCAAAAGTTGGAAAGGAAAGTGCTATAGGGTATAGCTATCTACAACCAAGAGTACGAGCTCAAAAGTTGAGGCAAGACATATAAATGCATGAAGTCCAATGCAACTTAGCACTCACCAACCAAAATAGGATAGGACCAAACATTGAGAGGGAGAGAGTACTAGAGACTGACCTTACATTGAGTGAGTTTCTCACGAAGCAACTCTTGGACACACAGCTACAGAGTAGAGGGGAGAAACCATGGCAACTTCATTGCTAGCAGGACTAGGAATTACCCTTAATTCTAAGAGCTAGACCAAGATACTTGTGGTTACTAAGTAACTTGACAAGTATCAGCCCAATAACGACCCATTTAGCTTTATAGAGCAGTTTGAGCAAGTACATGAGGTGAATAGCCTCATGGATCTTGCTCAATGCATGCAAGCATTTGGACTTTGCATAGGGGACAAAGGAGGGATGTGGTACACTAGTCTAGAAAATGCCAAACACAATAACTTCAATAATCTCAAGAGTCTCTTTATCAAGAGATTCTTTGAGGCAAGATACTTTGACAACCTCATCGTTAGGCTGATGAATTTAAGTCAAAAGGATAAGGAGGATATCTGACACTATGTCACCCATGTGTGGAGTCTCTTTAAGAGAATCCTAGCTATAGAACAACCTAGCACGAGTAGTCTCCACCGTGTTCATAAGCAGAATTTGAAGTGAGGAGCTTTACAAGGCTTTGGTGAGCAACTCAAACTTGCAAAGGGATGTACTAACTAGGGTCTTTGAATAAGCCATATGAGTGGATGACCTGCTCAAGGAGAGAAGCTCAAGACCCACGAACCAAGACATCACTACGTCTAGAACCTTTGAAAGAGCTACGACCATTAGTGAAAGATCTAGCCAGAGCACTTAAGACAAGGAAAAGAGTGTTGACTAGAGCCATTGACCAGATCCAATAGTTGGTGGATGTGAAGCTAGAGTTGGATAGGCTTCAAGAGATGATGAGAAGGCCCACACGACCTCACATGCAATGCGTGTATTGTAGAGGAAACCACCTCTCGATCGAGTGCATGGATCCTAGATCCAGACCTTGTGCCAATTGCAATAGGTTTGGCCATGATGCAATGCAATGCTGACTACCAAGGCGATTGCCATACTCATAGTTGTACAATTAGCCTTACTACCTAGGGAATAGACTACCAATGATTCAAAGCCAGATGTCCCTAAGATGCATATCAACCCCACAAGGATACCTAGATCGGCTAGACCCATCATGACCCATCCACCCAGCGATGCTCCGTTACTTTTCATAGAGGACCCGAACTAGGATGGAGAATATGTGAACCCTTATGCCTCGTACGACGAAGAGAATTATCCCATCTTGATGGATTTCAAACCAGTGATGATAAGGGTATTGGGTAGGGGAAGAGATAGAGGTCTAGGAGGACAGAATCAAGAACGCATTGCATACTGGACTTGTGGTCATCGAGGGCATATCTCATCTTGATGACCCGAAAGGGAGCAAGATAATTGAGACAAGGCCGACCTGAGATGCCCTAAGTGTGGGATCACACACTTATATGCCAAGTGCCCCAAGTGAAAACCTTCCAGTAGTTTGGCTATCGTGCCATCCGTACCATTGGGGCTGTTTAGAGTTGAGACTTGATGGCAAAGCCATGCCAATTCTGTTGAATGTCATGACTTGAGCATAGGCAAAGCAGACTAGTATTTCATTACTCACATATAGCAACCTCAACACATGTTCAACAGGGAAGAAAAGCCGTAGAAGAAGAAGAAGAAAGAGGGCTAAGATGAATCTGCTTCAATAGGGTATTGAGTTTTAGGATAATTTGCATCCTTTGTTTCTGCTTGGCACTTTACCTGAGTCTTGGGATGTATTTCGCACTGCGATTTGTATCAACAAACTTGATGGGCTAAAATTGAAAGATATAGAGAGTGCTCTTGCCTGGCCATCCGAGTCGCACATTCAGACAAACTAGGTACTCGGCCCTTCCAATTCGGCCTCAGAGTTTGATTTTGAATAATAAGTGATCTCAGATAGCGATCATGAGATACCTCAATTCCCTATTAATACAAAATGCACCAAGGGAGACCTACCAATCCACCTAAGGTACAACCGGTTGAAGGAGGAAAGGAAGAGATATACTAGGGATTTTGGAACCTAGAGAGTAGAAAAAACCGCAAGATCTATCGAAATGATTCACCAAGTTCAAGAGAGGTGATAGGGTAGCAATCTTGCTAGGATCCAAATGACAAGGGCAAGTGAGTGAGCCTAATAGAAGAACTTGCTGAAGTGAAAGCTGATAATTTGGGTTGAGAAGGGGAGACGCTTCGACTTATCCTTATCATCATTGATGACTTAAGCGAGTAGGAAGCCTAAGTCCTCTTTTCCTATTTCCTTCCTATTTACATTGTGCCTTCACTCATGCCCATCTACATTTACAAATTTCATAGGAGGGAGTTGGCACTCTCTTACAAAAATTTAGGGTATGCATTTGCATTTAAAATGCGCCCTTCCTCTTTTGCACTTGCTCTAAACTTTTAAGGTTGTCCTTGCACTTTTTGCCTTTCTTCCTCCTATTTCTTGAGTCAGGCCGCCTTTTTCCGCTTTGCCCTGTGTCTTTTTAATTTTCTGTGTGTTGGGGTTAACATTACCCCCCTCCTAGTCGAGTGCCAGTCCCATGGCACTTTGTTAGCACTTGTTGATGAGGGCTCAGGTGGTTGAAGGGTTGCTATGTGGGTCAATGATAGGGCTTCATGGAGATTGGATGTGCAGAAGAAGCATCGCAAAATGGATGTGAGGTTGTGGAGGCCGAGAGTAGATTGAGTGGGTTATGGGGGCCTCCAAAGTCAGTGGGGGTTCACGGATTGTCAACTATACATAAAAAGGGAAAGAGAGTGCACTATCTAGGGGTGTGTCTACCTCAATGTGTAGTGATGAGTGTCCATGGCTATGAAGCTAGGAATTGGGTCGGAACCTCAGGAGGGAAGCCTGTGGTATTGTCCCACACTGGAGGACCTAGTTTCTATACAAGAGGAGGTGTTGTGGGTATGACTTAGGGCAACAGTTCTAATTGAGCGCAAACTCCCTAGGTGTGTCCTACCCTTGATGTGCCCTAAGTGTAAAGTGGGGGGACAATGAGGGCTAGGGGTTAGGCATGGAGCCGGTCAACTGAGGCCATCGGGGGGGATACACCTAGCTTGAGAACCCCTAGGTGCAATGTTTGTGGCACTTTGATATTACATGGGAAAGCTCTTTGTTCCTTCCCTTTTGCTTCATGTGGGTCTTTTTTTATTTTCTCATTCCTTTTTCCTTTTCTTTTTCTTTTCTCATTTCTCTCTCTCTCTCTCTCTCTCTCTCTCTCTCTCTCTCTCTCTCTCTCTTTTGGAGATACATTGGGAGAAGGAGCATGCTAGACATCATCCTGGTGCTCTTTAGTACTACTTACATTTCAAGGGGCCCTAAAAGATTTGCTAAGGAATAGATGACTTTGCATGTAGCCCTTCTGGTTAATTCTTACATTGAGAGGGGTAGAAGGGTAGAAGAAGTCAAATTCAAATGGCATGTACCTGTTCTCTCGCTACTCCCAAAGGTTCAATTCTAGTGCCAAATTGATAGGAGAATGCTCCTCAATTTGCAACATCTGGATGGTGGGCACTTCTTATGTTTTGTTGTTAAACTTCCTCCTTGTGAATTTAGCAAGCTCCCTATGTTTTCTTTTGGCCTCGATCATTCTTTCTGTAGTG
The DNA here is from genome assembly GCF_053477565.2 of Lygodium microphyllum. Classification (NCBI taxonomy): domain Eukaryota; kingdom Viridiplantae; phylum Streptophyta; class Polypodiopsida; order Schizaeales; family Lygodiaceae; genus Lygodium; species Lygodium microphyllum. Next base: position 70,345,577 of record NC_141137.1, on the reverse strand, counting down.
GCAAGATCTTCTTCTTCTTAGCCTTTTGATTTTGTTGATGAAGGTGGGGGTGGGCTCTGTGTACTGGGTTGTGCTTTTGTGTCATCAAGTTGCTCAAAATTGAGCCCTTCCTCCCTTGGTGGCTCTACTTGGGCCGTTGTGGTTGGTGGTGGCTGCTCTTGGTACTCTTGCTCTCCAATTCCAAGCTACTCTACCTCCTCTGTTGAGAGCCCTGATTGGATCAAAAGTTGCCTTTGTTGCATCAACCTTGGGCTAGTGCTAGTTCTAGGGGGTGTGCTCTTGGAGCCCATACCTTATGGCTCTCCTTGACATCTCCAGCTTCCTCTTTAGCCCTTCCATGGATTCCTCATCTCCAACCTGGGTTACGTGAAGCATTGTGTTCAAGAAGGTGTGTTCCTCAACTTCTGGCCCTACCACTACTGCTTCGGCCCTTGCTTTCACCATGATTCTCCAGCTTTCTGCTAGGGCAAGGCATTCAATCATGTCTCTAACCCTTCCGAGATTCCTCTCTTCCCAAGCCTTGACCTTCTTCTCCATCTTTCCTTGACATTGGCGGCTCAGCTCCTATGATAGCATTGTCACCACTTCTTCTTGTTCTTTCCAGATTGCCAGCATATTCTCCTTGTCTTGTTTGTGATGATTCAACTCTTCTTTCAGTCATTCTTGCTCTTGGAGGGTCCCAAGGAGTGTGTTTCCAACCTCTAGCAGCTTTTTAGTTGACTCCTTGTATCTTTGTGCCCTAGCCTCTTGCAGTTCCGTCAGTAGCTTTTCTTTTGCTCTCTCTCCTTATGGAACTCTACATGGGCTTGTGTCTTCACCCTTTTTAGCTCCTTGGTGAGCTCTTCTTTGAGGTTCTTTAGTTGTTCAAATTGCTCTTCCATGTCATTCCCCTATATGAGGCTTGAGAAGTCTATTTCTAACTTGGAGTTCCTTTGCACTCTCTTCTTCCTTCTCCACCTCCATTTTCTTCCTTGCTTCTAGTTTCTTATTTAGATCATTCACCTACCCCTCTGATAGATGGTTATCTACTTTGTTTTTTCTAACTAGTAGGCAACAAACGCATCCTTCTCTATCTCTAATTCCGCCATAGTGGCCTTCATGTCTTCCTTCAACTTTTGGGGTTGGCCTAGGAGCTCATGCACATATTCATCATAGTTGGTTGTTGCTGGTATGGCTAATGCCATAGACATTGTCAATGCTTTGACCTTTGACTTCTTTGGGTCTTTTCTAGATTTTGCTTCCATAGTGGCAGGTCCCTTTGTCCCTCTCACTGGGGCTCCGCCACTTGGCACTGGGCCAAGTTGCTTCACCAAGTTTAGCAAGTGTACTGCACCCATGCCACCACATTACTTTGGTCCACTCCCACTTTTGAGGTATCCTAGGTGGCTAGCATGGCAATTAGGGCTGGTGGTGTTGGGTACATAGGGGCCTTTCGCTTGCCTGGCACAATGGGCCCTTGAGCTCTTTTCTCTTCTGCACCACTGGATCCTGGTTCATCACTTGGGCTTCTCCTTGTCAACTCTTCGAGGTGAGAAGCTTGCTCTACGGACAACCGCAAGGCTAGGGCCATTTGCTTGTCATATTCTCTTTTCAACCTTTCCTCGTCCTCTATTTACTTCCTTTTTTGTTCCTCTTCCACCGTTCTTAGTCACTTCTCGTCTTCTTCCGGCTTCTTTTCCATTCATCTTCTAGTTCTCTCAACTCCTTCTATGCAGCTTCTAGTTCCTTGTCTCCTTTTGCTATGTTTTTCTTCTTCTTCCTTGGGATGTTCAACTTGATTTTTCTTTTTTTGCCTTGGTTCAACACGATTGAGTCCTCCTTCCCTTCTCCACTAATCGTTCTCTCACTCGAAGCCTCTTGTTGCTTGTTGGACTTGGACTAGAGCTTCCTTCCTTTTTATGGCTTGCTCTGCTTCTTCCTTTTGTACTCTTCTCGTACTCTTGTAGCCCCGTCATCCTCCAAGTTTCCAATTGAGAAGAAGATTGGGGTGTGCTCATCTTTATGGGTGATTGCACAGGTGATCTATGGGCCAGTGAGTGCTTAGGGGTTTCTTCCACCACTTGTCTTTCTAAGTCTCCAATGGCCTCATGGATGATGGTAATGAGCACACCTCTAAACCCTATGTTGGAGACCTTGGCTACTGACTTTGTCCTTGTCGTCTCTGCTGTGGAAGCCAATGCTCCCCCTAGCTCCTATGGTGGCTAGTGCTTTCATTGAAGATTCAATAGTCTTATGCACATAGCCATTCCAATTGATTTCATCCAAAGTCTTAGCCGCGAGGCTCTTGAATTGTGGCACTCCAATCCCGCTCATCAAGCCATTGTACCTTTGACTACAGAATAGTGTGTGGACTATCTTTGCCTATAGTTTGATGTCGAGGTTGGGGATGTTGGCTAAGAAAACTCCATCATTCATGTATACTAGGCCTTGTTAGCATACTGTAAACATCCCTTTTGGGCCACCACTTGGCCTTGTTGACCAACCCTAGAGCTCTTTCCACCGTTTCGGGGCTCAACTCTAGTTCTACTCTGCGAGTCTCTCCTCCTTGCCTCATGGTGCTATGGTTCCTATTAGCATCCAAAGTTCACAAGAACTCCATGCACTTACTGTAGTCAATGGCTTGGCCGACCTTCTCCATATATTTACCAAGATTACACTGGTCGAAAATTTATTTTACCACTTGCTCTTTCATCACCATGTTTTCTAAGTTTTGGATGCTTTTGAACTTAAGCTGATTAAAGGCCCTTATTTCCATCGTTAGATTGTATTTGGCATGCTCTTCTTCTGTGAATGAAAGATTGCTATCTTTGTCATGCCCTGTTAACCCCAATGCAAGGCCAAAAAAAAGAAGGCACGATAAAATACAAGAAAAACCTAAAAATGCAGACACAACACGGAAGAAATGGTGAAGAAGTGCAAGGACATCCCCTGGAAATCCAAGGGAAGTGCAAAAGGCGGGGCACATGTTTAAATGCAAGGTGCCTCTGAAATTTTTGTAAAAGAGTTCTAGGCTCCCTCTTTTGCAAATTGTAAAATATACATAGGCGTAGGTGAAGGGATAGGGTGGAATAGAAGGGAATAGGAAAAGAGGGCCTTAGCAAGATACCCAGTCATGTAAAAAGGGGATGGGTGGCCAAAAGTTTTAGGGCTTGTATACCAAAAAGTGAAGGAGAAGCTCATTCTTTGGTGTATGGCTAAAGTGGTGTCTTCTTCTCCTCTTGTCTTCTCTTCTTCTTGCTTGCTTGCACTTGTGCTTGAGAGAGGGTGTGTGAGAGGGTGAGTGAGTGAGTGAGTGAGGGTGAGGGACTATGGTGGAGAAGCTCTCCATCTTCTCCTCTCTTCTTCTCTTCTTTTCTTCTCTCGTCTCGCATGTGCGGCTACAAAGGATGGATCAAGGTCAAGGGTAAGCTCACTACACTCGTAGGATTGAAGGCGCGTCGGCTAGGTGAGCGATCCATTTGTGCTCACTTGAAACACTTGAAACGCTTGAAACAATAAGTGGTCTGTGGGTCTTGGCGATTGAGCGTGATCTCACCTCTACATTTTGGTTCCATTGTCAGGACAAATGGATTCAAGCTTGAGCACTTGTGCGCTTCAAATCAAGCGTTGAAGTAGGGTTCATCCCTGAACGAGTGCTCCTTGTAGTAGGAGATTTTGGAGTTTAATCTTCAAAGAAAGTAAGTATATTGTGTTTTAAATGATTTGGAAAGTAGGAGGAATCATTTTAGTACTTTGGTTGTGTTTTTTATTGCATTTAGAGTAGCCTAGGATTTGGAAATCAAAGCATACCATTGTAGGGCTACTGTTGTAAAAAGTGGGCAAAAATCCATCAGAAAAGCAAGAGCAAGCATGAGGCAATCCTCCAGTGTTGGCCCAAGGGTATAAGACCCAAGGAAGGGGGAAGAAAGGTTCATTTTCAGTATAGTAGAGAGAGAGAGAGAGAGAGAGAGAGAGAGAGAGAGAGAGAGAGAGAGAGAGAGAGAGAGAGAGAGAGAGAGAGAGAGAGAGAGAGAGAGAGAGAGGTTTTTTGACAGGGCATTGCGGGAGCCAACCTTGATCCTCGCATACATGCATTTTCATCATCCCAGGTGAGCTAGACTTCATCCCTGGCTGTTGTTTAACGTTCCTGTGAAGTTTGACAGCAAGTGCTTGTCGCCTTGGATCAAATTGAGCAAATTTATGCCTTGTCAGTGAACTTATCACGCAAAATCAGTCCCTCTAATTCCCAAAATTGGACAATCGACCCGGTAAATTTCCTTGGGGGAAAATTGGCCCGTCCAATTTGGATGACTGAAAATCGGATGAGGAAATCGGACCATTCGATTGGCAAAATCGTCCCACCAAAAATTTGCGGTTGCCCATCTGATTTGGTCGACGGTTTGATTCTGTGAATTGGACGAACCAAAATCGGGAGATGAAGCCTAGAATTGGATGAACCCAAAATCGATCGAAGCTAATAATCGGCCATTCAATTCTAGGAATTGGACGATTGAGAATCGCGGCCGAGGTTGTATCCCAAAAAAAAAAAACCACAATTGACTGACCTTGCCAATCAACGCATAGAACCGAGTAGAACGACATAGTAGAAATCCTAGTAGACCCAAGAGTGGCCACTAATTGCGCTTAGAGCCAAACTAGGCCATGACAAAGAGAGTAGAGTGAATGCGATAAATGTTTCTTTGCATTCGCACACCACTCTGATATGAACACTTGAAGTACATTGAAGAAAGTTGAAAGCTTGATTTTGCACTGTGCACAAAAAAGACACCACAAATGTAGTGAGTGAATATAAGTTGAGGATTGGTTGCAATAAAAAGGAACACACTCAAACCCATAGTGTCAGATTTTGCCTAAGCAAGCTTCCTAAGCTCAGAGTTACAGGGGTGTTGACTAGTGTCGTAAGAAGGTTGCTAGTTGCTTGCCTCTCTCCTAACTCTATGTTCCCTGGCCAATGGCCTTGACTAGTTTGTTGCCTTGTTGTTCTTGTGCTTTGCCTAAGAGGAGCTGCTTGAGGTGCAATATCGTCTCTTGTTCTTGGGCACATTGGTGAAACTAGTGTGCTTGCACTAGAGAGGTTACCTAGATCGTCCTCCAAGATAGACTCAACATCTTTTAGGTGTTGTTGGGCTTCTCTTACCCACTCCTTGACCTTGTCTATTGCCTCGATTTGGTGCCTTGGGTTAGGATATTTGCCAACTCGTGCACTCCCCTTCTATGCCATCTTTGGAATGGATGTCTCTACTTATGCATTCATAACTTTCTTGCCCTCGGGCAACGTTGTAGTAATCTCAGTCTTGAGTGTGACTTTTGCTTTAGTCTTCTTCCTTCTTTGCCTACGGCTCTTTTTCCCTATTGACGCGGTGTCTAAGTTACTGGGTCCTAGTAATGATATGCCGACTTGTTTTGTTTATGCTTGTGTCATAACATGTAATGGGATGGGCGTAGCCTCCCTATCGAGCGTTTTGACTCCAAATAGCCCCAATGGCACTAATGGTATGATTGCCGGCTAGTGGTTGGTTTTTGCTTAGGGCAATCTACAAACAAGTGAGTGATTCCACACTTTGCACACCTAATGTCTACCTTCTCTCGGTTAGTTGGCTCCCTCTTGGGGTAGCACAAAGAGATGTGGCTTGGGGTGTCTGCATGTCCAACTAGGTAATTGAGTCTTGGGATTGCTGACCCAAGCCTCTACCCCTACCTCTTCCTAACGCCATCATTGGCACTAGTTTATAACCCATAAGGATTGGGTTGGCCTCTTCATCATACGAGACGTAAGGGTTCACATAGGCTACCTCTTCACTTGGCTCCTCCACGTAGTGGACTCGAGCGTCGCTTAGTGGATGGGTTACGAAGGGTCGTAATGGCTTAGGTATACCTATGGGATTGATCTCCATCCTAGGAATGACTGATTTAGTATCATTAGGTGCCAAAAGAGCCAATGGGGCTCCCCTCCCAAAGAATTTTGGTGGCTTTTTCCCTAGATATGGTTGGTTGTAGGCTTGTGGGTATGGGATTCTCCTTACTAGCCTGCAATGCATGGCATCATGGCCGAACCTACCACAATTAGCACAAGGTCAAGACCTAGGGTCCTGACACTCAATTGGAAGGTAGCTTCTGCCAAAATACACACACTGGACATGAGTCCCCCATGTAGTCTCCTCACTAATTCTTGCAATCTAGTTAGCTCCATTTTCATCTCGGCCAGCTCTTGGCTTTGGTCAATGGCCTTTTCCTTGTCTTGCGTGGTCCACTGGCCCCTAATCGTTCGCTAGACGTAGTGGCTCTCTTTGAAGTTCTAGACCTATCCTCATCTCGATTCATACTCTTGGAGCTTCTCTCCTTTAGCTAATTGTGGACTTGTATAGCTTCTTCAAAGACTCTGACTAGCGCATCTCTCTGCAAACTTGAGTTGCCTACTAAGGCTTTATAGAGCTCTTCACTGTGGATTCCATTGATAAACACCGTGGATACAACTCTCTCCATTGGTCGTTGGGGATCCTCTTAAAGAGACTTTGCACGTGAGTAATGTAGTCCATGATGTCCTCCTTGTCCCTCTGCTTGACATTCATCAGTTTGACTATGAGGTTGTCGAAATATCCTGCCTCAGAGAATCTCTTGATGAAGAGACTCTTGAGGTTGTTGAAGTTGGTCCTATCCACTGCATTTAAGCTAGTATACCACGTTCTGCCCTTATCGCCTAGGCATAAGCCAAAATCTTGTGCGCATTGAGCGAGGTCAGTGAGGCCATTTGCCTCGCAAACTTGCTTCGAATTGATCTACAAAGCTATATGGGTCGCTGATACTTATCTTGTTGCTTTGCAATTGCGGGGATTTTTGACTAGCTCTTGGAGCCTTGGTTGATTCCTAATCTTGTCTAGGAGTCACCTCGTGAGAAGCTCGCTCAACATGAGATCTGCTTCTAGTGTTCTCTCCTTCTCTGTGTTTGGTCTTGTTCGGTTCCTATTGGCTAGAGCTAGTATTTGATGGGCCTCTTGCATCTCCATATCTCACTACAAGTTCCTAGCTCACTACTCTTGATTGTATGGTGCCATGCGCTGCAAGGCCTGTTGTGCTAGCTTTCTCTCTTCCTCAAGGTCGATTATGATCTCCTGGGCTAGCCTACCTTGATGATCTACCTTCACTTGCAGGTCATATTTCCCTATCATTTATCGGATCTCGATTGGGAAGTCCCTCACGTCTAGCTCATCATTTTCGAAGTTCGTTCCCATTCCTGTCATGCTGATGGTTTCTTGGTCCGCTAGGCTACCTATGAGGTTGAGAAAATCGGGGACAGTTGCGGTTCCAATGGCGGTCACTTCTTGGCCTTCTTCTTGGTGGTCTTGTGGTCCAAGGTTCCATTCTATGTTTGGGATTGTCTCCTACTGGTGGGTTCGTTTTGTTTAAGAGGTAAAGTAGTGGTGGGTAGAAGCAGTTATAGAGTCGAGAGCATTCGACTTGCATGACAATGATGCAGTCACGCAGATACCTAGTCTAATGATGCACTCAGTGCCCAAATCCTTACACGTTAATGCTTTCTAGGAAGGCACAGATATACATGCAATGTTACCAATCTTGGCACTGGGAGATGCTAGGAGAAAGGGGATTGTAGACACATGGGTAGGCATAAGTGTGCTTAGCCATGCAGTGCTCCAGGCTTGGGGTAACCCGCTCATGGGTAGGCATAAGTGTGCTTAGCCATGCAGTGCTCCAGGCTTGGGGTAACCCGCTTGTCAAGAATGCTAGGTTCAACGTCACATTGGAAAAAAGAATGAAGGTGAAACCATTTGGAGTGTTGAAGATTTCAGGAGTGCAATTCCAAGTAGAATTCATTGTCATGAAAGGTATGGACTATGATATCCTACTCGACCGACCCTAGATGAGGAATGCACAAGTCATAGAAGACTAGGGTAACGGTCCAATCTTCTTAGACAATCGAACGAAAGCCGTTGAGGGTGGAGATGAACACTTGGAAGACTACACTAGTTGACTTACAAGTCATCTCTACTCTATTGAAAGGAAATACTCCAGTTAGGGAACCATACTGGCCACTAACAAAGTACATCCCATGTCTATAGGATGAGCAAGATTGGATGTACGTGCTTGCCACTATCAATCTGTCATTCTCAGACGATGAGGAATACAAGAGCACTGCCAAGACAAAAAGTGAGCTCAAGAACGAGTCCTCAGTACCCTTACCCATGATGGCTAGAGTTCCTAATGGACGACCAACCCCTTTCATGTTCCACGCCCCACACAACAAACGAGAACTCCATGAGATTGTTGAATATTTCACAAGCAAGCTAGATGGCGATCCAGCCACTAATTTGAAACCTCTTAGGGATCTCTTAACAAACCAAAGTGGAAGTGGACCAAAGTGCGCGACCTAAACTTAATTTACAATTGGGCTATACAATTGGGTTTTAGTGACCGATGGAAATGAGGATCTAGATCTAGGAGACGATGAGCAGTTAGGACCAGGGAGGTTCAAACTATGAATATGAGGACTGCCAGTCCTTCAATGCGATGAAAGCGAAGAGAACATTGATACGATTGAGTATGACACTGATGGATGAGTAATAGAGCAGATACGAGCAGACTCCAAGCCTTGGGAGGGGAATACCTTTGGAATTGAATGGGGAATTATGAGAATGGAATGTGATCATGCCTGGCTGGAGCACATAGGAGCATTCGATTATGAGCAAGCTGACCTCACTCAACCCAATGCCGCATCACTGCTTTGGGCAAATATATAATCCAAATTAAGACCACCTAGAGAGACTCCCTCTTTTAGCAAAGATGGAGAGTTTGACTCAGAATCAGAGATAAGCTCTGACAATGACCCCGAAGTACCCCGACCCCCCATAACCAAATGCATCAAGGGAGACTTACCAGTCCACCTAAGGTACATGTGGTTAAAGGAGGAAGCAGACCTAGGAGTTAGAAGCTAAAGAGCAGAAGAAACCACAAGACCTATCAAAGAGATTCATGAAATTCAAGAAGGGTGATAGGGTAGTGATCTTGCTAGGAGCCAAACGACAAGGGCAAGCAAGTGAGCCAATAGAAGGACCAGCCAGAGTCAAGGAGGTTGATCTAGCCAAGAAGGGGAGACACCCTGACCTATCTTTATAGCCGATGACTTGACCAAGGAGGAGGAGGAAGCGTCTCTCATTACTCTTTTAAGAGAGTACATAGACGTATTCGCTTGGTTCCTCGATGAGCTAAAAGGGATAGATTTGAGTGTAGTGACTCATAACACCCCTATGACGCCAGATGCAACGCCAGTCAAACAGAGACCATATCCTATGAATCCCAAATACGCGCATCTATGAAGGGGGAAATAGACAAGCTAATGCAGGCTGGGTTCATCTATGAAATTGAGCACATGGATTGGGTTTCACCCATTGTCATCGTTATGAAAAAGAATGGAAAGATCAGAGTGCGTGTCAATTATAAGAAGGTTAATGCTACCACACGAAGAGAGACAATTATCCACTACCATACACATAGCACATGCTAGAGAGAGTGACAAGTAAAGAAGCCTACAGTTTTCTAGATGGCTTCTCAAGATACAACTAGGTGCAAGTGCATCCTGACGATAGGCATAAGACTGCATTCGCTACTAAGTGGGGTGTCTTTGCCTATGTAGTCATGCCCTTTGGGTTGACTAATGCACCAACCATGTTTCAACGGCTCATGTGTGCCATTTTCAAGGACATGCTTAGGTGTGAGGTAAAAGTATTTGTAGATGATCTCTAAGTCCATTCCAGCTAGTAGGAACACCTAGATTAGGTCCATGCTGTCTTTGAAGGATGCTGATTATATCATCTCTCGTTGAATCCCCTTAAGTGCAGTTTTGGGTAAAGCACGGCTACATTCTAAGGCATGTGGTGTCGAAGAACGGCATTGCCATGGACTTCTCAAAAGTCAGGGTAATTGTTGACCTTCCACCCCCAACTGATTATAGGGGAGTTCAGTGCTTTTTAGGCCATACAGGATACTACCGGCGGTTTGTGCTAAACTATGCATCGATTTCTAGACCTCTTTACAAACTACTCATAGTATTCGAGTGGATCGAAGTATATGAAATATGATGCATAGTTAACCAACAAATAAAGTTAATTGAAAATCTTATTTGAGTTAAAAAATAAAGGCACATAATAATGTAAGCTTCTTACCATATAGTAAGTAATGTTTTGATTATTGGAGGCTTTTGTTATTGTCTTTTTGAAAATGTTTAATTGGCCTTTAAAGTCTTTGAGATCACCATCTTTCCGTTCAAATTTATTGTAGAAAAAAAAATATTTTCTCTAGTGTTTTCCAAAATTTGACTTTTCTATTCCGAGTTTGTCCATTATCAACATGATTCTTAAGTGCATTATGCTAGGATTTCCATTGATTATATTTAATGGTGGAGCCATTTTTTCTAGAGTCTATTTTACGAAGTTTTATGAAAGCCCAAGAACCTTCTAGCCATCACTCCACCAATAGATGGGTTTTTTAGGGACAAATTTCCATCCTTTGACTTTTGAGGATCCAATTCAATGACAACATTACCTCTATGCAAACCAATTGAAGATAAAACTTGGTTGATCTTGATTATAGCATCTTTTCTAGCTAATTAGGGCTTCACCTTCCATGAAAACCCTATATAAAGATGAACAAGCTTTTTAATTATTTTGCAAAGTGCATGAAGTGTACAGATGTGAGCATTACTGAAATAAATATTTGAAACTAGCTTAAAGTGTGGGTCTTTGATGTGCCTCAAGGGATTTCTCTTTTCATTTCTTAGGTTCAACTTTGCACAGCTACATATATGTAGTCGCGGCAAAGACATCTAGAGTTGGCTCCCTTTGATACATTATACATGCATTTGAACGTTTGCAAATCCTAGCTATGTGCCATTCCACCTTGTAGTTTCCAAATCCCCTGACAAATATCTCTTCTCCCACTTGGCTCTTAATCACATCGGTTATTGAAGATTGATGGAAAGCCTAGTATAGTATATCAAAATCCTTTGTAACTACTTCAAAGGTTCCTAAGTACTAGATGTTGTGTTCATATTGAACACTAAATGACATTGAATCACTGCATGGATTTGATGAAAGTGCTCTATTAATCAAGATAATAAAGACCCTTTCTAATTTTGTATACTTCAAAATGTCACTTTCATCAAGCTTAATCACGAATTTGGTGACTCTTTGCACCTCTTCTAGAGAGAAATTATAAAATGATAATCAAATGTTGGAGGATAGGTAAGCCAAGAACAATATTATTAAATTGATTGAAAAAAACTGCTTTTTTCTTGCCCTTAAAGCTAGCCTTGAAATGGAAAAGCTCACCCAAAACTTCCATTACTTAACCATTGACTCTTTTGTAGTTGTCTAATCTAACACAAAGCAAACACATTAGAGACACATCGCCACTCAAAAACAAATACATCACATAGGTAGGGATTGCAAACCTATAAATCTAAATAAATAACAAATAATAGAATACTAATGCAAAAACATGATAGAATGCGACAAGAGTGATTTTTTGATTCTTTGTAGAATTCCACATACAGCCTCTACATAACATCACATTGCAATCTCAAGAGATACATCTTGCAACTTACATTCATATGAATATTAAAGACAACCTTACATCTACAATGCATAGACTAAGGTTAATAGTGTAGTCCGTTTGGGACTCATTAGTAGCTGGCACATCCTAGTGAATCGGCTTTATGAAAGCTAAAACCTTAATCCACTAGTTCTCTTGATCCTTTATTATGAAAAACTAAGGATAACAATTAACTAGACCTCAACTAGAGCCTTTACACCCTAGAATGAGCCACATCGAGCTGTCACAAGTAGAGCTTAGATGCAATACTAGGAGCGCTTGCAAACCTCTTGGGTAGTTATCTAGCCAATACATTATATAGACAAAAAGGAAAACTAACATGCCATGCATATTACTACTATAAGTTTGGTAGCATATATGATTGCATCAATTAGGGATAAATAAAGCTTTGTATGAAAATAGTGCCCAAGAAGCCTCAAACATCTAAAAATCAACACTACTGGTCATTAGTACTTTCTATTTTCTTGAATTTTGCACTTCTTGATTTTCTAAAACTTATAATTCCCAACTCTTAGCTACCTTTTGATTATCAGGTGCTTTTCTCATTCCATCAACATCATTAGAAAATTAAATTGTACACATATCCACTCCTTTATTTATTACTTCTCAATCAACAACCCTTTGTGTTACATAATCATTAGCTACTCTTTTTTTCTTCTTAGACAAACACAATTGAATTGTCAAAGTTGCATATTCATTTTGCAATTGTTGTAGCTTGTGTTTCACCTTCCACTTATCTTCCATAAAACCTTCCATTGATTTTGACACAAAAGATTATTTCGAAATCTTATGGAAACCCATCATATACCATAACATTCATAGAACATTGTAGATAATAAAGACATAGAAACATGATTGAATAAGTACATTGTACTCCAAGTGCAAAGAGTAGGAACATTGATGAAAAAATATGCCGATGATGCTTGAACACTTGCATCATAACAATTCTTTATATGGTGCCCATGCTCATAGCACATATCACACATTTTCTTCTTTTTCTTAGCCATCAAGAAAGGTTAAAGAATGATAATTCAACATTTAAACTTGAATGTATAAATTGCTTGAAAACTCCATGAATAAATGAATTACTTGGAAGCTATTTGATACATGATTTGAACTCCCCATTGCAGGAAATATTGTAGGAAACATATTGAATTGGTTGAAATGTTGAAACTCTCTGGAATTGCTTGCACTACCTAAATACTTGAAATTTCTTGGAATTGTTTACAGTACTACCTAAATATCTAAAATTTCTTGGAATTATCTACATTGCTCGAATGCTTGTTTGCCCTAGAAATTACAAGAACTTCCTTAATCACATGGTTATCCCACAAGAAGCTTGTAGGATCGCTAGGTGTAATTGTCTCATCTAACACATAACAAGAACTACACAAAGATATATCACTGCTCAGAAATGAATACATCGCACAATCAAGGACAACGAACCTATATATTGAAACCATAAATAACAAAGAACAAAAAGCAATGGTAAAAACATGATAGAATGCAACAAGAATGATCTCAGATTCTCTATAGAATTCCACACAGTTAGTCTCCACACAACATCAGATTGTGCTCTCAAGAGATACATATTTCAACTTACATATCATATGAATATTTAAGAACCTCACACCTACAATTCATAGACTAAAGTTAATAGTGTAGTCCATTTAGGCCTCAACATCTTTGTTGGATAGGCTTCACCTATAATGGTCTTGAAAGTATGCAATTGTGTAGCTCAAAAATTTGTGCATGTGCATCTTGACTAATAATAATACTATCCAAAGTCTTTTGCACTAGCTCGCTATCCAAAGATTGATGCTTAATGGAAGAATCCAAGCATTGTTTGTTCTTTTTTGAATTTATTCCTCTCAAGAATAACCTTTGGGATAGTTGAAGGAAATATGTGGTAATAAAACAATATGTCTTTGAAGCATCACTCTTGGTTGCATTTGGTTGAAGAAGAGACCTAAACAAGATCGCTATCACAAATCAAATAAAAGTATAAACAAGGTCATATTCAATATTTCTCAAGTAAACATATGAACCTTACTGCTTGGATTCTTTTAGTATAGCCACCTCCTCCTCACTTTAGATTCTCAATGTTCTTGAGAGTTCTTTGTTAGTTTCGATGGCCTAAAACAATTTGTTTTCATTAGCATTCATTGATATGTTTCTCCAATGAATGGATCATCTATGGATAACCCTATAGTTTCTACAACAACTCGTCTCTATGTTTTGTTAATAGGTGATTCTCCAATCTAAGAACATCCTTCTTTGTTTAAGACCAAGTGTGTAGCCTAAAAATCCATTATAACAATCAACAATAACCCCATTAATGAAGAGTTCTTGTAAAAAAAAAGGTACGCTATTTTTTAGTGGGATCTTTGGGGCATAATCTCGACGAAAGGTCAGATTCTTCTTTCCTTCAAATTTGAGCACATGTTTCATGGACTCTAAAATAATGTTAGGTTTTGTTTTTTTCCTAATTGACTCATCCTCACTCTCTAGCCCAATGTGAATATGATAAAGATATATTATACTTGTATTATAAATATTTTTAGAAGATTGATCCATAGCCAAGGATGTGATTTGAAGATTCGAATGGGAAACTTGTGCAAATAAAAAAAAAAGAATTATGAAGAAACTAGCAAGGAGGAGGAGAAGAAAATAAGAAAATTAGAATGAAGGGAAGTAATTGAAATTTTTGAAAAATTTCCAAATTGAGTATTCACTTTTGCTTTTATGAAGGGAAGGTAGGATCTTTATTGGGGTAGTAATTGTCACCTTTATGGACACCTAGATTTCTAGGTCTGATGTAAGCCACAAGATTGTTATGTTAATAACTTTTTAATGATTTTAGATATGTTTACATATCAAAAAGTGAGCTTAAAATAAAAACTAAGAAAATATTTTTTTCTCTAATATTTTCTCTCTGTAGGATCTCCTACATTGCTTTTGAGACCTCAAAACTCCCCTAATGTTTGACAAGATCGACAAGCAAAGAGACTTCGAAAATGTGACCTAGTGGTGCTCTATTCCATTAAAGGCCATAAACAAGAGATGAAATTTATTGGTCTAAGCCCTTTCTATGCATGCAAAATTAGCAAAATGTTGAACTTGAGACTCTTGAGGGATAGGGCATCAACTTTTTCAATAGTTGTTGCATCAAAAAGCACTATTCATCAACACACATGTTGCATGAACCATCAATGATGCCACCATCAAGTACCATTGTGGAAATAATAGAACTTGACCCCAAAGATGATGACCCTATACCAATTTCCTCTTATGATCAAGCTCATAGCAAAGAAAGAACACACAATCAATGTCGTGATGAATGAGGGAGCTGATTGTAATGCCATGATATATAACGATCGAGGACTAGTGTAGAAGTCAATTATGCAACATGAAAGTCATCATGGCTTTCAGTAAGGATACACATTTTTCTTCAAAGAAGGTGATGCCACTGACATGCTCAACCCTAACCAACACAATTCCTAAGGAGGGGAATAAAACCATGCTCAATCAATTACTCAAAGCACAAGCAAATCACAACATATTAGCAAATGTAGCAACTAAACCAAATAAAAACCATCAGAAGTGGGTCACCAAGGATGAACACAAATCTAAAAAGTTACCACTTAAGTTAGATGGCAAAGGAAATTTGCTTCATGTTGTTTGACTCAAAAGCATCTTCCTGGCAACCATTCCCAAGGTAGACGAGTCCTATTGAAGTAGTGGCCAAGGACCCATAAGCAAAAGAGCTTGTAGATAGATGCAAATTGGAGATATACATGGAAACGTTTGAAGGGGAGGTGTACTATGATAAGTGTACTGAGTTCCCCACCACCTAAAACCTTGATAGGCATATTGTAGTAATAATGATAGAGGATGCCAATGGGCCTAGTGGCATGTTGCAATAACACTCTGACCAGAAGTAATAAATAGAGCTTTGAACTTGTCAAAAAAAGAAAAGAAAATACCAAGAAGCAAGATGAATGTCTACATAAGACTAGGCATGAAATACTAGAAGGTGTTTACTAATGATGGTGTGAGCATAGATGACATCTCAAACCCTACTATAAGAATCCCAGCAAAGTAGATGTATAACTTTACAATGAGTTTTATAACAAAAAGTAGAGAAACTTGCAAGAAAACTTGTAAAAAGCAATGAAAGCTCAAGGCACGACAAGAATATAGTAAGAAAACATTAAGCCAACATTCTAGGAGAAGTCCAACTAGGGAAGAGGAAGTGAATCAGTTAGAATGCACAACAATAGAAATCTCTCAATCTCAATCACTGGAGTGACCACCATTGGTGGAGGAGAGAAGCAAGAGATTGTAGGACCCCAAAGAGTAGAATTGAAACCTAGCAAAACAACAGGTAGCACAACTAGAGCATCCAAAATTAGCCACCTTTAATGATGGAGGAAGAGGAAAGAGCATTATTAAACTAGCAACTAAAAAAGGAAAGGCCATATCCAAGAAGAAGAAGGCCATAGAAAAAGCTAAGGAGGAATGTCAAAAGGAAGAGGAGTGGAAGTGAAGAAATCTAGAGGAAGAGGAGAAGCTCAAGAGAAAGAAGGAGAGGATTTAGGCCTAGCTATAAGATTAGTAGAGTATCCAACAAGGGTTGAAGATATAGAACTCATGGGGCCTAATTTGGGAACTTCAAGTGAAGTAGGCACTAGCCAAGGCACATATCCAAGTGCAGTAGAAACATTACAAATGCAACCAATAATAGGCAAAGGCAAGGTACCTTGGAGGCCTCATCATCTCTAATAATGACCATTACACCATCTATTCTAGCAACCATAGTTGAGGGTAGCTCCAGGGGCAAATTAAATGATAGGGTATATGAATCTGAATTATAACTTGTAGCCCCTCAAGTGAGATCAAAGGCCCATGAATCATGGATGTAGAATCTGAACAAAGAGCACCTAAAGTACCTAGAGCTGAAGGATCCTCGGCTTCCATACCTCTATTCTTGCGAATCCCTACACAAGAGTTTGAAGACATGCTAAGAGTACTAGAGGACCAAAGTGACAAATTAGATGAGGAAAGAAAAGTTGCCTTAGCACCCTTGAAAACAAGAAACAAACCCATGCAACATACTATAGCAAACAATGATTAGGAAGCCTTTCAATCTAAAAAAAGAATTAGTAGCACCTGAAGCTAGAAAAGATATATGAAAAAGGTATGAAGATTTGTAGGAATAATTGAAGAGAGAGAGAGAGAGAGAGAGAGAGAGAGAGAGAGAGAGAGAGAGAGAGAGAGAGAGAGAGAGAGAGAGAGAGAGAGAGAGAGAGAGAGAGAGAGAGAGAGAGAGAGAGAGAGAGAGAGAGAGAGAGAGAGAGAGAGAGAGAGAGAGAGAGAGAGAGAGAATCTAGTGCATTTAAAAAGAAAAATTGCATCTACAATCAAGGATAAGGTTTGACTAGAACAAGAGCTAAACACAATCACATGACTACAGGAGTAGTTAAGGAGGGAGTTAGAGGAAGCAAGGAAAGTAAAGGATGAGGTAGAATAGGGAAATAAAAAGGTGGCGGAGTTGGCCAATGAACTAGTAAGGATGCAAACAATTGTGAGCAACTCCAAAACTAGTTAGCTTACAAATTGCAACAAATAATGGAGTTGAGTCATGCTAAGAAGGAGCAATGCTCCACATTGGAAATCCAAAAAACTTGGAAAAATAGAGGACTAGAGTAGGCTAAGGAGAAACTAGACCAATGGGAAGAGAAGAATACAAATCCCTATGCTTGACCTTGCCATGAAGTTGGCACAATCAGATTATGAGACAAAATAGGCAAAAAAAAGGGTGAGGGTAATGGGAGAAATGATGCAAGTATAGCAACAAATCTTTGTCAATATCTTGTCAGAAATGGTAGAAGAATGTGAAGGGGACATAATTAAGAACCTTGAAAGGAAGCTCCAGCTTACTGGGAGAGTGAGTAAGCATAGTATAGTAGCAACCTTTGCCCAATACAGTACATGATGATAAAGGAGGATTATGTAATATGGCCAAGGAAAGTGGAACTCTCCCTAGAGGACCTAAGAGTGATCTCGGCATCCTAGCAGCACAACTGATGAAATGCTCCTAGCCAGAGAAGAACAATCACCGTCCTCTCCAATGCTCAAGGCATAAGAATGGAACCCAACAAAGGTTAGAAGCTTGATGCCACAAGAGCTTGAACAGATGAAAGCACCCACCTCCTTGGAAGTAATGACAGAAGCAAAGCAAAGAAGAAAGGATAAAGTGGAGAGAATCAAGAGGAAGTTTGCTGCATTACTCTAGCAAGTGTTAGACATACACTTTTCATAAAGGTGGGAGCCCATCCCTATCATTTGGGATAGCAAAATTTCAATGCTAGGACAATGGGAGCCCTAAGAGTCTCTTATGCAATTTACTTTCTATTTTCCAAAGGGATTCTAAAAAGTACTTCCTATTGGGGTGGAGTAGGAAACCATTAGAGTGGGGCCACAACTAGGAATGAGGTGGTCTTTGCATAAGGCATAGGATCTTGGATTATGGTAGCAAGAGTTATTAGATTATTGGCATGATAAAGTGTTTGAGGTGCCCAAAACAATATAAGACTATGAAACCCAAGCAAAGTGGAGAAGAAACCTTATGGATATCAACATGGAGGTTTAGGTTACCTTTGATAGTGCATTAATTCTTGAGAGAGGATATCCTACCTATTTACCTTTTGTAGTGCATTCATGCTTGAAAGAGGAGATCCTAACTAGATACCCTACCCCATGGAGACTGTCAGCTCTCTTCCTTGACATAAACACAAGAATAGATAGATATGCTATGGCTACATTACTCATTCAAGCAACAATATTGCCAGCTGATCGTCTTGAGTTGCTGGAGGACATGAATGCAAGTAGATTTACTAAGCTATTACTCTTTCCTCCCAACCACACCACTAGCGGCAAGGCTAGTTCTCAAGAATTACCTGATGATGACCATGGCTTGCATGTAAAAGTGCTAGTTCTCAAGAATTACCTGATGATGACCATGGCTTGCATGTAAAAGTCTTTGAAGCCACTCCCTCTTAGCACATAGAAGAGAGGGAAAATGAAAGAAAATAATCTATTTTGAAAAAACAAAGAGAAGAGAAAAGAAAAGAAAAGTAAAAAGAGAGAAACAAAAGAAAATAGAGTAAAATTAATGTAGCACACTTGATAGGATGCATTCCCAACTCCTTAGCCCTTTCTCCACCACACATTCTCATGGTGGCACATCAAGGGCAAGACACCTAGGGTCACTTGTTGATAGACGTGTCACCTTGAGTGATGCACAACATCTCACTTTCACCAACTAGGTTCTCAAGTGTGGTACAAAATTCCAAGCTTATTTAGAGTTCAATCCATCTCCCTATTGCACCTTCACAAGTACAAACCCTCACAGCATAATGAGGCAGACACAGCCCCTAGGGAGTACATAACTTTTGATTATAGTTTCACAACATGAAGATGAAAGTCCCAATGACATTGGTGGCCCTCACAACACTTCTTCTTGCCTCTCCTTAGCTATGAGATATACCAGGACAACCAATCCTCATTTCCTCTGCCATAATGATAAACCAAGTACCACATCAACTCCCCTCATCACTTCCCATTACCATTCTCCTCATGACCCACTAGGATCGGTCCACACAATGCTACCCACTAGGTTGTAGAATGCCATGGGACTAGCATGTATCTAGGAGGGGAATAATGTTATTCTTCTCAAAAAAGGTGAGAAAAAGAATTCTAAAAATCAAGAGAGTCAAGAGAACAAAAGCACAAGGCATGGATGTAGGAACAAATGTGAATTTTGAGAAAGATAACTTGTGGATTGCTTATAATATTTGAAGGACCTTATGTTTGTAAAATACTTTTGAGAGCTAGGATAACTCACATGTAAATTGTAATATAGTTCAGAGTGAGGCATTGATGGCATGGGGCTTTAGTTGACTAAAGTTAGGAAAGGCAATTATGAATTGAAATGTATGGAAAATTTAAGAGAAGTCCAATTTTGAGCCAAAGAGAAGGTAGGGAGAACCCATGTATAAAACCCAAAAATGAATGGATAAGGTCATTCTTATAGTATGCAATCTTGGAGTTGTCTCTATCTTCTTGCTTATGTGGAGAGTGAGGAAGGGATGGAGAGAGGGAGAGTACGAGGGAGAGTGAGGGACTGATGTGTGAAGCTCTTTGCCTCTTCATTGTTCTTTCTTTTCTTCATAGAGTGTGAGCTTGGAGTGATTGGAACTATGGAGGTGTAGAGCACATGAGGAGAATTGCTTGAATTGTGGAGCTATTGATAAGCCTTGAAGGATTGATTATAACAAAGAGATACATCAGTGAGATCACTACAACATTTGTGAGTGTGTGCAATGGTTATTTGAGAGGCAACCATAATTTCAAGTCTAGCATCAAGCTTGCTAAAGCTCCAACAACTAAACGACAGAGCCCAAGAGCATTTGTTGGCAATCTTATGCGTGACTTTCAAAAGGCACAATGTGTCATGGTATGAAAATGGAACATTGGGCAACTAATGTTGGCTTTTCTTGCAAAGTTCGAACTATAAGGTTTTGAAAAAGTATATGTTCCTAGAATGGAATCCATCCTCATGTGGATGTCACATCATAGGTTGGATGATAGGATTTCAAAAATGTGTATTCTCGATTGAATTCAAGCTAGATGTAAGAATATCCATGGACTTAAAAAGATCTACTTCTATTTTGCAAGACACAATGAAAGGCATGTAACTATGAGCCAATTATAAATTATTAGGTGCAAATAAGAACGGATGATATAAAGAATGAAAAAACCACTTTCTCCACTGCTAGAAGCAAGTAAACTAGTAAATCGTTTTTGGCATTGTCCCTTTCTCTATCCTCAAATGCCAATAATTCCTCAATGCGCTTCGTCTACACAGTTATCAAGTAAATCAATGTTGAGAGTAGTCTGTTTACTAAGCCAAAATCAACTACATATTGGAATGTTGAATCAAGATCCATGTAGATCACCTTTGTCTGTAGTGTGACCTATTGTATACTTTTATCCATTAGGATTTTTGTGACCTATTGTATACTTTTATCCATTAGGATTTTTTTGGACTCAATTTCAGGCCCTTTAAGATACCATGCCATTAGGTCCTTGGAAAAATGGGGAGCATCATGTGTCTTGTCAATTTTATATCAAAACCCTATCATGTGACATATTGTTGGATACCTCTTAAGGAATATTAATCTAAGTTTTTAAGGTTCAATAGATGTGTCATTGATATGATAAAGTTATGCTAGATATTCTAATCTTAACTTGAAAAAACATACTATTATGGAGCTTTTTTACTTTTGCTACATGTCTAACTCCTAACATTCAATCCATTTCATCTTGTATATCAATGGGAAGCTCTTGATGAGGAGCATGTTATAAAATCTAAAGTCTCATAAGTTTGGATTTGATTTGTAAAAAATTTACCATGCCCCATTTCTCATGACAAGAGATGATATTTCACTACTTAGAGAGCCCAAATTTAAGTCCAACGAAGCTAACTAAGCCACCCCAAAACCCCATCGTAGATGCACAAGGTAGAACACACCCAAGAGACTATCTTACCAATTCAGTGGCCAAGATGAAGAACATGAGATTCATGGAAAATTTTCAATGAAAAAAAAAAACCAATGAAATAAACACTCCAAGTTCAACCTAAAATACGCTAAGGTGGTCGAATACAAGGTGTGGGAACAATACCAAGAAATGCATTTATTCATCAAGCAAGACATAAACAATGTGTACACAAAACCAAACAATTTCAAGGCCATCTGCTCAAGGTTTATTATTCCTTCTCTTAAGAATCATATAGAAGAGTTTAATTTGTTAGGGTTTAAAATGACCACTTGGATTTTCCCTTAATAGTTTAGCTCTAACTTTGGACCTTAGAAGCATAAAAAGTAGTGTAACAAATGTGGAGAGAAAAGCCACATTTCAAAGTTCCCATATCCATTTTCTTTCCATCAATGACTTCCATATCCAAGACCTATTGTATGCCATTATATAGTTGGTGCACAAGTGAAGGCCACATTATTAAATATTGTCACATGCTAAGGTTTAGACAAAAGTTTCAAATGGTTCATTGTGATTAGGTTTCAAAAACGATTGAAAAGAGGAATAAGCAATTTTCAAATTCCTACAAATGTATTAGCATAATAAGGTTTCACAGCAAATAGCTACACTGATGGATGAGCAATAGAGCAGATACGAGCAGACTCCAAGCCTTGGGAGGGGAATACCTTTGGAATTGAACGGGGAATTATGAGAATGGAATGTGATTGCGCTTGGCTGGAGCACATAGGAGCAATCGTTTATGAGCAAGCTGGCCTCATTCAACCCAATGCCACATCACTGCTTTGGGCAAAGACATCATCCGAATTAAGACCACCTAAAGAGACTCCCTCTTCTAGCAAAGATGGAGAGTTTGACTCAAAATCGGAGATAAGCTCTAACAATGACCTCGAAGTACTCCGACCCCCTACAACCAAATGCATCAAGGGAGACTTACCAGTCCACCTAAGGCACATGCGGTTAAAGGAGGAAAATAGGAAGTAGACCCAGGAGTTAGAAGCTAAAGAGCAGAATAAACTGCAAGACCTATCAAAGAGATTCATGAAATTCAAGAAGGGTGATAGGGTAGTGATCTTGCTAGGAGCCAAACGACAAGGGCAAGCAAGTGAGCCAATAGAAGGACCAGCTAGAGTTAAGGAAGTTGATCTAGCCAAGAAGGGGAGACACCCCGACTTGTCTTTATAGCCGATGACTTGACCAAGGAGGAGGAGGAAGCGAGTCTCATTGCTCTCTTACGAGAGTACATAGACGTATTTGCTTGGTCCCTCGATGAGCTAAAAGGGATAGATTCGAGTGTAGTGACTCATAACATCCCTATGACACCAGATGTAACGCCAGTCAAACAGAGATTATATCCTATGAATCCCAAACACGCGCATCTATGAAGGGGAAAATAGACAAGCTAATGCAGGATGGGTTCATCTATGAAATTGAGCACACGGATTGGGTTTCACCCATTGTCATCGTTATGAAAAAGAATGGAAAGATCAGAGTGTGTGTCAATTATAAGAAGGTTAATGCTACCACACGAAGAGAGACAATTATCCACTACCATACACAGAGCACATGCTAGAGAGAGTGTCAAGTAAAGAAGCCTATAGTTTTCTAGATGGCTTCTCAAGATACAACCACGTGCAAGTGCATCCTGACTATATGCATAAGACTGCATTCGCTACTATTGAGTGGGGTGTCTTTGCCTATGTAGTCATGCCCTTTGGGTTGACTAATGCACCAACCATGTTTCAACGGCTCATGTGTGCCATTTTCAAGGACATGCTTAGGCGTGAGGTAGAAGTATTTGTAGATGATCTCTATGTCCATTCCAGCTAGTAGGAACACCTAGATTAGGTCCATGCTGTCTTTGAAGGATGCTGATTATATTATCTCTCGTTGAATCCCCTTAAGTGCCAGTTTTGGGTAAAGCACAGCTACATTCTAGGGCATGTGGTGTCGAAGAATGACATTGCCACGGACTTCTCAAAAGTCAGGGTAATTGTTGACCTTCCACCCCCAATTGATTATAGGGGAGTTCAGTGCCTTTTAGGCCATACAGGATACACTAAACTATGCATCAATTTCTAGACCTCTTTACAAACTACTCATAGTATTCGAGTGGATCGAAGTGTATGAAATATGATGCAAAGTTAACCAACAAATAAAGTTAATTGAAAATCTTATTTGAGTTAGAAAATAAATGCACATAATAATGTAAGCTTCTTACCATATAGTAAGTAATGTTTTGATTATCCGAGGCTTTTGTTATTGTCTTTTTGAAAATGTTTAATTGGCCTTTAGAGTCTTTGAGATCACCATCTTTCCGTTCAAATTTATTGTAGTAAAAAAAATATTTTCTCTAGTGTTTTCCAAAATTTGACTTTTCTATTCCAAGTTTGTCCATTATCAACATGATTCTTAAGTGCATTATGCTAGGATTTCCATTGATTATATTTAATGGTGGAGCCACTTTTTCTAGAGTCTATTTTATGAAGTTTTATGAAAGCCCAAGAACCTTCTAGCCATCACTCCATCAATAGATGGGTTTTTTAGAGACAAATTTCCATCTTTTGACTTTTGAGGATCCAATTCAATGACAACATTACCTCTATGCAAACCAATTGAAGATAAAACTTGGTTGATCTTGATTATAGCATCTTTTCTAGCTAATTAGGGCTTCACCTTCCATGAAAACCCTATATAAAGATGAACAAGCTTTTTAATTATTTTGCAAAGTGCATGAAGTGTACAGATGTGAGCATTAGTGAATGAAATATTTGAAACTAGCTTAAAGTGTGGGTCTTTGATGTGCCTCAAGGGATTTCTCTTTTAATTGCTTAGGTTCAACTTTGCACAGCTACATATATGTAGTCGCGGCAAAGACATCTAGAGTTGGCTCCCTTTGATACATTATACATGCATTTGAACGTTTGCAAATCCTAGCTATGTGCCATTCCACCTTGTAGTTTCCAAATCCCTTGACAAATATCTCTTCTCCCACTTGGCTCTTAATCACATCGGTTATTGAAGATTGATGGAAAACCTAGTATAGTATATCAAAATCCTTTGTATCTACTTCAAAGGTTCCGAAGTACTAGATGTTGTGTTCAGATTGAACACTAAATGACATTGAATCACTGCATGGATTTGATGAAAGTGCTCTATTAATCAAGATAATAGACACTTTCTAATTTTGTATACTTCAAAATGTCACTTTCATCAAGCTTAATCACGAATTTGGTGACTCTTTGCACCTCTTCTAGAGAGAAATTATAAAATGATCATCAAATGTTGCAGGATAAGTAAGCCAAGAACAATATTATTAAATTGATTGAAAAAAACTACTTTTTTCTTGCCCTTAAAGCTAGCCTTGAAATGGAAAAGCTCACCCAAAACTTCCATTACTTTACCGTTTACTCTTTTGTAGTTGTCTAATCTAACACAAAGCAAACACATTAGAGACACATCGCCACTCAAAAACAAATACATCACATAGGTAGGGATTGCAAACCTATAAATCTAAATAAATAACAAATAATAGAATACTAATGCAAAAACATGATAGAATGCGACAAGAGTGATTGTTGATTCTTTGTAGAATTCTACATACAACCTCTAGATAACATCACATTGCAATCTCAAGAGATACATCTTTCAACTTACATTCACATGAATATTAAAGACAACCTAACATCTACAATGCATAGACTAAGGTTAATAGTGTAGTCCATTTGGGACTCAATAGTAGCTGGCACATCTTAGTGAATCAGCTTTATGATAGCCAAAACCTTAATCCACTAGTTCCCTTGATCCTTTATTATGAAAAACTAAGGATAACAATTAACTAGACCTCAACTAGAGCCTTTACACCCTAGAATGAGCCACATCGAGCAATCACAAGTAGAGCTTAGATGCAATACTAGGAGCGCTTGCAAACCTCTTGGGTAGTTGTCTAGCCAATACATTATATACACAAAAAGGAAAACTAGCATATTACTACTATAAGTTTGGTAGCATATATGATTGCATCAATTAGGGATAAATAAAGCTTTGTATGAAAATAGTACACATATCCACTCCTTTATTTATCACTTCTCAATCAAGAACCCTTTGTGTTACATAATCATTAGCTACTCTTTTTTTCTTCTTAGCCAAACACAATTGAATTGCCAAAGTTGCATATTCATTTTGCAATTGTTGTAGCTTGTGTTTCACCCTCCACTTATCTTCCATAAAACCTTCCATTGATTTTGACACAAAATATTACTTCAAAATCTTATGGAAACCCATCATATACCATAACATTCATAGAACATTGTAGATAATAAAGACATAGAAACATGATTGAATAAGTACATTGTACTCCAAGTGCAAAGAGTAGGAACATTGATGAAAAAATATGCTAATGATGCTTGAACACTTGCATCATAACAATTATTTGTATGGTGCCCATGCTCATAGCACATATCACACCTTTTCTTCTTTTTCTTAGCCATCAAGAAAGGTTAAAGAATGATAATTCAACATTTAAACTTGAATTTATAAATTGCTTGAAAACTCCATGAATAAATGAATTACTTGGAAGCTATTTGATACATGATTTGAACTCCCATTATAGGAAATATTGTAGGAAACATCTTGAATTGCTTGAAATGTTGAAACTCTCTGAAATTGCTTGCACTACCTAAATACCTGAAATTTCTTGGAATTGCTTGCAGTACTACCTGAATATCTAAAATTTCTTGGAATTATCTACATTCCTTGAATGCTTGTTTGCCCTAGAAATTACAAGAACTTCCTTAATCACATGGTTATCCCACAAGAAGCCTGTAGGATCACTAGGTGTAATTGTCTCATCTAACACAACAAGCACTACACAAAGATATATCACTGCTCAGAAATGAATACATTCACAATCAAGGACAACGAACCTATATATTGGAACCATAAATAACAAAGAACAAAAAGCAATGGTAAAAACATGATAGAATGCAACAAGAATGATCTCAGATTCTCTATAGAATTCCACACAGTTAGTCTCCACACAACATCAAATTGTGCTCTCAAGAGATACATATTTCAACTTACATATCATATGAATATTTAAGAACCTCACACCTACAATTCATAGACTAAAGTTAATAGTGTAGTCCATTTAGGCCTCAACATCTTTGTTGGATAGGCTTCACCTATAATGGTCTTGAAAGTATGCAATTGTGTAGCTCAAAAATTTGTGCATGTGCATCTTGACTAATAATAATACTATCCAAAGTCTTTTGCACTAGCTCGCTATCCAAAGGTTGATGCTTAATGGAAGAATCCAAGCATTGTTTGTTCTTTTTTGAATTTATTCCTCTCAAGAATAACCTTTGGGATAGTTGAAGGAAATATGTGGTAATAAAACAATATGTCTTTGAAGCATCACTCTTGGTTGCATTTGGCTGAAGAAGAGACCTAAACAAGATCGCTATCACAAATCAAGTAAAAGTATAAACAAGGTCATATTCAATATTTCTCAAGTAAACATATGTACCTTACTGCTTGGATTCTTTTAGTATAGCCACCTCCTCCTCACTTTAGATTCTAAATGTTCTTGAGAGTTGTTTGTTAGTTTCGATGGCCTAAAACAATTTGTTTTCATTAGCATTCTTTGATATGCTTCTCCAATGAATGGATAATCTATGGACAATCCTATAGTTTTTAATATAGTTCAGAGTGAGGCATTGATGGCATGGGGCTTTGGTTGACTAAAGTTAGGAGAGGCAATTATGAATTGAAATGTATGGACAATTTAAGAGAAGTCCAATTTTGAGCCAAAGAGAAGGTAGGGAGAACCCATGTATTAAAACCTAAAAATGAATGGATAAGTTCATTCTTGTAGTATGCAATCTTGGAGTTGTCTCTATCTTCTTGCTTATGTGGAGAGTGAGGAAGGGATGCAGAGAGGGAGAGTATGAGGGAGAGTGAGGGACTGAAGTGTGAAGCTCTTTGCATCTTTCATTGTTCTTCCTTTTCTTCATAGAGTGTAAGCTTGGAGTGATTGGAACTATGGAGGTGTAGTGCACATGAGGAGAATTGCTTGAATTGTGGAGCTATTGATAAACCTTGAAGGATTGATTATAACAAAGAGATTAATCAATGAGATCACTACAACATTTGTGAGTGTGTGCAATGGTTATTTGAGAGACAACCATAATTGTGTCATTCGAAACACTTGAAGCAATTTGCATTCCATCAAGTTTAGCATCAAGCTTGCTAAAGCTCCAACAAATAAACGACAGAGCCCAAGAGCATTTGTTGGCAATCTTATGTGTGACTTTCAAAAGGCACAATGTGTCATGGTATGAAAATGGAACATTGGGCAACTAATGTTGGCTATTCTTGCAAAGTTCATACTACAAGGTTTTGAAAAAGTATATGTTCCTAGAATGGAATCCATCCTCATGTGGAAGTCACATCATAGGTTGGATGATAGGATTTCAAAAATGTGTATTCTCGATTGAATTCAAGCTGATGTAAGAATATCCATGGACTTAAAAGATCTACTTCTATTTTGCAAGACACAATGAAAGGCATGTAACTATGAGCCAATTATAAATTATTAGGTGCAAATAAGAATGGATAAAATAAAGAATGAAAAAACCACTTTCTCCACTACTAGAAACAAGTAAACTAGTAAATCCTTTTTGGCATTGTCCCTTTCTCTATCCTCCAATGCCAATAATTCCTCAATGCGCTTCATCTACACAGTAATCAAGTAAATCAATGTTGAGAGTAATTTGTTTACTAAGCCAAAATCAACTACATATTAGAATGTTGAATCAAGATCCATGTAGAGCCAAAATCAACTACATATTAGAATGTTGAATCAAGATCCATGTAGATCACCTTTGTCTGTAGTGTGACCTATGTATACTTTTATCCATTAGGATTTTTGTAGTGTGACCTATGTATACTTTTATCCATTAGGATTTTTTTGGACTCAATTTTATGCCCTTCAAAAGATACCATGCCATTAGGTCCTTGGAAAAATGGGGAGCATCATGTGTCTTGTCAATTTTATATCAAAACCCTATCATGTGACATATTGTTGGATACCTCTTAAGGAACATTAATCTAAGTTTAAGGTTCAATAGATGTGTCATTGATATGATAAACTTATGCTAGATATTCTAATTTTAACTTGAAAAAACTTACTATCTCATAAGTTTGGAGTTGATTTGTAAAAAATTTACCATGCCCCATTTCTCATGACAAGAGATGATATTGCACTTCTTAGAGAGCCCAAATTTGAGTCCAAAGAAGCCAACTAAGCCACCCCAAAACCCCATTGCAGATGCACAAGGTAGAACACACCCAAGAGACTATCTTACCAATTTAGTGGCCAATATGAAGAACATAAGATTCATGGAAAATTTTCAATGTAAAAAAACGAATGCAACAAACACTCCAAGTTCAACCTAATATACACTAAGGTGGTCAAACAAGGTGTGAGAATAATACCAAGAAATGCATTTATTCATCAAGCAAGACATAAACAATGTACACAAAACCAAACAATTTCAAGGCCATCTGCTCACAGGTTTATTATTCCTTCTCTTAAGAATCATATAGAAGAGTTTAATTTGTTAGGGTTTAAAATGACCACTTGAGACATTTTCCCTTAATAGTTTAGCTCTAACTTTGAACCCTAGAAGTATAATAAGTATAGTGTAACAAATGTGACGAGAAAAGACACATTTCAAAGTTCCCATATCCATTTTCTTTCCATCAATGACTTACATATCCAATACCTATTGTATGCCATTATATAGTTGGTGCACAAGTGAAGGTCACATTACTAAATATATTGTCACATACTAAGGTTTTGACAAAAGTTTCAAATGGTTCATTGTGACTAGTTTTCTAAAACGATCTCAAAGAGGAATCAGCAATTTCCAAATTTCTACAAATGTATAGCATAATAAGGTTTCATAGCAAATAGCTCCATGATCGAACAACTAGTCAAATAAGTAGAAGAGAGACCAAGTGCTCAATCATTCATGATGCAATCTATTCTCATCAACAAGTTCCCTACACCTACATTTATGGAAGATTGTCTCCTATGCAAAAGAGAGAAAACAAAATTGGACAACCTATGAATCAACTTTTCATGCAAGCTCATAAAAAAATGATCTTATCCTCTTGCATCCACATTGTACCCATATCTATTGCCATTTAAAATCTTGTCCTCTTGCATCCACATTATACCCATATCTATTGCCAATTAAATGGCAATAGAGCTAGCAACGTCTACATTTAATTAATGGAGGATTCAACAATTTGAGGGAGATAATGCAAATCACAATATTATTATGTTATCTTTTACAATCCATAATTATGAGATGTCGATGGCTATCATATGTTCTTGAAGAGAAGGTAGATTAGAGTGTAATTGCTTCCAATAAGTAGTCTTCAACTAATCAATAATGATATATACCAAGCCAACAAGCTCACTACATCTTCTTACCTCCTATGAGCACAAGAAAATTGCTAAACAATCCCTATAAAGTGTAAACATAATTATTGAAGATCTCATATTAGGTCATCAACCATAATGTTGGTAAATTGATGTCTGTCAATCGACCTTGAACATATTAAGGCCTCCATATTAACGACCTTGAACATGTATTGGACTCCATAGAGCATTGATGGTACAAATTAATTGGTGAACAATCCTTGAAGTGTAGACATTGTTATTGATAATCTCATACTCGATCGCAAGGCGTAACATTAGAATGGATTTTACACCCAAAAAGTTAAAGGACTAATATTGTAATTGGTTTAGAAATAAAGGATCAGATCAGATTTGCCAATGCAGTCGAGAGTGATGTTTATGGTTGATTGGATGATGAAGGACAAACTTACAAAATGAAGTGTCATGGAGATGAAACTAGCGACCGATTGATGTAGGGCATACGAAGGATAAACCAAACCATTGATAAGGTTGTAGTGATTAGGAAGCTAGTGATGGTGTTTGCCCTCTTTCTCGGCATCTTTCTTGTCATGGCGTTCATGGAGGGCGAAGGCACCAGATCCAACGGCCACAGCGCCTGCGATAGCTTCTCCAATGTGATGCTTATGGGCATTCTCAGGGTCCTTCTTGGCTTTATGCTTCTCATACTATGAACAAAAATATGCCCTTTTAAGAATAAAAAATTTGACAGGAATTGAAGGAAAAAACGTAAAAGATTGATAGTTAGCTAAGAGTGCATTTCTCTTCAAGAACAAGCTAGATCTCCCGAACCATTACTAGTGAATGCCTTTTATGTACCCTTCAAAATCCACACATCTAACAAAGTAAAATTTAAGAGCATAATTTAAGTAAAAATTCAAAAGTTAGATGCTTAGGAAATTAGATAGAGTTTCCTAAATTTAAAATACAAGTTGGAGTAATAGTAATGTAAAAGCAAAATTTCCCTCTAAGAACAAGCTAGATCCCCTATCCACTACTATGGCATGCCTTCCCTCCCCTTCAAATGCCAAAGATCTAACAAAATAAAATTAAGCCCATAATCCAATGATGAATATTAATGATTGGCAACACTCCCAAAAATAATCGTTACAAAGACGATAATATTCTTATGATAAGTTGATAACCGCCTGCAAGGCCTGGTTAAAAATAACAGTGTAGTGATTAATGAGTGACTAATCCAACGATTAGAGTTGTATAATCTAGTCAGGTCTACCAATTAATTAATAACAATTACGGTTGAGAAGATATTAGATGGGGATGTGAATATTAAATATAATATACCATGGCGACGGCCCCTCCGAGGAGGGCACCGGCTTCAGCGAGGTGCTCCTTCTGGGCGTGCTTCTTGATCTCCACTTTGGCGTCGTAAGGCTTGCCATCCACCGTGGTGGAGGTGGCGTGGATTTCTGTGCTCTCCACCACCACCTCGCCGGCCTGGCCGCCATACTTCTTGTCATGGTGGTGAAAGAGGCCGCGGTTCCCGTGCTCGCCCGACTCAGCCATTGTTATGCTGTGTAAGAAAGGAGAAGAAGGGAGGGGAGGAAGGATCGAGACGAAGCAGCAGAAGAAGGTCAGGTAAGCAGAGACGAGCCTGAGAGGTGGGTGATATATGGATCTGAGATAGATCTAATCTCTCCTTTTATCAGATTTTTATGCGCGTGAGAGAGAGAGAGAGAGAGAGACCGTGTTGACGGTGGTAGGCGCGTCGACTCTTCTGTGCGTGTGCACGACTTGAACTCGCGACCATTTGCTGGGCAGGTTCATCCATCCGAAACGGGAAAGCCAACCGCCCCCGGGTTCGACCGCCATGATCCATCTCTCTCTCTCTCTCTCTCGTTTGTCATCATCTCACCATCACTTATCCACTCCCGGGGGGCCCGGTGCCCCAGCACCTCTAAAGTTGATTCGGTGCTCCTGCCCCATGATCCATCACCATCCTCTCCTTATGCCCCACCACCTTTATTACCTCCCCCTGCCCACATACCTAACACCCTCATATTTAACAGCTCACAAACACCTCACATCATCCTTATATCTCCATGAGAATATAATCTTCTTGTTCCCCTCTACAAGGCCTTATTTTCACACCCACGTGCACCTCGTTGGGTAGTCTAAACTATGGCCCGTTACATACTAGTCCACATCCATAACTTTCAAGAAGCAAGATGTGACCCAATCACGGTGGTGAAAACCGCCTTCTGGTATTCACATATGTCCACACAAATGAAGCCACTAAATCCTATGTGGAATGCAAGTATTTATCCATGCCTGCCACAATTTATTGCAGCTATGACCCCTCGCTCATGAAGCTTACGCAAGTCCTTCGCTAATGGGATTTCTTACCTTTTGTGCAAAAAGTGGTAGCAAGTGTCGAATCGTCTACCTTATCGCTCTCAAGAATTTACCTTATCACCAAATCCATCTAGGAATGTGTGAAAAGATGGCGAACAAAAGCCAATTTAGACTGGCGAACAAGAAGCCTTCAAGCGGATGTTCGCAACCTTAGTGTGAAACCGACATATATTCCATTAGACAAGACTTTTGCAAATCCACAAAATGCCCTCAAAATTGAGAGTACTCCATGAATTCATCAAAGTTAACACACCCACCCAACCATGATTCCCTCAATGGATCTATGCAAATCAAGTCAACCTCTTTCTCTTTCTCATTCACATCCAAATTTGTTAGGAGTCCACCACAGCTAGACTTGCACATGGCCATAAAAGTAGAAGTCGAAGCTTTAAGTCCTCCTAGTTTTGGTGTACCTACATGTGGCATCGCTCTTAGTTTCGCATCCAAGGTTTCAAACATCCCTCTATAGACCTACTAGCATGTGGGCTCTCACAACATGCATGTGCTCTTACAACATCCTACAAATGTAAAAATGCTAAATGGTATCATGCATGCAACATCACAAGTCCCTAGCATGTATATTGCATATTGAAGCTAATGTTATACTTAGCTCCCTACTTGAAAGTTCTTCCAAGCAAGGTTTCTTTCTTTGTATCCTTGTGGTTTGAAAGCATGTAGAGTATAAGAGGGATGTTTTAAGTCTCATCCAATATTAGAACCTTGAGTTTACTCAATCAAGAGTATCATAGATCCCCCATATGGATTGATAGAGGTAGTAGTAGGCACGAGTTCAAGCACGAGTTCAAACTGTCTGATTTCTACCCATGCATCATAGATCAAAATATTAAAATTGGAGTTAAGTAGTAAAGCAATTGGGTTACCTTTGTCAAAGTCCCTTTGCTTGACATGTTTGTCAAGCCAAGCCTTCATGTGCACCTTTTTGCATGTTAAAGTGTGGATATCTAACATGGGGATTTCCAAGAGACATTCAAGCTCTTCGAGATACTTGGTCCAAGCTTCATTGCTTTCCCACAACTCCTACACTATTATCTATTAATTGGAAATCAAAAACTCGACAAGTATAATGGCATCACTACCATAGGTAATCAAAATGGTGTCTAGTCTATCACTGTTGGGGTTAAAGGCCACCTATGCCTAGTTGCATACATTTACTTTATATACAATACCTACACACATGTACACTGCAAGGGGCAGGCTCCCATCATTGTCACTTTATTCTTTAATCTTGTAGTGGCAATAGAATAAGGGAAGGCAAGTCACACATTGTGATTGTTGGAGTTCCCACATACCAGTCTCTCTCTTCTTGCATGATCCTCCATACGTCTGTCTCCCTTCTCGCTTTGGCATATGCTTTTACTTTCGGTTTCATGTTTCAACTAGTATTAGAGTGGGCATTCAAGAAGCTTCACTGGCATCCACTTCAATTAGGGAAGAAATCTTTATTCATAGCTTCCATGGAAGCCACTCATTGAGGTATGCATTAGTCCCATTGCTTCACTGCTCACTTTAACCATTTTTAGCATTGAGTAGGGCCTTTCTCTGAGAATTTTGAGCTTTACCAAGTGAATATTGAGCTTCATAGCACAGTAGAAAACTACTAGCCATCAATGTGATCTACACTTGATTTGTACCCTCTATTCTTGACATTTTTCACCTCTTCTAGCTTTCGTTGTTCACTCTGTGTAGGATAGATCTGCTATTTAGACCTATTGTTCACTCTATGCAGGACAGACTTGGTATTCAGACATGTTGTTTACTCTGTGCAGGACACACTTGTTGTTCACTGTGTTGCAAGATAGACTTGCTATTCACTACTATTTAGGACAGACTTGTTGTGTAATATTAGGGTAAGTATTTGATTGGTTTAATACTCTATGGATGGTTATGGGGCAAGTTTGTTATGCCAGAATGATATATTGATTCTCAAGAGAGGATTTTGGATCGATTAGAGCTTGTTTAACTGAATATTTAAAAGGTTCTATGTTATTCTACCCTGTGGACAACAAGCTTATAGGTTGAAAGCTTATATAATACATGCCTACAATCACTCTCGAGATGCTACATGGATGTATTGATGCAAGAACCGATTATTATACCCAGAGATACTTATGTTGAGCCCTAAGCCTTGGTTTGGATCTAATTGAATATATACTTGCAGTGTCTATTTGCTTTCATGGTTTTCCATTTCTAGATTTGAAGGATGAGTGTGGATATATGCTCCTGGATATATTGATTCATGTCATTAGGCACCTATATGTTATGAGCATTATGTATTGAGCTTTGTTGTGCTCTTGGACATCTCAGGTTTACTTTTGATTGGGAGACACTTGTATTTTTTCTTGCATAGCTTAGTTCGTTAGAGACAACGGGAGTCTCTTACTCATGTACATGCTTAGTTGATATACACATACATTGTTCTTGCAGATTCTAACTCTTGTGGGCTGATTTTCTCTTGAGCATTTGGATACCTTGTACCTATAATTGTAAGTGACACACATTGGTTGTATGCACCTTTGAATATGACATTCCTATGCTTTGATAGTTCTTGGTCCTCGGTTGATACATTGTTAGTTACATTCTATATATCCTAGTTTACTACTTGGATATTCCTACCAATCATGGAAGCTTACTCTATTAGTCATTTATTGTAGTTTTATAAATAACAATGTTGAATACTATTTTTGAGTAGTTTCTTTGACTTTAGTCACATTGTTTGAGCACTGTATTGCATATTGTTTGTGAATATTCATATATGCTTTTGTTCCCCATCTCTTGCCTACCCATTTGGATCAATTTTGTTGTAATTACAACATCGCATATTCTTGTAATTTGCAATCCTTTGTATTCATTATGGTAGGTACTTCTTATGCATGAACTAAAAGTGACATTTTCAACATTGAAAAGCTTGATGGCAACGATTTCTAGTACTGGAAGATGCAAATATGGCAAGTCTTGGTGTAGAAGAAGTAGGTTAAGCCATTGAAGCTAGAGGGCATAAAGCCAGAGCTTTATGATGTAGATGATTAGGCCTGAGTCATGTGATCTTTTTCATATTATTATGAGTGTTAATCCCTTTGAGGGTGGTTTTAAAAACAATGATATAGAGAGTGCTTTACTAATAGAAGAAGTAAACATGAAGAATATTGATGTAGCCCCCATTTCTCATGCATTGACTGTTAGAGAGCTAAATGATGAAAATGGTAACAATAAGCGCAATAGAGACTTACAACTCAACATGGACAATCCTGTAATAAATCTTGAAGTCGTCCTCTTTGACATGTCATTATTATGGACAACATGGTTATATTAGACCACAGTGTCATAAAATATGCAATGATAGGTGCAATGAGAAAGGCAAAGGAAAAGTACACAAAAATGCAAAGTCAAGTGACATTGTACCTAAGTCCAACGTGCACATAGATGATAAATGTATTAGAGTACAATTTTGATGACTACATTCTTTGAGCTTCATTTCTTGATGCCATTCAGTTTTGACAAATACATCCTCTGCTTATTCTTAGTGTGGGCTTCTTGATATAGGAGCTTCCTTTTATATTATCTCGCATCACCATTGGTTTCATAGCTATCATATAGCTACATGTTTAGTTTGATTGAGAGATGGCATTGCATTGGATATAGTTAGTGTACATGATGTTAGATTGCAATTTGGTATTGGTGCTGTGTTTGTGCTTTATGATGTATATCATATCTCAGCTTGGACAAAAAGCCTTATTTTAGTTGGACATTTGGATGATAATAGGTACCATATATCCTTTGGTGATTCCTCATGAAAGATCACCCATGGCAATCTTGCTTTTGCTAGAGGTGCCAAGGTTGTTAGTCTCTACCCTTTGCTTGTTTTTGCATCTGCTGACCATATATCGATTGTGATCAATCTTTCGTATATATATGTATGGCATCATTACCATGGGCACATGTCTTTGAAAGGAATGAAAGTATTGATCCACTTGCAGTATCTCCCACTCTTGGATTACTCTTATTTTGCTTCATGCGATTGCTGTCTTTATGGTTAGCAGACTTGTAGTTCGCATAAGAAGTCTAGTTCTATGCATGTGGATAAGCCCTTGGATCTTTGTGCATTTTGATATTTGTGGCCTCATACCCTGTTAGTCCTTGGGTGGTGGAAAGTGTTTTGTTACATTCATAGATGATTTTTTGCATAAGGTTTGGGCCTATCCCATTAGGCAAAAATCGAATGTCTTACCTATGTTTTAGCTCTTTCTCACCATGGTTGAGAACCAGTCTAGGTATAGGCTAAAATGCCTATGATCTAATAATGGGACTGAATATGTATTTAAGGATTTTGAGTAGATATGTGATGAGAAGGGTATTAATCATCAATTGACTATCCCATACACCCCACCCCAGAATGGTATTACAAAGTACATGAACACAACTATTTAGGAAAGAGTCCTTAGTATGCTTAGTCACGTAAGCTTACTACAACACTTCTGGGCTAAGGCACTTACCACTATAATGCATTTGATTACTAGATTCCCACGCACTGCTCTTGATGGTAGAGTTGCAAAGGAGGTATGGTTTGGTAATTCCCTCATATGACACTTGTGAGTCTTTGGATGTGAGGATTTTTACCATATTCCCAAAGATAAGCATAATAAGTTGGATCCAAAGTTTGCAAAATGCATCTTTCTTGGATATGAGGATATTGGTGAGATGGGCTATCGTCTTTGGGATCTGTAGATGTAGAAGGTTATCCCACAACCATGATGTTATCTTCCATGAGGATAATACATATATATGAGACCGGAGCAAATAATTGAGATACATAGGGTTATCTTTCAGGAGGAGCCTCCTATCACATTATAGCTATAGTTGTTGATGATGCAGTGGCCTACGATTCACCTATTGTGTAGGATCATAATGTTGGATAAAGAGGATAGGCGAGATAGGCCCCACAACCTGAGATGCTATGTTAGAGCTTCACGTCCTCTTGATCATTATGAGCTCTCTACGGATTATGTCATGGTGACATACTTTATGCTAAGCCACTTACCCATGAGGAGGGTATGTGTAGAGGTGATTCTCATTCTTGGGATAGGGTTATAAAATTTGAGTTTGATTCATTGCAGAAAAATCATACATGGGACTTAGTTTCCTTGCCT
This sequence comes from Lygodium microphyllum, assembly GCF_053477565.2. Lineage (NCBI taxonomy): Eukaryota > Viridiplantae > Streptophyta > Polypodiopsida > Schizaeales > Lygodiaceae > Lygodium > Lygodium microphyllum. The sequence goes on along the minus strand of NC_141137.1, from coordinate 70,308,308 downwards.
CACGGAAAGTGTGAATTGCTATGCAAGTGGATGTACAAGTTGAAGAGTATTCCTAGTCACTCTAAGCCAACATATAAGGCCATATTGCTTGCTAAGGGTCTTAAGCAAGAAAAGGGAGTTGATTTTAATGAGATATTCTCTCATGTGATCAAGATGACTACCTATGCTTGGTCTTAGCCTTAGTTGTTCACTTGGATTTGGATGTTTATTAGATGGATATTAAGATGACTTTTTTACATGGGATGAGGATATTTATGTATGGTAGCCTAAGGATTTTATGGAAAAGGTAAGGAACACCTAGTGTGTAAATTGAAGAAGAGTCTTTATGGGCTTAAGAAGGCACCTAGAAAATTGTACCATAAGTTTGATACTTTCATGTATACACGGGTATTCATGCATTGATATGGATCTGTGTCTATACACAAAGAAGGCTTGTGATAATAGCCTTATTATTTTGGTGCTTTATATTGGTGATATGCTTATATTTGGGAGCGCTTATCTAAGCTAGACATTTGAAAGGTAGAGCTCAAAAAGAGTTTTGAGATGAAGGGAATAGATATCACACATACTTGGTATGCGCATTATGCATAATTTCTCTAAGGGACTTCTCTACTTGTCTAGAAGGAATACATACACAGAGTACTAGAGTGATTTCATATGAAGGATGGTAAGCCTATCAACTATCCTTTACCTTGTTATGTGAATGTTAGTCAAGTAGATTATAAGTAATCAGATGATGAGAGGGCTAAGATGGTCAAGGTTTCACATATATCTGCAATGGGTGGTTTGATGTATGCCATGATAGCCACTCACACCCTAGCATAACATTTACGGTGGGAGTTATGGCACGTTATATGGCTACAAATGGTAGACAATATTGGGATGCTATGAAAGTTATCATGAGATATCTTAAAGGCACTACATAAATGTGCATTTGGTATGGTAGCCAAGATATAGGAGTCCTGGATCACATTGTCTCAGATTATGCAGGACATGCAAATAGTAGGAAGTTCACCTTTAAGTATGTCTTTACCTTTATTAGAGGTGCTACCTTTTGGATGTTTAGGGTGTTAAAATGCATGGCCTTTTCTATTACCAAGGCTGAGTATATTGCAGCCACAGTGAGGCTTGCAAGGAGGCCCTATGGTTAGGCTGTCTAGTTTTGCAAATCTTGGTATGACTATGACTCCTACACTACATTTGGATTTGATGAGTGCCATTTAGTTGGCCCCAGTCTTCCATGTGAAGACAAAGTACATTGAGGTGTGCTATAACTTCGTTAGAGAGGTGGTAGAGGATAGGTCCATTAAGCTTGCTAAGATTCGTGTGGATACGAATCCTATAGATCTACTTACTAAAAGTCTCCCAACGGAACAATATGCATTCCTTAGGAAGATGATGGGTGTAGGATGAGATAATATCTTTTCTCATCTAGTTATAGTCTATGTATATATTATAATTTTCTGATTTTTAAAACTATTTACAAAAGCATATTCACCTTTAGGTGGGAGGATGTTGGGGGTTAAAAGCCACATGTGCCTAGTAGCCTACATTTACTTGTATACATAGTAATCACACACCTCTATGCTATAGGTAGTGGACACCCATCACTGTCACTTTATTCTTTATTCTTTTAGCGGCAATAGAACAAGGGAAGATAGGTCACACATTGTGATTGTTAGAGTTTTCACACACCAGTCTCTCTCTTCTGACTTACCTCCATAGCTATTTCTCCCTTCTTGCTTCTGCTTGTGCTTCCACTTCCAGCTCCATCTTTTAATCACAATCTTATTGGCTATTTAATATATCCATATAGCTACGATGGTTTGTTCTCCTAGTCGCTTCTAAATATTAGAACATTCTTTGTAAGACTTATATAGAGCACTATTTCATTAGTAGACTCACCTTTACCATTTCCTTCTAGATAATATACAAATGAGTTTTTATGATGAATGTTCATAGGAGATGCTCAATCACTTTATTCAAATAATGGGTTTCTTGGTCACACACAATTTTGACTAGGTAGCTAAATCTAGATATGACTTTCTCTCATAACAACTTTGCTATGTATGGATATCATCTTCCTTCTAGTTCATTTCATCAATTAGTCAATTGTAACTATGATTTGTGACTATGATGTATTGAGATTGACGATACTAAGCTACAATACTTATAAGTTCAATAATGTGAAACCCCATTTCTCAAAGGGTTGGTAGGCCACAATCATTATCAACTCCACTTTATCTTTTCTAATTGGCACTTTTGTCCCTCTGAGACTTGTCACAATGCTTCTCAAAACATACTCCATCCTAAACAAGGTTGTCTTTGTTGAGCTTGAAGCATCTTACATGTTGTTGTGTCATTGTTGAAGTGCCATGCTATTTTTCTTTTGTCGTATGAGATGAGCTAAATTTAATAGAAAAGTTGCACGACTTCAAGGAAGATCTAGTGGGCAAAAGAAGTCATGGGGGAAAGGGAGTGTTAACCCTTAGAAGACCGAGACGTAAAATCCAAAAAATCGAAAGAAGTTGAAGACACTCCCAAGGCAAGAGGAAGATAGAGGACAAAAGTGCACAAGATTTTGAAAGCTCTAAGAACAGATATAATGGGGTACATCTAGGATACATGACATACATTATACATGTGGGATTGCACTTGACTGATATATATTTCATGTCAAAATGTTATGAAGTTTTAAACCTTTTATAGATGGATGTGAGATGAGCTAAATTTAGGAGAAAAGCTGCATGACTTCAAGGGGGATCTAGTGGGTAAAAGAAGTCATGGAGGAAAGGGAGTGTTAACCCTCAAAAGACAGAGATGTAAAATTTGAAAAATCGAAAGAAGCAAAATACAATCCCAAGGCAAGAGGAAGATAGAGGAAAAAAGTGCACTAATGAAAATTTGAAGACATAAAGCAAAGGGGGAAAAAGTCTAAATGTAAGAGGGATGCACACAAAAACCTTAATATTTTTGCAAAAAGAGCACCAAGAACATTGTAATTTATTTTGTAAAAGAGTTCCAAGCTCTCTCCCATGCAAGTTGTAAAGAATAAGAGGCACAGGTTAAGGCTATGCTAGTAGGAAAGGAGGAGGAAAAAGGGTGGAGGAATGGACAAAGGCTGGACCAAAAAGGGGATGGTTGCCCAAGGAGGAGGTAGGTCATGTATAAAAGTCAAAAAGTGAATGAAGAAGCTCATTCTTAGTGTGTGGCCAAAACTACTCTCTTCCTGTTTCTTGCTTTTTGCTTCATTCTTGTGTATGAGAGAGGGAGAGAGAGAGAGAGAGAGAGAGAGAGAGAGAGAGGGATCGTGGAGAAGCTCTTCTTGTCATCACTTCATCAACTTATTCTTCTCTTTTCTTTTATCGTGTGCATGGCTATGGAACTTGAAGCTTGGAGCTTGGAGACGAAGCTTGCTTGAAAGTGCATCTTGGATCGTGGAGTTACCGACAGATTTGTGGGAGGAGGCAACTCGATCAGATTCAAAGGTAAGCTCACTACATGTGTGTGTAAGAGTGGGCATGGCTATGTGAGAGGTAGCCATAGCTCTCACCTTGAAATACTTGAAGCAATAAGCGGTCCGTGGGTCTTGGCGGTGTGCTCGAGAGAGTGCCGACATTTTGGTTCTATTGTCGTGACCAATGGATTCAAGCTTGAGTGCTTGCGAGGTCCAAATTGGGTGATGAAGTAGGAGTTTATCTCCGAAACAATGCTCAATATAAGTAAGAAGCGAGAGAGTCAGAGGCCATTCGATCTCTCTTATGGATTAGTTTAGGTTTAGGAAGCCTTGTGTGCATTGGTTAGAGTAGGAGAAGTGTATTTTGATTAGGTTTAAGACATTAGGGTGGGAAAATCAGGAGAAAAGAAGAAAAAGAAAGGTTTTTGTGATAACAAGGAAAGGGGAGAAAAGAAACTTCAATGCCATAGGAAGGAAAATAATAGGGATAAAGAAGAAAAAGAGAGAAACAAAATGTGAGATAGGGGGAAGAGAGCTCATTTGGACACTAAGAGATTGAGAGAGAGAGAGAGCCATTGAGAGAAGAGAGAGAGCCATAGGTCAAGAGGGCAATAGCAGTAGCAATCCATGTGGTGTCATTGCTTTCACGTGTCTCAGGTATGCTCTGAGTCTTCCTTATGCTTATTGAATGAAGTTAGAACCTTGGGTGTAGCAATAAGTAGTGTGTTGAATTGTTTGCCAATTTTTTATCATTCAATATGCTTTTCCACCACTCGAATGGTGCTATAGGCCTCAGATGGTCGAGTCCCCAATAATCGCTTGGATCGCTAAGCCACTTTAGTCCTCTCAAACATCTTAAGACCTCGGACTTGGATGACCTACTCAGGCACCTAAGCTGGTCCACTTGGACATTTGGACCAGTCTCACTTGGACTCAAACTAGTCTCACTTGGACTCGGACTACTTTTGGGCCCCAGACAGCCGATCCACAGGCCTCAAACAACAAACTTAGACACTTCGACGGGCACCCCTCGTCCTCTGAGTTTGACCACTCATCCATGGGTAAATCTACTACTCGTATGGGTTGTCTAGAATACAATTTTTGACCATTTTGACCACTCCAGGACCTGCTAAGGCCAACATCTAGCCGCCCAGCAATCCAGGTTGAAACTCAGACCTACAAATGAGACCATAAAGCTAGTTGTCACTAGAACTTTAACCTAATAGTCCAGAAGTGATTGAAATTATCGACCACCGGTCGCTTACCCCATGGTAGATACTGAATTTGATTGCCTAGGATGATTACCTATCAGATCACCTATCAAAACCCATGAGGGACCCAAAATCAACTATAAGGAGTAATCATGATTCATGCAAAAGAGCTGCAATTGCAAGAAACTGATTGATAAAAGTGTGGATGTGATTGATTTTATCAAAGGTTGCACGCTGCATCATAGACACTTAAGTGCATGTGAAAACTAAAAAGCCTAATTTCTCACAACTCACATCAAGTCGCACCGCTCAAGCGTGTAAGTGTGTGTACACTTGCAAATTGGTTGGATTAACAAGGAATACACCAAAGGGGATTAAGCTAAGAAACAAACCCAGCAGTAGGAGTGCAACCTCAGAAACCAGACGAGTGTCCCAAGACACTAGAGACAAGGATCTCAGGAAGACAGAACCATCAAACTATTGAGGGAAGGAAGGACTAACCAAGATTAGAGACACAACTTTAGCCAACCTAGTCAACCTCATAGAAATGCTAGTGGGTCAAGAGACAAACACCATGGCAGAGGTACCAGTTCGAATGAGAATGACCTTGACCTTAGCATAACGCAATACCCAGATGACATCCGGCAAGTTATTACACAATATGACCAATAGACAAGGATAACCTATCATGGAAGACCTTCAACCGATATCATAGCTGATCGTAAGGAGGAGAGGAGGCTAGGAAGGATCACACTATAGTGTATAGAGAGCTATAACTAGGAGCAATGGGCTTAGAGGTCACACTAGGAGAGAGAGCTCAACGAGATTCATAGGATCCCAACCATCTCATGTAGAAACACAACGGGAGGAACTGTTAATAGGGAGAGAGCCTTAGAAACAGATCTTACAGTGAGTGAGTTGCTCTTCACAAAGAGATTGCTAAATAGTACTAGCGTCGAGCAAAGTGGAGCAGCCTTGGCAGCATTACTACTAGCTGGACTAGGAGTCACCCCAAATACTAGAAGCCAAACAAAGATACCCATAGTTACCAAGAAACTCGACAAATATAGACCAAACAATGACCCCTACAACTTCGTCAAGCGATTTGAGCAGGTGTGCAAGGCTAACAACCTCATGGACCCTATTCAACAGGCATAAGCATTAGGTATTTGCTTAGGAGACAAGGGACCAGACTTGGTTTACTAGTATATATAATGCCGAATGCAATAATTTCAATGATCTAAAGGATCTCTTCATCAAGAGATTCTTGGAGGCAAGATACTTTGACAACCTCATCATATTAAGTTGATTGTTAGTCAAAAAAACAAAGAGGACATACGAGACTACATCAATCACGTGAGGAGTCTCTACAAAAGGATACCTACAATGGCCGAGTGACCCAATGAGAGAGTGGTCTCCACCATATTCATCAATGAGATCCGCAATGAAGAACTCTGTAAGGCCTTAGTGAGCAACTCAAACTTGCAAAGAGATGTGTTGAGTCTTTGGGGAGGCTATATGAGTGGATGACTTGCTCAGAGAGAGAAGCTCTAGGGCTACACAACAAGAGAACAACATGTTTAGAAATGTTGAGAGAATTGTAGCACTTAGCAATTGATCAGCCCCCAATGAGCAAGATAAAAGAAAGAGCATTGACCATACCTAAGTGATAGCCAGACTACAGGAGTTATTGCGAAGGCCAATGCAACCTCACGTGTACTGTGCATTGTGGAGGAAACCACCTGCCATATGAGTGTCCCGATCCTAGGTCCCAACCTTATGCCAACTACATAAGATTTGAGCATGACGTTATGCATTATCGATTGCCAAGATGGTTGCCATACCAACAACCCTATGCTCAACCATACTATCCAAGAGTTAGGCAGCCTAACTTTGGAAAAGGAGCCCCTTTAACTCTACCTGCACATAACAATTCAAAGCCATCCTCTCCAAGGATCGATATCAATCCAATAGGAATCCCTAGACCACCAAGTCCTATAGTGACCCATCCACCAAGTGATGCTCCAATGTACTTTGTAGAGGAACCACTTAAGAAAAACTCATATGTTAATCCTTGTCTCTTATGATGAGGAGGGTAATCCCATATTGATGGAATTTAGTCTTGTTCCAGTCATGGCTTTAGGTAAGGGAGAGGTAGAGGCCTAGGAGGAGGTTAGAACCATGAGCCCATAGTATGTTGGATGTGCAACCATCTAGGACATATCTCATCCCATTTTCCTAAAAAGGAGTAAGAAAATAGAAAGAAGACTAACTTGAGGTGTCTTGAATGCGGAGTCACATACCTATTCATAGATTTCCCTGGGCGAAAACCCTCCACTAGTTTAGTAATTGTGCCATCTGTGCTGCTCAAACTCTTTTGCATTGAGTCACCTGACAAAAATGCCACACCCATCCCCATAAATGTCATGACATGAGCCCAAATGAAGTAGGTTGGTATTTCATTACTTGGACCTAACAACCTAGATGTAGCCTCTATGGGGAAGAAGAGCCAACGAAGGAGAAGAAAGAGGATTGATGAAAAAATAACACTCAAAATAGAGAGTGCAACCACTTTAACAAAGGGAAAGCAGGTTATTGATGTAGAAGCAAAAACATCTACTCTTAAGATGAGGGAGAAGGGAAGTGCTAAGGTTGGAGAGTACCCTGACCCCAACCAACAACTAAAGGCTATGTATAAGGTTAAATAATGGATAAAAGAAGCACAATCTCATTTGCAAGATACTGAGCCTATCATTGAGGGAGAGATCAATGAAATCTCAACCATGAGCCCACTAGTCTCCCCATGTACATCCACATAGGCAAAACATGGATGCCATGAATAAATGAATTACCTAAGAGTATTGGCAAGAAGCCCATGAAGTAGAGGAGGGAAAGACGGTTTGCAAATTTCTCACTACACTTATATTAACTCCTTGTAATATTGCCATTGGGACAATTGCTTAGGCAAAACCCTGCACTATGGCAAGTGTTGAAGTAATGGGTAGAATGAACCATTAGACATGAACCACAAGACTTGCCCAACCATGACACTGTGACACACATACCAAGCCCCAAACCCAATGTTTAAGTCCCCACAAGTAAAATTTTGGGAAGGAATTGAGATGCATGCAATATTGTCATTGTGCTAGGAGATACAACGCAAAAGGGGATAGTATACATAAGAGAAAAAGTTAGTGTACTTAGCCATGCAATCCTGCAAGCTTGGAAAAACCCATCGCTAGAAACTGCATGGTTCAATGTAACTCTAGTGAATGGGATGAAGGTCAAAACCCTTCAGAGTCTTGAAGGATTGACCTTTAAAGATAGTGGAAATTCAATTCTCTATGAACTTCATAGCCATGAAGGGATTGGATTATGATATCCTGTTAGGTAGTCCTTGGATAAGAAATGCATGAGTGATAGAGGATCGGGATAATGGCATGATATTCTTAAGCAATAGATCAGAAGCATTCCGAATAGAGATGGACACTTGGAAAACTTCACCGGTGGACCTAGATGCTAGCTTTGCCATGTTGAAGGGTGACTCAAAGATCAGGAGTGATTATGGACCTCTAACTAAGTACAATCCTTATCTTGAGGATGAGTGTGACTAGATGCATGTATTAGCAACTATTGATCTATCATTCTCAAATGATGAGGATGAATATAGGTAAGATGTAGACTCAACTAGCAAGCCCAACAAAGCCACAACTTCTAACCTACCCACAGTGCCCCTATGCATGATGGGCAAAGAGTTCTAGCAAGTCGACCGACACCAATCACCTATCATGTCCCAACTAATAAATTGGAACTCAAAATCCTCAAGCACTTGCTATCAAGTGAGCTATCTGGCAACCCAGCTCTGGAAACATAAATCCCCTCAAGGATCTTATGGATAGTAAGGAGTGGTGATGGACTAAGGTGCATGACTTAAACTTGTTATATAAATCAGCTCTCATTACAAGAGAGAAAAAACCTGAGGATGGAAACCTTGAAAACAGTGCATAGTCTGAGTATGAGGATTCCAATGATGAGTATGAAAACTACTATTCCATTAGTGAGGAAAGCAAAGAGGAAGTGGAGACAATAGAATATGACGCGGATGGAAGAGTGATTGAGTAAATCAAAGCATACTACTCTAAAACCCGAGAGGTCAACTCTTTTAGAGTGAACAAAGGAGTTATTAAGGTAGATTGCGATTGAACTTGGCTAGAATACCTAGAGGAAGTATATTATGAGTAAGCGAGATTAGTATAGCTTGGCACCACATCATTATTTGGAGTAGTGGAGTCAGCCTTAGAGCTATGACCACGAGGGTAGATAGCCTCTTCTAGTGAGGATTGTGAGTACAACTCCGAGTCAGAGGTAAGCTCTAATAGCACCCTGAAATGCCTCGACTACCTAAGACCAAACACACCAAGGGGAACTTCCCAAACCACCTAAGGTGCAAGAGGATAAAGGAAGAGAAAAGGAAACGATCAAAATCTTCAGACACTGACCGATAAAAGAAACCCCAAGTTTTTTCCAAGCACTTTACGAAGTTTAAGAAGGGTGATTGAATATTGATGTTAGTAGAAGTCAAGAAGAAAGGGCAAGTGAGTGAACCCATTGAAGGACCAACCAAAGTTAAGGAAGTCAACTTGGCAAGGGAAGGGGACAAGCCTCAACCTGTGTACATAACGAATGACCTAACTAAGGAGGAAAAGACTAATCTCATAAATCTCTTAAAAAAATTCTTTGATGTGTTTGCATGGTCCTTAAACAAGCTGAATAGAATGGATCCAAGTATTGCGACTCATAATATTCCCATGATCCCTAATGCAACATCAATTAAGAAATGCCCATACACAATGAATCCTAAGCATGCACATGTAGTAAAGGAAGAGATTGATAAGCTACTAAATGTAGGATTCATTTATGAGATAGAGCACATAGACTAGGTATCACCCATGGTGATAGTCATGAAAAACAATGAATCAAAGTTTATTGTGGGGGCAATGTTGTGTCAACTTGGTGAGCATAACCTTGATTATCCAGTGAGATTCGCTAGCAAACAACTCATTGATATGAAAATGAACTATTCCACACCAAAGAGGGAAGGGTTAGCCATGGTGTTTGTTGTAAATAAGTTTAGACATCATCTTCTAGTGACACCACTTACCTTGTTCATGGATCATCAAGCATTGCTTTATCTTGTGAACAAACCTTGCGCAACATGACACATTTCTAGATGGTTCCTTTTGACTTCTCTATGATAGTATGCAAAGGCAAACAACACTATATGGTAGATCATATGACTTCTCTATGATAGACTTCTCTATGATAGTACACAAAGGCAAACAACACTATATGGTAGATCATATGTCTCGCATACCCACAAGTGAAGTAGCTGGACATGGCATCATTGATGGCCTACCAAATGCACATCTTTTTACAGTGTCCAATGAATGAGACTTGTTTAGAGTAGATCTCACACCATATTGGGTAGATGATATAGTCCACATCTTAGAGAATGGATTGCCTAAATGACTTATAGAAAAAGCTAGGTTAAAGGGACTAATTTTGAAGATCCAACCCTATCAGTTGAATCCCGATCAATTATATCGGTTAGGAGAGGATGGGCTTTAAGGAGATGTGTTTGTGAACAAGAAATGCATGACATGCTCACAAAAGCACATGGCAGGATTTTTGGAGGACATTTCAGTGGAGACACCACATCACACAAGGTGCTCTAGTCTCAATTGTGGTGGTCTATGCTCTTTCGTGATGCTACTAAGTTTGTGAAGCACTATGATGAGTGCCAATGGACCAAAGTCCCTATTCATAAGGAAAAATTGGAGTTCATCCCAATAATCGCACACCAACCATTTGTGAAACGGATAATTGACTTCATTGGTCCAATCAACCCTATGGCACAATACTCACAAGCCAAGTATATCATCACCTGCCATAGAAGACTATCTCACCAAGTGGGTGAAAGCTCAAGCAAATCGCAAAAATGGTGCTAGGACCATGGCCAAGTTCCTTTGGGAGCAATTAGTCTCATGGTTCAATTGTCCCATAAAGTTCATTAGTGACCAAGGCACACACTTCATCAATGAAGTGATTGATTACTTGTTATCCACCTTCTTGATAATCCACAAAAAATCCTCACCATATTATCCTCAAGCTAATAGTCAAGGTGAATCCACGAACAAGATCTTAGTGAATGAATGCCCTAACAAAGGTAGTCTCTGCTTCACGCAGTGACTAGGACAATGCTCATGGTAGCTTTATGGACATATAGGATGGCCTACAAAATGCAACAAACCCTGTTTAAATTGACCTACAGAACTAAAGTGATCCTACCAGTGGAATTCTTTGTTCCAAGCTTGAGAATAACAATCCAAGAGAGATAGGAGAGCAAAGAAGTATGGACAAATAAATTGGTAGAGGTAGAATACCTATTCGAGACTTGTCTCATTGCAACCCATGCCCTAATCTGTGAGAAGGCACGACACAAGAATTGGTTTGACAAGCATGTCAAACAACGAGACTTTGAGCAAGGAGACCTAGTCTTGATGTACTCTATTAAGGGGCACAAGTAGAAGATGAAATTCAGGGGATTTGGACCTTTCAAGGTTCGCAATATCAGTAGAACAGGCAATGTAGAAGTCAAAACCTTAGAGGGGAAGGGCATAGTATTTTCCAACAGAAGTCGCATAAAAAAGTATTACCCTCCATCACATCCACTCCATGAACCTCCAATGATAGAACCACCAATGAATGTGAGAGTTGTAACTATCACTGAAATAGAGGATGAGGATGAGGAAGTAGTAAAACTAGCCTACTTGGGTATAATAATGACCGCTCAAAATGCATAAACCTTTGATACGCTAATTGATGGGGGAGTTGACTATAATATCTTAGCGTATGATCAGTAGACCATTACTAATCAACACCCCAATTGTAACTAATCAATGAAAAACTTGGTCCATTTGGGGGGCAGTCCTATCCACTCTTGGGAAAGTGCAAAATAATGGTTTCTATCATGACTAAGAGTCTACCCATCATGTTTTATGTACTACCTAACAAACAAAGTGTTGGGAAAGAATTATTGTTGGATCATGTGCTCAAAAAACAAGTTTATTGTAACATTGACAACGACTTGCAGTGTGTCTACCTTGTCATAGGCAATATTAGAATAGTAACAACTTTTAGCAAGGGCGCCATAACCACCCAAAATCTTGTAGTGTCACTGGTAGTGTCAACCCTAAGGAGGGGGGTAGTGCACCACAATGTACACCCATTGTGAAGTCCCAGCAGTATCTAGAAACCACACCCAAAGCTATAGATCAAACAATCAAGTGGGTCTCGAAGCATAGACCATAGCCTCACAAAGGCCAATCATTAGGAACTCATAGTATTCATGCCTCACACTCTAGACCTAAACAGAGGAGTTGGCGCTCCTATGGTACACAAGTGACTAGGATGCACTAGGTCCCAAAAGCCCTATTGCGTGCCCAAGTTTACTATGAAGGTAACACTTTGGTGTAGCTGTCCAAACTCATAAGTGGCATACATGCCCCTCAATCCCAAGCTCTAAGAAATAATGCCAAGAAATGTAAGTCAAAACAGGGTAAGAGTGTAATATTTCCGTGATGAAATATTGAAGATCCTAAATCTCGCGCAAGAGCAACTTAAAGTAATCTCCCGCAACAATAAAATTTTGGGCTAAGTGCTCCCTTCGCGTGCACTAGCAAACTTCAGCTGCGTTGTGCATAAGAGGATGTGGCTCAAAAGCCATAATTCCACGTGGGAACACCCCTTCAAGGGGGGAAAGAAAAAGGGGATAATGGATAAATTTTTGCAATTTTTTTTATTAACCCTCTCCCCTTCAGCCATTGCATGGCGGGGAGAGGGAGTATGAGTAGATGTGTGGTGGAGGGCATGGGGGAGGGAATCATGCACCCGCCACTTGTATGGCTACCCTCCCCCCTTAGACCTATAAGAACCCCCCCCCCCCCCCCCCCCCCCCCCAAGCTAGAGGGGAGGGGAGAGAGGAGGACATCGTGCAGGACGCTGCTGCGCCATCATCGCCAGGACTGCGACACCGCAAGCTGCTGCCGTCGGGTTGTTGCGCCCCCTGCCGTCGTCATCATCATTACCACCACCATCATCATCATAATCATCATCGTCGTCATCTTCACCTCCATCTTCATCCTCCCAATCATTTTCTCTCTCCACATCATCTGTGACAGAAGCTTAGAAGCTTCTATTCAAGCTTCGATAATCCTTGTTTACACATGGCTTCCCCGGTTTTTAAAACCGCAGCTTGTAAGGCCAATTTTTGCGCGGGGGAGAAATTATCAGCCTAGTAGGCAGTTTTGGAGATTGGGATAAAGGGGGCAAGGAGAGTTTGCTGAGTCGAGGATCTATGTCATCGATGGCTCCTAAGCAAAAGTCGTGAGGCGCACACACGGGAGCTTTTAACCCGAGTACAAGAGTGGACAACGCCCCGACTCTGAATACCCAGGTTCCAAAAATTAATTTTGCATGTGAAGGATGCATTAAGCATGATTAAATTCTCGTAGGCAAGTTTGAATACATTGGAAAATTCATATACTCGCATCGAATTACCAAGTTAAATTGCATGACGAGTACTTGCATGATCAAGGTAGTTGCATTCTTGAACGCATATTGCATAAGTTAAAAGATGGATTTTTCTAAAGCATCCTTGTTGCCTCGCGAAAAGAACAACGCATATAATACATAATGCACTTAGGTAATAATTTCCTAGTTGTGACTTGTGTATGAGATAAATCTTAGATGCCCATTGAATGATGTCCGAATGGTCGCAATGCATGGAAAATTGCATGCGAAGATGGTTGCATTTTAGGTCGGGTTGTGATAAAAGGAGGGATTAAATCAATGATTGACTCATGGCATTCGCTCAAGTGTGGAGTTCTTTATCAAAGTTTGAATGCATCTTCATTAAAAATATTAAAGCTTGATTTTGTTACATCAACATAGGGTTATAAGAGTTAGCTCCAAATTGTCAATCATTATAGTTTAGGCAAGGAAAAGTAACGATCATTGTAGATCTTATAACTGCATAGAAGGAAAAAGTCTATGGTATTGAAATTGCATATTTGCATGGAATGTTATATCTTGCAGTTATTTGCATCTTCTAGGGAAAGGTACTTGCTAATTTAGAAGGAAGTAATTGCATCTTTAAAAAGGATGATCTTCTCTAATTGTGGGTTAATTAAATCAACTAAGTAATTTGCGTATAGTTGAGTAGCTCACATGAAAATCATAAAGGTACGATTAGATTGCATATGACGATCACCTCAAAGTGCTAGGTAGGGTTAAGTTACATTAAAATTCTACCTAGTATCGCACTTGGGTTGCTGATCTAATATTTTCGATCCCAAAGATCCTACCCACATTCCTGAAAATGTTAGGGTTATCTAAACGCCAGTGTAAGAATGATCTAGGGTTCTCACCGTAAGGATCAATTGACCAAATACTAAACCTCTGTATGAATTTAGGAACCCTAAGGCCAAAGCGTTATTAGCCTAGTAGGCTTAGGGTTGGATTGGGTCAGTAGGACTCCTAAACCCTATATCTTGGTCAAAGGTATTCTTGACCAAGGAATACCATGTGATGCGAGAAATAATCCCATAAGTTAGGTGCGACACTTATCTCATGTAACAAGTTGCAACATTGCATGGTTTTGTGTCTAAATCACAAAATAGTATTGCCACTCCTTAGACCAAGTTTGGCAAGTTCTAAGCACAAGTCTAATTTTCTAAGAGGATGAGTAGTCATCCTGCTACATCACCCTTCCTTGGGGCTGATCTGCCAAGTTAGGGGAGATTCAAATTTGCCAAGAAAGCAGTTAACCAACCAAGTTAGGGCAATGAGGTTGCCTAGGATGTATTGACCTTAATATAAGGAAACCTAAGGTATTGACAATTTGGGTTAACATGGTATAAACCCTAACCCAAGGATAAAGGGTAACCAAGCAACTTAGCTTATGAAACCCTTGGGATCTTGCCAAGTAGCGATTGATCCCGGATCCAATGCTAGATGTATTTGGAGAGAAGGATTCACACCTTAGCAGTTGGTCCTATAAACGACCACTGGACTGCTTGTGTTTGTACACTTAAGAGCACTGTTTGCTCTTCTTTGCTCAAGGAACTAATGTTGGAAAATAACTAATGCTTCAGGTTGAAAGCCTAGAGGGAGAGGCAACATCAGTTACCCCCGACTGTCTGACTGACCCTATCCAAGGAGGTTGTTAGCCACGCCGGGTACGTGGACCGAACCCCCGTGAGAGGTCTCTCCGTGGGTGCTACTTGGAGCAGGAGGACGCTTGGGTGCTAGGGGGGGCTCTGGTCGTAAATCCCTTGCCTCTGGATCCTGCACAAGAGGCCGACGTGACTTGAGATGGGATCTCGAGGCCTGCATACTAGTCTACAGGCGGAACTTGGAATAGAGATCCCTATGGATTGCTGGAATAGCCTTCGGGCTGGATTATATGATGTATTCCAAAGACCTATAAATAAAGATCAAATGTTGAAAAGGAACTTGCTTGACATTGTTTTTCTATATCAGTGCCTAAGTTATGTGAAGGAACTAGTGATTAATTGGTTAATTAAGGAAGCTATTTTTGCTTGTCAAACTAAATGTGGTAGGTAATTAGATAACTAAAGCAACCCGAGGAAAGTGCGGTGGATGTGACCCTGGGTCCGTCCTATGGAAGGGTGGTCCCGGTTGGCTAGGAGCTTTTCTCAAAGGAATGGACAGTAAGGTAACAATGATCTAGAATCTAGAGAGCTAGAGTCCCGATTTATATTGTTTTAGGGGAACATAATGGCACTATGCCTTACAGGTAGAGAGGTCGAGCTTCGCATCCCCCTCATTTCCCATTCTCCTTGAACCAAGTGCAGTATAAATCCGCTTCGACCCTAATGTTTCTGCGTAAAGTAGTTTTTCTGGGGCTCGATGCTAGCTACCATTCTAGGAACTTGACCATTAGAAAAACCCTGATTCAGGTCGGTCCTAAGTGGGAACGGTCGGAATGCTTTTGCTTCGTGGGGGGCAGACTCGGGGAGACCTAGATTGCAAACCTCGTGACATTCCATGGGAGTGCCAGGCGGTGCTTTCTGGACTCTCTTCCCGATGGGCTACTAAGACGTGTCCTACAAGTGGAAAGGGGGGACACATTACAAAGAGAAAAGCCAAGAGGAAGGGTACTTAATCTATAAGTGCTTCGATGGTTTATCAACCAAAATCTCAACCAATCGTCAATGAGCAACCAATCATCAATGAGCTCCCACCTAATAACTCTCATGTGATCACCACTATATAATCCAA
The DNA here is from genome assembly GCF_053477565.2 of Lygodium microphyllum. Classification (NCBI taxonomy): domain Eukaryota; kingdom Viridiplantae; phylum Streptophyta; class Polypodiopsida; order Schizaeales; family Lygodiaceae; genus Lygodium; species Lygodium microphyllum. The sequence continues at coordinate 70,292,276 of NC_141137.1, read as the reverse complement.
CGACAAAGTGTCAAACCAAAATTCACATCCAATCAACTTCTCAAACCATCCTCACCAAGCCCAATGATAATCCCAAAGTAGAAACACCATGTACCAACCTCTCCAGTCCAATTAAACCAAAGCCACCAATAAGCCTTAAGCTGTCATAGCAATGATGATCCATTCTTGAATTGGCTTTCGACATGGCCATGGAAACATGAGATGAATTAGTAATATGCACCCAATGATTGGACTCAACTTTTACATTGTTTTCTAGAAGTTACTAATGGTTGGACCTAGGCCTACTTGACGAATACATAGCAACAAATGAGGTACGTTCCTTGCCATGTTCTTGAGAAGAATATAATTTCATATTCACAAAGGCCTTCCCCATTGTAGAAGAGTTGATTGCTAATGAAATTTCAAGAGAAGGAGCCCTAAGGCAACTCTTAATCACATCATTTAAGAAGAGCAAAGTTCGCATGCCACCATAGAAACTTGATGAGCTCTAATGATTAGTTGAATCTGAGTCCAACTTTTTACGTAAGTAGTATAATCTACGTATTTAATGTTAACAAGATGGTTATCAAATCATGACCAATACAAAGCAATGATGTGCCATTAATACTTTCGAGTATGACCAAATATATGTGGCCCCAACTTCATTTAGGGTATTAGCAATGACAAGAAATTGACCATTAGAAGACAATATCATGCTACATCCATACTTGGATAGGATCCTAATAGAGAAGGAGCTGAATCAAATCAGGTGGCCTCTTGACTGATGTATTGACTTATCTCACACATGTGGGCATTCATCCACAGGATATGAAATGCCATGCGATACTAGAGTATAATCCAACCTCTTACGCTTGGCTCTTGAAACAGTGAGGCACACCAAGGATGCACTAAAGGCCCTTACACCTTTACTTTCACAATCCTAGGAAAGGATTTTCATCATTTCCAAGGGGGGGGAGGGGATAAAGTGGAAGGTGAATGAAAAATCGAAACAGGAGTTGAACTTCAAAAGAAAAGGATAAATTGAATTTTCTTCTTCTTTTGGTAAAAATCCTCCATGAAGTTCTTGTGTGGAACATATGGATTGATTGATGTGGAAATTTTCATTTCTTGGTTTACACATTTCACTATTTGATAGTGTTTCTTTCTAATCATTTTACCTTTTATGCAAGAAATATCCTTCAAAGAGAACTCATTGTGGGCTATTGTGGTGATAGAAACCCAAATGGAAGAGCAGCAGGCAAAAACCAATAAGCTCCCATTCTCAAAGGAAGAACACAAAAAATATTGCTTACCACACTGAGATACACGTCTTCAACCAGTTGAAATACCGTAGCATCCATAACCTGAAGGAGCTGGTGACATCGAAAGTGGCAATCAAATAGATAATAGAACAATGCAATCTTGCTAGGTACCTAGAGAAGGTGGGCCATGACATAGATAATAGAAAATACATAGAAATTATAAAAACTTTTGATATCCAGAAGAACAACGGCATGGTGATAAATAGACAGGGAGATGCCACTAGGAGGGTGGAAGTCGAGAGGTCATGAAGAAAGCCTTGGGGTTAGTGGATAAGTCGAAAAAGAGGCCAAAGAGAGATATCTATAGGACATCAAGGAAGAAGAACTCTATTCTCAATAGAGTTCAATAGAAGGAGGTTGAACAAATTGCTAAGAAGAGAGAAGCCAACTGCCAAACTCAACATCAAGAAACTTCAAGCAAAGGGACGGCTAGTGAACAAGGGGAGCATGGTTTTGTGCCATCAAGGAGAGAAGAGGAATCATGTTGAGAATCCCAAGCAGAAAGACTGGAGCCACAACAGAAAGGGGTAGAGACCTAGAAGCCACCCAAGTAGAATCAAAGAGACTGGAAGAAGAATGCAAAAAAGAAATAGGAGGAAGAAGATGAGCGATTGCAAAGAGTGGAAGAGGAGTCAAAAAGATATGAAGAAGAACATAAAAAGAAATAGGAGGAAGAGAAAGAAAGGTTGAGAAGAGAGAATGATGAGTAGATGGTTCTTGCCATTAGAAGATGAGTAGAGCAATCCTCTTGATTTGAAGAGCTAGCCATGTAGAGCCCAGAACATGGAGAAGTGCCTAGCACAAGTGCTCCTGCCACCACAGAAGAGACGAAACAAAGGCTTGTGGTAATTGGCTCCCTTGCACCCACCCCCACCAATCATGGTCACCAGGACCACTTTAATGCAAGGAACCACAAAAGGGGCAATCACTAAAGCTTGTTCCCATGCTATTTTATTTCCCTTTTACAACAAAATAAAAGTCCCACAAAGTACATCTTCATTACTTTCACTTCCTTACCACAGACTCCCATCCATATTTTTTCTCAACAGAGTCATTTCCTACACGGTCCCAACTAGACAACTTTTAGAAAAACAACAAAAGCGTACAACTATAGAAATATATCCTTGAAGATATAAAGGAATCATTTAAAAATAAGAAACCAAGACAAAATAAAACCTAAACACATAAACTAAAGGTCCATAAAACTCATATCTTTGATATATAGACTCAAAGACCTTTGTCAAGTTATAATCCTCTATTAATATCCCATCTTCATACCTCACAACACCAATAGTCCTACTCCATATAAAGATATAGTGAAGACTTTTCTACAATAAAAATACTTTTCCCTTCAAGTGTCTTTGGAGCCTTTTATGGAGTCTTCTTCCTTCTTGAAGTTGGTAGAAAAGTTCTTCTTGTGATCCCATGTCAAAGATGGAACCCTGTCTGAGACTATAAAAGTTTTTCAATGTGGGAGTATGATGGAGGCAAGAGTTCCCTTACTCTGGTGGTCATGACTTTGGAGTCCTATACCCGACCGTGGCTAGGCCTTGTGATCGAAGTTGTTTTACTAACAATTTTGGAAGTGTTTTATGTTAGACAATGGTTCTTCTTTGACAAGGTTCATGAGGACAATTCACGTTTCAGTGTGGGAGAAAATGATGACACCAAAAGAAGCATAAAAACAAGGCACAAAAATATCCATGCATATATGAGGAGTTGCATGGAGAAGAAAGTGCAGAGGTAAGTAGAATGCTCAAAACCCTAATTACTCTCAGTAGGGAGCTTCAATGGACGAAAATTCACGAGTATAAAGAAGAGAGGGAAAGCGGTCTGCTGCTCAGCTTTTGGGTCAAACTAATTTCGTGAGAGGAGAAAAAACCAAAATTGAAAATTTTCCAAAAAAAGGGGGGGAAAATACAAGGTGAGAGAAACTCAAATTTTGTGTACCATTCATTCTCTCTTTTTTTAAATCCCCCACTACCCTTTTTTAAATAGAAAATCAAAGATTTGGAGAGAGGAGATTCACCCTCCATGGATGTCAACATCCAACCTTCCTATTGGACAATCCAAAAGGCCCACATCTTAAACTATATTATTTTTAGGGGCCCATTTGTGAGTTCATTTTTTTTCTAATGCAATCCTCTTCTAAGTACTGCCAAATACGAAGGATGCAGGTCAAGATTTGATGTTAGGATGCACTTTCAAGAAACAAGTACACTGCAATGTGGACTACGATCTACAGCGTATTCACCTTTCCATTGGCAACCTTCGAATCATGACTGTTTTCAGCAAGTGTAGCGAGGCTCTAGCCAAGCCTGCTATGCCATCGATAGAGCTACCTAGGACCAAGCCTAAGGAGGGGGGATGTGAGTCATCACAACCCACCCCAACTCTCCCCCAACTACAAAACCATTGCTAACTAAGGCCATCCCCAAAGCCACAGAGCCCATGCTTAAATGGATGCTAAGGCACCAAAAGCGACCTACTCGTAGCAAGCAAACACAACCTTGCAAGGCTAACATTTATCATTCGAAACCTAAGAGACCGACCTGACACTATCCACGTAGGTGCACAATCAAGCCGTGATGAATTCCCAAAGATCTGTTGTGCAAGCCCAAGGATACTACAAAGACAACACCTGGATATGGGTGCCCAAGAAGAGAAATCCTAGAAGCATAGCCCAACCATGACCATCGCTTGCCACCCCACTCCCAGGCAGCCACACTCCATCTAAGGTAGTGACAACCCATGAAACCCAAGGCAAGACCCATAAAACCCACGATGGTTGTGGTCATTGAACCCCAACTAATATGTTGGCCAAAACAATAGCTTGATACCTCAGAATCATCTAAGCCCATAGAGCTTGGCACCCCAGTGACTGTGCAAGAGGAAAGCAATGCACCATCTATGCCACTAGAGCCACCCTCAATACCCCAAAGTAGCACTGGACACACGAATCAAAATATAGAGTTACGCTTAGATACACCACTCTCTAGTCCGCTCCCCCTCAAACCATCACTGTCTAGCTCAATTCCACCCCAACCACCAGCAAGTCTTAGGCCTTCCTACGAGCGACGTTCATTTCTATTGGTTGCCAAGGACCTTGCCTAGAATATGGGAGATGACTTTGTGACTTGCATCAAGCTCTTGGATGACACCTTCACCACATTTGCTAGGAGCTACAAAAGACTTGACCTCGGCTTGCTTGATGAACCCCTTGCCTCTCTGATGTTCGTTCTTTGTCCTGCACTTGGGAAGAATACGAGTTCATAACCATAAAATTCCCCAAGGTCGCAAAGGAGCTGATCAATAATGGTGAAATTTCAAAAGAGCACATACTCATTAGACGGCTAATAATATCATACCACAAGCCCCAAAGGCTTGCGTCATTCGTTGAGCTTGAATAACTCACTCGCCTCGCTCACTCTAACTCATTGTTCTTATAAAAATGGTGTAACCTGCATCTCCAATGGGAGAAACGGGGTTGCCAAGTAATGACCAATGCTGAGCAATGACATGTGATTAAAACAATCGAGTATGACCCAACTTACGTCCGCACCAACCTCTTTCAGGGTCTTGGCCATCACTCAAAACAAACACATAGATGACCAGGTCTTGGGCCACCCTTACATTGATCTCATCCTTACGGAAGAGGAGCTACATGTGGCTAGCTGCATTAACTTGGGTGATTTTCTAACCGATGTTCTAATTTACATTACCCAAGTATGTGTTAGCCCTCATAATCTCAATTGTCATGCCCACTTGGAATACAACCCAAATTTCTACAATTGGCTTATGCCAAAGTAGATAGCACCATATTGTCCTCAAATGCCCTTGCCTCTCCCATGTCCAATCCTAGGAAGGATTCCCATCATTTCCCGAGGGGGGAGGGGGTAAGGTGAAGGTGACCAAGAAAGTATATGAAAAAAGAAGGAGACAAAAAGGCTTAATTAAAGTTAAAAGCACGAAAGAATAAAAAGGGTTAGAAAGAAAATGTCAAAAATGTTTTGGAATGAATAGCTATTGCTCTAAAAATTTCATGTCTTAAATTCAGCTTATTCATTCTCTTCATGGAAGAAAAATCAATTTCTTGCTTACCAAAAAGCTATATGAGGAATACTAATGTTGGACTATGGTAAATGATAGGTACCCATAATGGCAGGGTAGGATAAAGGTGGCAAACTCCCCTTCAGGGAGGAAGAACAAACAAGATACGGCTTGAGGGTGGAAATTAGGGGCTTCAATCAATTCAAGCACACACTGAACTTGGACGAAGCCATCTTGGAGGAGCCAACTATGAAGCAACTAGTGGACAAGTGTGCCCTCCGGAAGTACATGGAGAAAGTAGGGCTAGTTGGCTATAGCATGTGCGCAAAGTTCTTGAGAAGTTTTGATGACGCAAGGAAGTGCGGCATAGTAACAACCAGGATAGGAGAAGAAAAACGTCAAGTGGAGGTACCACTAAGCACTACAATGATCGAGAAGGCCCTAGGCTTGGCTGTTAAGAAAGAAAGACGTCCTTTGAGAGATGTATATGCCATGCTAGGAGTGAATAAGCATGATGTGCACACGGTGGATGGGATAAGTCTGGCAAACATCCCAAATCCAGAAGTAAGGATACAAGTGAAGATGGCCCATGCCCTCTTCTCGGGAGAGAGGTACAACGCATTGATGAATAGAATTGGCATGCCGCTACTAGAGAGCATAGCGGCAGGGTCCCCTGAAGAAGAGGACTGGAATGGGTTTGTTCTAAAAACCATCAAGAACTCAGCCATCGTCCTAGCCACAAGTGCAACACTAGCAAGAGGGGAATCCCTAGCCTCAATGGCCAGATCAACATGAAAGAAGCCTCCTTCTAAGGCATCCATGATCAGATTTGGTGGAATCTTAATGGCCATCATCCAAGAGGCCATAAAGGAGACAGAAGGAGTTGAGGAGGAGGTAGGAGAGACACCTCAACGGTCGCTGCACCCTAACATAGGGTAATCCATTGAGAGAACCATCAGCGAACCGGGGAGACCATGAAGTGCAAACTACCTAGAAGGAGGCCAGGGCACAAGAGAAGAAGAAGGCAATAAAGTCCCAGCAAACAAAGGAGAGAGGAGACGACGAAGGAAGGATAGGAAGAGCTTAAAAGAGCCCAAAAAGAATCCAAAAGGGTGGAAGAAGAACAAAGGAGGAAAGAGGAAGAAGAAATGAAGAAAGTGAGAAAAGAATCACAGAGAGTTAAGGAGGAGAGAAGAAGATGAGTAGAAGAAGAGGGTGAGGAGCTAAGGAGAAAGGAGGATGAAGACATGGCAGAGGCCATGCACAGGTCTATCGAGGAGACCCATGGTGCTGGAGAGATGAACCCCCTGAGCCCACGACAGGAAGGCGAGCCTAGTGGCAGCACGGGAGCGGCCCCTATTGTTGTAGGAAAGGGCAATCCCCTTCCTTTGACTTTCGCGCCTCAAACCACCACCACCGCCACAATACAAGAGCCAGAGCTTGCCATGGACACCACTAAACTTATATCCATGGTGTAGTTCTTGGTCATGAAAGTACAAGAAATAGTGCCAGAAGCAGGAGTCAAAAGGGTAACTGCAGCTGACATTGAGTCTACGTAAGGTCCAAAAAGGCAAAGGTTGGAAGTGTCCACCACCACAACATTGCCAATAATGCCCCCGGTTGTTGTAGACTATGATGCCTATGTAGCTGAACTTCTAGCTCAGCTAGAGAAGGCTAAGGAAGAGAAGAAGGCATCAATGGTGCAGAACTAGAGACCGAAAGAGAAGTGTATGCGACACTAAGGCTAGAGATGGCATGGCAAGCCGCATAACATCAAAAAGAAATCCGAAACCTGAAAGAGCAACTCAATGCCAAAGAGAAGGGGATACAAGAGAATGAAGATCGCCTAAGGCAAAGGCTAGAGGATGAAGCCCAAGACCTAGTGGCCGAACAACGGGGCCACAAGTTGCTCATCCAACAATACGCTGAGCTCCAGCAATGAATGGCATGGGTGGAAGAGATGAATGCAGAGTTACAGGAGAACCCATGAGAAAGGGACTAAGCATAAGAAGAAAAACATCAAGAACAGGAGGATGCCATGGTATTCAGGTTGTGGTTAGCAATGGAGGAGCAAGGAAGGCTAGAGACAGAGATAGAAGTCGTGTCAAAGGAGAAGGAAGAGGCCATAGAAGAAGCCACTAGGAGCTTACAAGACAACTTGCAAAATGCCTAGCAAGAAGTGGAGGGATTGATGACCATGGCCATGATCGAAAGAAGGCTGCACGGAGCAGAATTGCAAAGCCAAGTGCAAGTCAATGAAGATCTATTAGAAAGACTCGTAGAAGCCCACCAACAGTTCTCCGTGGATGAGCAAGGTAGAAGGATAGCAAAAGAGTAGAGGAATTGCTGATACGAAGAGAAGACCCAAATACTGGAAGTGTGGAATGAGTGGCAGGGTGATAATGATGTTATCTCTCAAGAGATGGAAAAGGGTAAGAAAGATTTGGAAAACAAAGTGCAGCAGTGGGAGAGGAGCAATTTTGAAAGAGTGCGAGGATTAACAGAGCACTTGGCAGTGGTGGAGTGCGAGAGAGTGCTCGCAAAATCCAGGGCTAAGGTCGCTGAAGTGTGCTCCGACACGCAGAGGCAAGCCTTTTTAAGCACAGTGCTTCATGTCACACAAGTTGAAGGTGAGGATTTGGTGGAGAGAGTGAAAAGGAAGTTGGAGTTGATGACCAGAGAGCCTTAAAGAATGGTCTACAAAAGCATAAACCCCCAACCGACACAGGCATAACCAAGAAGTAGCAATGCAGCTACTTACGACAAGCCAGTCTCCCCATTGATGCACTCAAGGAACTTGGTTTCGAAGAACACGAGCAGCCCCAACCACCCCAGTTCAACCCACGATGGAACATGACATTGAGGAAGGGTCGAACTTCGAGAAAGAATTGGAAGAAAAACAATAACCTAGTCCACCCTTGCCTGATCTACCTCCATAAGAGCTAGAGGGTGCCCAGGCTCTTGAGCGCATTATTGCTGCAAGAAGAAGAAGACATGAGATCGTGGAGCAAGCCTAGCAAAGAGCGTGAGCACGGCCATAGCAACTTCCTGAAGAGTTCATGCCACTACGCAAGGATCACCATCCCATCAGCTAGCCGCAGGAGCTAACTATCTGGCGACAACAAGAGCTCCAATCCTAACCCTTCGAGTTCTCCTTCCTCTACCCACAATCCTTGGATCAAGTCTTACCCTTGGAGGTAGTGGAAATGATCATTCGTTTTGGCAATACTTTAGCGAATCGAGATGGGTCAAGGAGCAAAGCATCGTAATCATACAATGAAGGCGGGAACCTGTGGACTACTAGTAGGATAAGAGGTCTATCAGGTTCCAAAACCGTCCGAGGCTACGAGGCATAGCCAAAGTGGCGAAGGAGGATTTGGGACACCAATTTTGATGCATGGATGGCCTTTTGTGGCACTCTACCTGAGGAATGGAATGATCTTATTTGCATGCCCTACTTGCGCAGATTTGGAATAGATTATGATAGGAATGTGCATGGAAGATACGACTTTCCAAAGATCTACAACGTCAACGCAGAGACTCCCAAGGAATGCATGACTTTCAAAGCAAGGGACTTGCGCCCATCCATCAACCGCTTCCTCAAGGATTTCTCTTTTCGCCTGGACCCAACCTTCATAATCACCTATAACTACCTTAGGATCATTAGGTTTTTACTTAAACAAAAGCCAGCAGCTAAGGAAGCCCACCTTCCCCCACTCTTTTTTTTACATTAACCTACAAATAGATAGTTGCGCTATGGCTGGAGTCTCTTTTTGTATTAAGATCCTTGAGGACATGAGCGATAGCCATTTTATGAGGTGCGATCATCCTTTCTTGTCAACCACACCTCTTAATGTAAAGGCTAGTATCAAGGAATACCTACAGAGCCACGCCTTTTTGATTAAGTCCCTAAAACCACCTCATGAATTATCTGAGGAAGATTAGGGCACAACCTGAGCACACCACGGTATCAGAATGCCGACTGTAATCATCTAATTAAAAAAAGAGAAGAAAATAAAATGAAATTTTAAAAAGGGAAAGAAAAAGTGAAAAAATTGGATCCCTTGACATATCATGAGTGCCACAATCACTGCACCTAGGGTTTTTATACCTAGCCCCATTCCCCACACTACACATGCTTAGGGCACATCAAGGGCAGGACATTCTCCTAGACTTATCTCCTTAAGCGACGCACCACACTTACAACCATGCATGAACTGGGTCCTCAAGTGTGGGGAAATGCCCAGGCTTCGACGACCCAAATCCCAGTCCCACTAGCATGATCACAATGCACCACACGACACACCCCCAAGAAATGCATCTTCTTTACTTTTTAGGTACAAACAAAGGCTCCAAACCCCATCTTCGAAGAACCCATCTTCCATGCAATGTGCTCGCGACCTCCACCACCTTAACCATATGATCCTTTTCTTCCCAAGCTCAATTCCTTTATGCCCCCGTCATCATCGACTCACATGTCCACCCTTTCTCATCGAACCTTCATCAGCTCAAAACCGTAATGTCTCAGAACAAGCACCCACCTAAGAGAGGAGCCATCTTATGCGACAACATTCCCATGCATGCAAACGAAGGTAGAGGTAGTAGACCGAGGAGGCCCCAATCAAAAAGTGAATGATGAAGCTCATTTGGAACAACGCAAGAGAAGGCAACCACGGAGGGCCAAAAGATGGATCCGTCTAATACCATCTTAAATTTTAAAGATGGATTCGTCCACCCGCCATCCTCCAAGCAGGGATCCGTCTAACACGATTTTCAATTTCAAAGATGGATCCACCCACTAGTCTATTTCCATGCACGGATCTATCCAACACGATATTCAATTTCAAAGGACAAATCCCTTCAAGGCTAGCATCAAAGTGGGACCCACCCCAACTTCAAGGGCCGGTCCAACCCCCACATGGGCTTGAATACAAACTTAAAAGAACCATCTGGCTACACCTATCCCTCCTTCCAACAACCACTCCGCATCAGTGCTTGGGACTGGCACTTGTCTAGGAGCGTGGTAATGTTAACTCTCATACGAATAAGGTGGAAAATTCAAAAAATTTAAAGCAAAACACAAGGCCAAGGAAAAAGTGAAACAGAAGATGAAGGCACACCAAGGAAATTTTGGAAACACAGAAAGTGCAAAGAAGTCCTAAATCAAGAAGAGAGGTGCATAAGAAAAAGCACAAGTCAATACTTTTGTAGAAGAGCGCACGGTGCACCATGATTTATTTTGTAAAAGAGTGACGGGCTCTCACCCGTGCAAATTGTAAAGGTAGACGAACGATAGGAAGGAAATAGGAAGATAGGAAGAAAATGGAAAAAAAAGGGGGCATAGGATATAGTCGAACATGTAAAAAGGGGATGATAGCCCAAGGGAAAGAGGGAATGTATATGAGCCAAAAAGTTAATTGAAACTCTCATTCTTGGTGTGTGGAAAAAAGCTTATTCTTCTTCTTCTCTTCTTCTTGCCTTCTTGTTTGTGCTTGAGTGAGTGAGGGAGGGAGTGTGAGAGAGTGAGGGAGTGAGCGTGTGAGAGTGAGGGATCGAGGAGAAGAAGATCCCCATCTCCTTCCTTCATCTTCTTCTTTTCTCTTCTCTTGCGTGGCTATGGAGGATGGAGCTCGATGGAGAGGGATTGAGGTTGCTTGAGCTTGCATCGAGAATCGTGGAGCTACTAGTGTGCATGGGAAAGGAGGGTACTCGATCGGGCATCAAGGTAAGCTCACTACACTCCATAGGTAGGGAGAGCGCGTCGGCTATGTGAGAGGTTGCCATGGCCGCTTGGCTTGAAACGCTTGACTAATAAGCGGTCGTAGGTCTTGGGGGTTGAGCGAGGGAGCTCCCTTCAACAATAATATTTCAAATGAACTTTGCATAATATTACATGCATCAAGTCACCATAAATTTATGGTGGAATATACTATTTCAATGCCTTAATTTCAACTAAACATGATGAATTAGCATAATCCAAAAACATATATACCATTTTAGTTCCACGAGATGGCACTGCAATTATGTAAAACATGCAAACTATTGAACCCTAAATTTGCAAGCACATAATAATTTTGGAAGGACATTGCTTAATAACACATGCTTAAAATTTTGCAAGAACATTGAGATTGAACATGATGCATTAGCATATTTCAATCGACACATCGAATTTTCTAGAGTGCCAAAATTGCACGAGCAATTGACAATTTATCATGCACCAATGCATCATGTCTTGCTATTGCATTTGTTGAGAATAGCAAATGATGTTGGCCCATAGAGGCTAGATGTATGCCTCAAAGAGTCTAGAAGATAGACAAATGATGTATGCTCTAGAAAGAGATGTTCAAAATCCCATATGCACAGTGAGGTACAATGGCACTATCCAAAAAGCTATAAAGGCATGCACTTGACACTCATTTTAATATATGGTACAATCAGTTTGAGTCACTCAAGAAGGTGTTTATGAGTCCAAGCTAATCTATCTTGGAACCTAATTCACTTGAGTTACAATTTCTCATTCTAATCATGTATAGTATGTTTGATTTCCATCCACCATAGCTCATCTAGTTCTAGGTCCATGATTCTCAACATGGTATCAGAGCCATGGCTGAGCTAGGTAGCTAGTGGTGTGGTTTCTTTTGTTTGGCTTTAGGCCCAATGACCTCAAGAGAGAGCCAAGCTCTAGTTCTGTGATGCTCCCATCTACATCTCGATCAAACTTGAAAAAAAAATTCATTCAATTCAATTAGTTGTTCTTGATCAAGAGGTGTACCAGCCATGGCGAGGGACTTCCTAACAAAATGGATTGGAGCACAAGGACGAAGTACAACAACCCGGTTATTTTACCAAAAATGCCCCCTCAAATGCTAAAAAGATACACACTAGGTCTCATCAATATTCAATCGTAGGGTATAATAACCCTGAGGTAGAGAGATCATATGCTTTCTTCAAATAAACCACTGGACGGACAGTGATAGTGGAGAGCATATGACACAGAGAGCAGATACCAATAATAATGGTTTGATCGAGTCTCAAGAGTTTGTTGATCTTTGTGCCTCTGATCTGAGCAAGGAACAGCCATCACCATACACAAAAGAGCAGTTATAGCCTCTTTTTCATGCGTTTGACACCGATGGCAATGGCTTTATTATTGGAGCGGAGCTGGCTCATTCAATGGCATGGCTTGGACATGCACTCACAGCTAAGGAGCTCACTGAAATGATAAAAGAGGCAGACATAGATGGTGATGGAAGAATACGCTATTCAGAAATTGTAGCTACAATCACTTCTACTGTTTTTGAAGCTGTGTCAAGCCTTGGATCAGTAGCTTGAGTCATTCTATTATGCTAATAGTCAACAGAGACAGATAAAAGAATAGGAGTCAAGAGGAGACAAAGAAGAGAGAAATCAATGGAGTCCCCTCCATAGTTGCAGCCAGAATCGTGACCTGCTGATTGAAACCGGCCCATTTTTTGGCGGCTATCTCTGTTCGTCTCACGATTCAGTGTCATTAAAAAAAAAAATCCAAGTTTGAAAATCCTTATCACTAAAGCCTCTTCACACCAATCATTTCTCACACTAAGCTTTGCATTCATACACACTCAAATAGATTTTATCTTGCTTGCACACACATAAAAAGGTGCTTGAATCCTTGCAAAAAATCATTGAGCATCTATGTCATCAACTGTCTGTTACACTAACAATACGCATCCATTCCAATATTTGTCAAAGAATTTTGTAATCAGGATTAGACATTGCCCGAGTATACTCATGGCAAGACTTCCCATATCCCAAAATCGAAATGATTTGCTTATACCATGCCATGTAAAGCCATGTACTCCAAATTCGAGAGATATCCAAAGAGAAATATGTTCATCTTGTATGCCTAAGCCAAATCCTATGTATAGCAAAGAAAGCTTCTCGAAAGCCATGTACCTATAAAGCAAAAAGATTGTGTCAAGAATATTGGAGTAAAAGGCATGTACCATGTATCAACAAAAGGGATAAGGAGCACAACAAAAGACTAGGAGCATGAAGATAAAGAAGTCCAAGAAGACGAAGAAGATCAAAGGTTGAGAAAGAAGTAACAAAACAAATAGGACGAAGTAAAATATTTTCCGCTGCTACAAACCAACAAAATGTTTTTGCAAAAAAATTCCTATAGAAAATCTCAAATTCCCTGAGTGGATCTATTTCCCATAGTGGCTTTAAAACCCTTACCAAAAATGTAAAGTTTCAAGCCTTAACTTGACTAGGCTGCCAAAGAGCTAGTCTCCCGGGCCATGTCATCATGTAGGGGGAGCAAAAGCTATCAAGGGTAGGAACTCATCATTTGAGGGGGGGTGTTGAGAATAGCAAATGACGTTGGTCCATAGAGGCTAGATGTATGCCCTGAAGAGTTTAGAAGATAGTCAAATGATGTATGCTCTAGGAAGAGATATTCAAAATCCCATATAAACAGTGAGGTACAATGGTACTATCCAAAAAGCTATAAAGGCATGTACTTGACACTCATTTTAATATATGGTACAATCAGTTTGAGTCACTCAAGAATGTGTTTATGAGTCCAAGCTAATCTATCTTGGAACCTAATTCACTTGAGTTACAATTTCTCATTCTAATCATGTATACTATGTTTGATTTCCGTCCACCATAGCTCATCTAGTTCTAGGTCCATGATTTAATAGCATCTAGCATAATGATTTACATTTATGATGAAATTCTGAGATGATAATTTATCCTAAACACAAAATGAAAATGTGACAACTAAAAGAAGCAACTTCTATAATACAAAAATCTCAAATAAACAATTTCAAATTCGTAGTGTCTCACTATTGCATGTAGTGCATTGCCGATTATTAGTCAAGGATTTTGAATGTAGAGTAGAGACTTGCAACATGAGAGCAAATAATCATTCAAAATTAAAGTAATGAGAAACCTTAAAAATGGGAGAAATGATGTTCAAAATTGACCTCAACGCAACCAAATTAGGGCATGCACTTTGTCCAAATTCTACAATGAGCTCATTGCACTCTATGAGCTCAATGTTAGGACCATTGGATGCACCCTTATTTCTTCAAGGCTTTCAATGCACAAATCATGCAACTATCTCTCACCTAGCCTACTCACATACTCACATAAATCTAGGCAACTTGATACAACATAGTGGATGCAGTTACCAATATTCACCACATTGTAGTCATTCACATTTGTAGGCTATGCTCCACAATCCATACACATACTCTCTCACCTCCTTTCTTCCATTCTCGTCCAAGCACTCAAGAGGAGTTGATGCCATCAATGAGAAGAGATGGAGAAGAGATTCGTATTGTATGTTCCTCACTCTCTCACAGACTCAACACCATACACTCTAGCTCAAGCACTCAACTCACCACAAAGGGGTAGAGATGAAGAGGAAAAAAGAGAATGGATGAAGCTTCACAATTTGAAAGTCCCTCACCCCCACTGTTAACCCCAATACGAAGCAAGAAAAAGGAAATAAAAAAGATGCAGGGCAAATGTTGAAAAAAGGTAGCCCGACAAAATAACGAAGAGGAGAAAATGCCAAAAGAGTAGGGGCAACCTTAAAAAGCCCAAGGCAAATGCAAAAGGGGAAAGGTGCATTTTAAAATACAAAGGCGCACCCTAAAATCTTGTAGAAGAGTGCCAGGCGGTGGAAAATATGGAAAGCTAAAACAGAAAACAAAGACAAAGGCCAAGGCAAAGAGAAACGGAGGACAAAGGCGCACAAGGAAAAGCGTAAGTCAAAACTTTTGTAAAAGAGTGCAAGCGCATCATGGTTTAATTCAAGGTGCGCTGGGCTCTCACCTGTGCAATTTGCAAATGTAGACGGGCGGTGGAAAGGAAGCTAGGAAGATAGAGGGACAATGGGAAAAGGGCCTAGGCCACGACCGGCCATGTAAAAAAGGGGAAAAGGGGATGACCGCCCCAAAAGGGATTTAGGGTTTTGTATACAAAGTTGAAAAGTGAATGGGAAGCTCATTCTTGTGTGTGACAAAAAGTGGCTCTCCTCTTCTTCTTCTTCTTCTTATTCTTGCTTGCTTGAGCTTGTGCTTGAGAGAGGGAGTGTGAGAGTGTGAGGGAGTGAGTGTGTGAGGGTGAGGGACTATGGGGTGGAGAAGCTCTCCATCTTCTCCTCTCTTCTTCTCTTCTCTTCTCTTCTCTTCTCTTGCTCGTGGCCATGGAGCTTGGAGTGTGGAGCTTGAGGATGGAGCTTGCTTGAAGCTTGCACTTGGATCGTGGAGCTACCGGAGTGCGCGGGAGAGGAGGTAACTCGATCGGCATGGAGGTAAGCTCACTACACCCATAGATATGGATGGCGCATTGGCTAGGTGAGAGATAGCCATTAGTGCTTGGCTTGGAATGCTTGAAACAATAAGCGGTCCGTGGGTCTTGGTGGTTGAGTGAAAGCTCCCACATTTTGGTTTCATTTTGCCGAGACAACGGATTCAAGCCTTGAGCGTTTGCGTGCTTCGAATCGAGCATCGAAGTAAGGGCTTTCCCCGAATCGGTGCTTGAGATAGGTAAGAAGTGAGGGGGTTGAAGATGGTATTCGATCTCCTTGGCAAGTAGGTTTTTTACTTTTTTGAGGTTTATGTTGTGAAATGAAGAAGTGTAGGTATTTACTTTGTGAATTGGATGCATTAGAGTAGGAGAAAACAAAGAAAAACAAAGAAAATAAGCATTAGGATTTATTGTTGCAAAACAGGGTAAAACAAGGCAAAAATCGTGCAAAAAAACGGTAAAAAGCTTGCTTGTGATACCTAAGATCGGCAAGTGAGTGATTGGCGACACCAACACCATACCCGAGAAGGGGTATAAGAGCCAAGAGGCCAAGGGAGAGCTCATTTGTGACCATTTTAGTGAGAGAGAGAGAGAGAGAGAGAGCTATTGCCCGATTCGAACTGATTGCATCAACGACGAGCCTACCGCTCTAGTTAGGTACATGAATCCCTTCCCCTATCCCCCTAGATAGGATTTGGAGGTTTGTGCTTGGTATGATTGGGTAAATCGCAAGAATCGAGCGAGATTGACCACGTTCGGCTCGTCCGAGTGGCCTTTTTTGGGCCGAGTCCTAGAATCGGCCCTTGGCCCCTTACCATTCGGTCCACTCGGCCTGAAATCCTAATCGGGCCTCGGCCCGTCCGAGTCCAACATTCGGCCCGTCTGAGTCAAACCGTCCGAGCCAATAATTCGGCTCTCGACCCATCCGAGTTCAACATTCGGCCCTCATCCATGTGTCACATTCGGACCTTGGCCCAAGCACCTCGGCCCGTCCGAGTAACCTTATCCGAGTCTGCTCTATCCGAGTCAGGAATTCGACCTTGTGCCTCGGCCGTCTGAGCGATCCACTCGGACCCTGCAATTCGGACCAGCTGGGCCGAGTGTATATTCTTACCAAATTCTCAGAAAGTTGACCTGACCTGGCTAGAGCTTAGCAGCGCAAACTGTCGAAAGTCCTTCGAACGCTCAGAACCTGATTCTGGCACACGGAATAGACGAAATTGTAGGGAGCAGCCGCTTAGCAGCTTGAATTAGGCAGCAGCAAGACCCAGAGACCTAGATGCAAAGCGCTAAGCAGTTAAAACCTAAGTGGCCAAAAATGAATGCGGCAACATATTAGAAAGGCGATGAACCCTGTCAAGGCGGCTAGAAAAGTGACCAACAAGTCTATTAGGCCCGAACAAAGTTGGAGTGTATGAGACACTTTGAGTAGTTTGCTGCACTCATCGCGAATTTCCGCACTTGAATGCACTTAAAGAAATTGAAAGCGTGACTAAGCACAAGTGCACGAGGAGCGACACACACACTAAGTGACCATAAAGTAAGGGTAGCATTCAATAACTAAAGGAACTTACTCAGACAAGCCACTCAAGGACCCCACCAATAGGAGAGGAACCCCCATAGAGGGGACTCTGCCCCCTCCACACCTCCCCCAAGTAGGTTGGAGAGAACGCGCGCCGTGACCGGTCCTCCAAATTAGATCCTAGTGTAGTAATGGCTCTACACGAACATGGATTCTCACTGACAAAAGAGCAACCAAAAGCCCATACCCAGACCGAGAGAAATAGAGACCCTAGAACCTCAATGGGCCAATCTAGCCAACAAGGGCAAAAAGGCCACACTATAAAAACACATACATGTTGCATTCGGACTGCGCCTAGTCAAAGCGGAAAGTAACAACATCAAGCTACAATAGCGAGAATGACTAGATACGACAGTCCTGACAATAGATGCTCCTTGAATAGCACTGCACTGAGGAGCCAAGACATCAGTGGAGAATCCACATCTGGTCGTGCAGTTGGGGACCCAAGGGCATTTGTCAGAAGGCTTAAATTTACAAGCCAAGACCCGGAAGATGAAGACAAAGTACCACTTGCTTATCTCAGGGTCAAACTCACCGTGAAAAGAGAGCATACTATCGATGCTTTGATTGATGAAGGAGCAGATTTTAATGTCTTGACCTATGAGGCATGGACACTACTAGGCCAACCATAGCTGACACCGACTAATGCAACTCTTAGCCCTTATGGGGGACCTCCACAAGCACTCATAGGGAAGTGTAATATCCTTGCGACAATTGAAAATGAAAGCTTGCCTATCCTATTTCATGTCCCTCCAAATGGTACTAGACATGGTAAGGAAACCCTCCTAGGAAGACCCTTCAAAAGGGCAACCAAATGTGAGGTTGACTATGTAGCACAGACGATACACCTGACACTACCGGGTGTGAGGATAGTCACAACTTTTAGCAAGGGTGACCTCATCCAACCTCGAGGGAAAGGCAAGGAAGGTGCTGACGTAACAATCAAGCCTACTAACGAGAGCAAGGACTTGTTGGAAGAGTTGATACAAGCACATGTCGAACAACGAGAACCAGTGAGTGAGGCCATGCTTGAAACAAGAAGGTCAAGAGACAATGCTAGGGACAGGATTTGGACTTACAAATATCATAGAAGACCCCAAAAGAAGCCCAGACCTTATAGATGAAGGCATCGATGGAGGGTCTGTGCAACGCCACTATGGATATCCAAAGCGTTACTACGTGCGCAAGGGTATTACGTAGGTAACCGACGGATGTGGATACCAAAATCCCCTGCAAAACCACCTCTATCAGCTGAAGGCAAGATTGCTTCAAAAGCAACGAAGCACAAGAGGAAATCTAAGATAAACTCTAGGTCTCAAGGCAAGTATCTAGACATGAGTGTTCGAAAGAAAAAGCCTCAGCATAGCATGCTTAATAAGCAGATGTCATATGTAGCCATTGAGCGTACACAAAAGCCATTGGTGCCCAAAGAACCTTTGATTTTCCAAGAGGATAACAGGCATCATAGGCACAACACTGCTCATGGCAAGGCTGATCGCTCAATAAAGCAAATAACACAATCGTCTAATAGCCTTGAGCAAATCATTCAGCCTGTGCCAAGCCCACCTATGAGTCCTAGATCTCCTACACCCTCTTTTTCCAAACGGACACAGGAAGCACAAGAGCGGTCGTCAATGGTGGCTGCTCACTCCCAATCTCTATCTCCATCAAAGCTTTCAAATATCCAAGAGAGGGGACATGACACTAGCTGTAGCTCTCGGCCCAAGGATATGCCTGTGCAACCCAGTGTAACCAGATCAACTCATGCTCGATCTACATAGATGAACGCTCAAAGGGCAACAAAAGACATGACCACTTCCAATTGCCCTAAGGACTTGACATTGCAATCCATCAATAGTAGCAAGTCCAATGAAGTAGCTGCTAGTACTTCAAATCAGGGATCACAGCAGTCACAGCCCTTGGCTGTGACAATGCCCCTTGCGGAACATGTCCTTAGCAGTTTACATGTGAAGGAGGTGTCACAACCAACTTCCTTGACAACTCCAGCACTTCCAAAGCGCCTAAAGCCTAGACTGGAGGACTTAAACAGAAGGGAAGAGCTAGACTCTCCAAAAAGGGGGACAGTTGTACCCTCCCAACTGGGCAAGGCTATTCAGCAGGCCACTACTATGTCCCATGAGGACACTCTAGAGAAAGGAAATGTTGAGGCCCAACCAAGCATATCACCGGTTGACCTAGTCCAGGGTCCTGAGTTGTTGAGAGATGCACCTTCACTGACCAAGAAAAAGAGGAGAAAACAACAAAAACAATAGCAGCTACACGTGTTATGGACCCTAAGAGCATTAAGACCAAAAGCGTTGGAGAGCTGGGGAATAAAGCATCAAGTCTATCCACCAACGAACCCATTGATGTCTCTCCGAACAATGGTAAAACCTTAGACACATCCGTGTGCTCTGAAAAATCAAAGCAGTCGTTACCATCAATGGCTGCTTGCACCACTCAATCCACCGACAATAGAACTTGCATTGACCAATCAAGAGTGGATATAACGCTGTCACAACAGGGTGACAAACCTATACGAGTCACACCCAAGGAGAACCATGACGCAATAACGAAGCCTCAGGAGAAAGATGGAAACCCCAAGAGCATAAGGAATTCTAGTGTTGACCAATCTTGCTCATCTAGGCATGAGCCCCCAGCTATGCTAAAGCCTAGGCAAACTCCTAGAACCTTGCATGAGATAGCAACTGAGCAAGCCCTCGTTGAACATAGAAGTGTCGCAGAATGCTTAACTAAGTTGGATGCTAAGCTCAAGGTGTTCGCACGTGTCTACGTCCTCGCGGATATGGGTGCATTACCTAAAGAGCAACTCGGAGAATACTTGCCATTTCCCTTATCTTGGGAAGAGCAAGAACATATTGACAAGCACTATAACAAGCTCCTGCATGAACGCATACGACTCATCTCTGGCAAGGAAGCCAACGAATTGCGCTTACCTGTCACATTCAATGATGCGCTATGCCAACCAAATCTCTTAGAGATAGAGCAACTAAAGCGACTATCAGAGGGCCGAAGTCAATTTGAATAGCGTTGGTGTGAAACCTGTGTTGCAATGGCCGAACTAGGAGCCCAGTCTCGGAGGAACAACTGGCCAAATGGCGGTCTCAAAGAGACCCCATCTATGTGGCACCAACCTCCCTTCGAGTGCTGACTGCCATTCAGGGTACAGACCTAGCTGAACCTAGCCAAGAGGACTCACTGTTCGATAAGGTTCTCACTGAGGAGGAGTTGCATGTTGCCGTAGACTCGGACAAGGTTCCATGCTACTCGATGTTGCAAAATATCTATCGGACAAGGTTCCATGCTCCAATACAATCTGGAGTTCTATAGCTGGTTTTTATCCTCATAAAGCGACATGGATCCATGGATATGTATATAAATAAACAATAGCTTTTGTCACCCTGTATAGACACTATCAACACACACAAGCAAGTCAAGCGTAGATAGAAGAGTTGGGGTCAATAGGCTAGGCTCATCCGGTCCCCCTCTCACATGACCATTTCCACCTCCGGGCGAAGGGCATGCACCCCACATTGCCACCGTGGAAAGCCCTGACCAACATCGTCGATGATGTAAGCAGGGTGCAGTCCCTTTCTATACACCTTTCCCCTTCTGGTCCATCCTTTCGAGGATGAGCCCTGCCCAAATCCATGACCACCAGCCGATGTAACTCAGCGTGAGCCAAGATCTGCTAATGGCGGGAGGCTAAGTCAACATCATCACGGGGGCCATCCCGCTGCAACGAGCATAGCACGTCCCACTCCGCCTCTTCTAGTCATATGCGTTTGATAACCCACACTATAATCCCTCCTATGCAAACGGTCTTATTCCGTATCAAGGCTTAACCCTTGGTTTGCATATTGCAGGTTCCCCTACAAGAAAAACATGGAAAACCTAGGGCAGATGGCTTGCAGAGACACTCTCCGCGGACGACGAGAACATGTGGCACATGCCCCTCCGCCGGTGTGCTACGTGCCCACCCTCAAAAGGTATGCGAAGAAACAAGGTCCTAAGCCACACCGTCCTAGACGAAGGCCAAAGAATCCTCGGGCCAAGAAAGTCGAGACTCAAAGAAACACGCAGGGTGTGGCAACACCAGTTGCACAGACCCCCAACGTATGCTCGGGCACCAGGTGCTCACGAAAAGAAAGGGAGGCTCGGGATAGGGAATAATTTAATGAATTGTTTAAAGGCATTTTGGAAACGGTGGCGGCCCGAGACTACACCATTCATGTCCCGGCTGATATGTTCCCTGCCCACCAACCTCACGGGAGTCCCACACCAGTACCGCCCCAGTGGCCTAACCAATCGGACTCACCCCGCCTAGTACAAATCAACTAAGCCCCTATGATGTACAAGTAGCTTGATAAGTCATCATGCCATAACTTTTTGTCTTTTGATGAGTAAAGGGGTAAGATCCCCACTTGTACACGCTTCCTTTACCTATCGTTAATGTATGCGACCTTAACAAGCAATGGGATAGGCATCGCAATA
Source organism: Lygodium microphyllum (assembly GCF_053477565.2). NCBI lineage: Eukaryota > Viridiplantae > Streptophyta > Polypodiopsida > Schizaeales > Lygodiaceae > Lygodium > Lygodium microphyllum. Next base: position 70,270,523 of record NC_141137.1, on the reverse strand, counting down.
GACATCATAGCATTCTGAAAAATTATGTCTTAACATGATTGCATTTGTTCGATGTACTTAACGCAAGCGAGCATATACTCTCACGAAGTGACAAGTGGATGCAGGATGACACAGGTCTTTGTGCAAACGTGTTCAACGGCGGTCAGGCCACCGCAAGACCACCAACCACACAGGAACCACAACAAAGCCACGCTACTGAACACAAAAAATCACCCTTGCGAGTGCCCACATCGCATGAACCAAAGCATAGTCATGGGCTACACTCTCTTCTTGCGCCAAGCTCTACAGTGAGCTCACAATGGGTGTCACTGCAATCGCACCAATATTGCAACAACGACTCCCCTAACAACGAGGCTAGGGCAAAATCATCATGGGCATATCCAGTTCCTGAGCCTCCGAGGCTTGACATGTCCCAACACATTGAAAGGCTCAGTCTCCGCATATTGCAATGGTTGTACTGTGGCAAAAAAAAAAGGGGGGGACGAAAAGAAAAGAAAAGAGGAGAAAAAAAAAGAACAAAAAAATAAAAGGCACCCACGATCACAGCACCGCACCTAGGGGCCCTCAAATTAGGTGCGTCCAGTGCCCTTGGTCGGCTGGCTCCGCCCCTAGTCCCCTAGCCCCCTAGCACCCACCACAATAGTTCAGGGCACATCAAGGGCATGACAGACCTACGGAGCTTGTCGCACCTATGGTTAGACCTATCACCTTGGCCCATTCATACAATTCCCTCTTACACTCTGCCTTAAAACCATGGCAATCAATTGGGGCACGCACCGCACGAATGGCCATGAACAGTACACCGTCCTCATCGCACAGGCCCAATGTCTACCACCTAAGTATAGTACACTATCCTTGTGTTCTATCCTGCTACGTCGTGCAATCACAATGCACGATGTTGCACCCACCTTCACGTGCACTTCTTTCCATCATGGACCACTTTGCTTCATCCACACGGCGTTATGAGAAACCAGCCCGCAGTCTTCTACCTACGTAATATCTAAGTATGTATGTGCACTCACATAGTATCTGCACCAAAGTCTATACACAGTTTGGGTCCTCAAGTGCAGGACAATACTCCAGGCTTGCTTAGAGTTCGACATGTCTCCCAAACTAATCAAAATATGTCTTGTGCACTCTAAGAAGACTAGCACTATCCCTTAGGGAGAGACCACCTGAGAGGTTTTTCAATTGCAGGTATTAAAGACTCCAATGAATGCGCCGTCAGCTCTACATCAACACTCAACTCTGACCTCTTGTCCTTTACTTCATCATGCAAGACCACCAGAGAATCATCACGAGCAGAATCCACCATGAGCATCCTAACAACACCATCCCGTGCCAGCTATGAGTGACCATTCCCAAGAACAAGTAGCCCTATCGCCACCTACAACCATCATATCACTAGCCAATCAGAACAACAAAGTGCCACCAACGATCTTCATCCGCACCAACATCAGACCTCCCCCAAGGCAAACCACAACAATCCCTTCCAACCACGTCTTCAGTGCAAGCTCTGCATGCTACCTTCGACGAAGAGTGCCATGGGACTGGCACTCGTCTAGGAGGGGGGTAATGTTAACCCCAATACAAAGAAAGTAAAAGAAAATAAAAAGGACGCAGGGCAAAGGCGGAAAAAAGGTAGCCCGACAAAAGAAAGAAGAGGAGAAAATGCCAAAAGAGCAGGGCAACCTTAAAAAGCCCAAGGCAAATACAAAAGGAAAAAGGTGCATTTTAAATTAAAAGCGCACCCTGAAATCTTGTAGAAGAGTGCCAGGCGATGAAAAATCTGGAAAGCTAAAATAGAAGACAAAGACAAAGGCCAAGGCAAAGAGAAACGGAAGACAAAGGCACACAAGGAAAAGCGCAAGTCAAAACTTTTGTAAAAGAGCGCAAGCGCATCATGGTTTAATTCAAGGAGCACCGGGCTCTCACCCGTGCAATTTGTAAATGTAGACGAGTAGTGGAAAAGAAGCTAGGAAGATAGAGGGACAATGGGAAAAGGGCCTAGGCCACGGCCGACCATGTAAAAAATGGGAAAAGGGGATGATCGTCCCAAAAGGGATTTAGGGTTTTGTATATAAAGTTGAAAAGTGAATGGGAAGCTCATTCTTGTGTGTGGCAAAAAGTGGCTCTCCTCTTCTTCTTCTTCTTGTTCTTGCTTGCTTGAGCTTGTGCTTGAGAGAGGGAGTGAGTATGTGAGGGTGAGGGACCGTGGGGTGGAGAAGCTCTCTATCTTCTCCTCTCTTCTTCTCTTCTCTTCTCTTCTCTTGCTCGTGGCCATGGAGCTTGGAGCTTGGAGCTTGAGGATGGAGCTTGCTTGAAGCTTGCACTTGGATCGTGGAGCTACCGGAGTGCGCGGGAGAGGAGGCAACTCGATCGGCATGGAGGTAAGCTCACTACACCCGTAGATATGGATGGCGCGTCGGCTAGGTGAGAGAGAGCCATTAGTGCCCGGCTTGGAACACTTGAAACAATAAGCGGTCCATGGGTCTTGGCGGTTGAGCAAAAGCTCCCACACCCACACACACTCTCCCTCACTCCCTCTCCTTCACTCTCACACACTTGGCCAATAGAGTAGCAAGAGAGATAAGAAACAAAGTTAGCATACACATAAATAGCCTCTTCTAATCTCTCTCATCCTTTATATACATAAGTTTTATGGTTAGGAGTTTCACATTTCCTTTGGGCATCCAACCCTTTCTATAACCACATGACTAGCCTTCCCTCCTTTTGCATTCTACACATTGACAACCCCTAAAAACTTGCCCCAAATCGCAACATCTTTTAACCAAATTGTATATAATTACCACATTGTTAACGTCTTTATACAAATGATTTCATAATTGGTTCGAAGTCCCTTTTTTCCCGAAGAGAGTCTGGAATAGGGTATTCTGGGATGTGTTGCGATTGTCGTCTTTGGAGGACACATCTCTACATTGTATCAAGGAAAACCATGGATTGGATGATGAGCATAGTATTGTAAGATTCAAAGTTGGGGGAAAGGAAGAAAGAGAGCCAAAATCTTAGGCGAAATGACAATTGTGGTACTTGTTCTTAGGAAATTCTCTAAGAGAGGAGAGTGTACTTACTAGTTGATCAATTTTAGATTATGCAAGTGACATTGACACCCATAGGTCTATCACAAATCATGTTTTTATCCTTTTATTAGAAATAACCTCATGGAATCACATATCAAGTAGTTTTTTATTCTTCTTCGTTCTATAAGGACAAAGTATGAAATTATGTATTCTATAACTCAAGAGGTTGTTTAGCCTAGTGGAATGTTGATAAAAATTTGCTTTTCAGATTGGAAACTTAGTTCTTTAGTTATGACACTCAAATTGTTTTCAACCATTGTCTACATCTATGAGTTTCATGTTCACTTTCCTCCTAATTCCACAATGGTTGTGTAGCTTGCAATGACTGTCTTCGCTAAGTGCCTTTATTCATATTTGTCTCCATGATACCTATGAAGTAATACATACATATTGCTAGATTACAAAGGAGGGGGATTATAAAGTTGTAGGTAAACGTTAGGAAGAGAAATGAAAGAAAATAAAAAACCAAGGATTCATTGAATAGGAAAAAGTTCATTTGATTAGGTCAGTTTTCCTAGTTGATAGCTAAAGACCTAGCTATGAGTGTTTAGCTAGTCGAAGTGAGCAAAATTAGTGTGTAACTTATTACTAGGCTATGAAAGGAGTTTGAGAAGACCTTGGAAGGTTGATAAAAGGGTGGACTTATCCATGATTTCTACCCCATCTAGTTGGCTTGTTACCCAATTCAAAGTGACTTAAGCTTTGGCTAGTCATTTGTGGTGCATTTACTAAGAGCCGAGTGCACTTGAAAGGTGGTGGATATCCCTATGATATCTAAATCCTAGGTGTGTACTTCTAAGATTATTGAGTCAATATGAAGTCTCTCTCTTAAGAGACTATTTTCCAAGCTTGCCCTAGGATTGCCAAAGGCAAATATTAAACATGATAAGAGACACCAATTTACTTGTATGTACACCCAAGATGGACACGTGCAATGGCAAGTTAAACCTAGAGTCCCCTTACAAGTATACTATTTGCTATCTAGCCAATTACCAAAAGAGATAATAGAGAGATCTAACATGCGCACGGGTGTGTGTGTGGAGGAGGAGAACCAATGGAAAGATCTTTAATTGCATGTAAGGAAACTCAAAAGTTGAACTTCTGTTATAGCTTATCACAAAAGCTAGAGTGGCTCATGCATTACCATATTGATTGAATCCTAATCCTACACTTTCTCAGTCCTTTCATGGTTGAGGCCCTTCAAATAATGTGAATTTTTAAAAGTGTGCAATTTAAGAGCATGCATATCTAGGATGCAAGTGATAGTACTAGGTTGCACTTGCTTCAACCCAAATTGATGGGAGGATGTCCACTTTCAAGGGAAGAAATTGGACCAAATAGAGTTCACATGATGTTCTAGATAGAGGATCAATGGCACATTCTAAGAGGAATTGGTACATCAATTTGGACCTGGTCACGTGTCTATTAGATGTATGGAGAGAGATGTATGGAGAGATTGGGCTTATCAATGGAGACCCCTTCAAAGATCAAAGGGGGTCCATGAGAGTAGGTGTGGATCAATCCATTCCTCTAACAAACCATGCAATTTGGCCTTCTTTGGCTATACTACCAAGTTGATAAGAGGGTTCAAATGAACAAGATCAAAGCGTTGTCAACATTCACTTCCCATTGGTATAAATAGGGCATCTCAAATCGTTTGCCTATGGGATAAATTGGTATAAATAGGGCGAGATGTTATGTTCCAAATGAGATGTAGACACGCTGCCTAAGGGTATATCGCAAAGCCCAAGATACATGGAGATAAGCCCTCATGATGATCTTTCACACCACAATATAAACCATGGTCATGACTTGGGTGGCTATAGCTTGGGTCATAAACGATGAGGATATCCAAGGGAGCCTCTCTTTTCTTTTCATTAGGCAACTTCTGAGCAAGAACTCCTCTAGATGACTTGTATGCATAATAGACCAAGGAACACTTTTAGAGATCTTCAAGATATATTTAGACCATGAGGCGTACCCATGCTATAGACCTTCAAGATTTATCCATGGCAAAGACTCAAGGATTTTGGATAGAAACCGTCCACTCTCTCCATGGGAGATGGAAGAGAGGATGCAACGTGGCTCCAAGAGGATGAGGAGGAGGGAGGCCGCCTTGTGGACCTAGGATACCACCACCTTTTATTCATATTATCCTTCAAATGCTCTGGCATTACAGCCCACCAAATTGGTTGTTCATACAACCAATGTATTTGTGATCTCCTTAGCTACTCTTTACATGGTTTTTTTAACTTGAATTTTCTTTTCTTTGAAATAAAAAAGGGATCTACATGCAATTGTTGAGTAACAAGAATTAACACTGAACCAACTTTATGAGCCAATAGTTACACTTGGAAGGATATGTAGTAGGACATCATATTCTAGTGAATGGGAGAGGATATGGCCCTGCCTCTATAACTCTACATATTGTGTGGCACTCATATAGCTGTAAACACTACATTTTCCCATTCATTTTGCAAAGTGATCCAACTGTTCATGCATTTTCATTTGTAGCAACACCAACACCACTTCGTACAACGATAGGCTTTTACGAGGACCATTACCAAGGGTGGCTTTACTCTTAGACCAATATACATGAACATGGATATGTCATTTGGGATGAGAGGTGCCAAAATACATACAGAATCTGAATGAGCCTTGCATGGATAACCTTTAGTAGGGTTGTTCCAAACAGATACTTGGTGCTGTTAAGATGAACAAAAAAACACATGGATAGGCAAAATGCATGGAAGAATTTCCTTGAAAGTGATCATGATCATTGAAATCGGATTCTTGGTTGACAATATGCTAAACACCACCGAAGGAGGGCTGATGAAATTTCATTCTCCAATGTCAAGATCATATTAACTTTTCTTTCAAGTACAAAACAAACCAGTGGAAGATCATTCAATAAGCATTACCCCAATAAGGGAAATAGTTTGCTGTCAAGTCGAACAAAGGGTTTCTTTGTACATGCTCTACATGAAGACACTTTAATCGTTTATCTTAAATTATGATTGTTGTACTCCATGGCTTCCTGGTATGGATTGAATGTATGCTTGAACATCAGTTTGCACTCTAGAACCCCATCCTCTGGAAGATCTGTGCAGTGAACACCATTCTTAACCTGCAATAAGAGTGAACAGGCTTAGTAAACAGAACAAGTACTATATACAATGAAGGGCCCATAGTAATGTTTATAGTTGAGAAAAGAATAAGATATGGCTTTGGATGTGAAACCTTGTTGATTCCATATTTTGCCCTAAGGCTATGAGGTCTTAAAATTCTGGACACTTGGGAATCTGGCGGTCCACAGAAATCTCTGAATGCTTTCACAGGATTCCCTTGACCATCTTTGTTACAGACTTCCAATGCAATGAAGGGCCCAGAGGCCAGTTCATGAACCATTGCCTGAATTTAGCAGAATTAAGGAAAAACGTTAGGCTACAGTTACTCTCAAGAAAACAACCCCTGCCACTGGAAGCATAACATCAAATTGGCATAATAGATTAATGGCCTTCACCAACATTAATTTACACTTTCTTTCAAACTTTCCTTTTAAGTTCACAAGGATGCAGTAACAAAGCACTAATTACAGAGTAATAGACAGAAGTATGCCACATTCTTCTCTCAACAATTGCTGGAATTCAGGAAATAAAGAGGATGAAATCAAATAAATTGCTTGTCTTTTTCCTTGCCTTGATCTATGCACCGCCCTTCTCACAGCTGTCACACACCCCCAGGCCCCCTACTGTTCTGCCCTTGCTACTAGTTATCACCCGCCCTTGCTGTCTTATTGCACATGCCTGTCACAACACATGCAGCTTCCCTGTTCTGCCAGTTTCCCCCTGCTCCTGGTGCCACTGCACATACCCCTACCATTCAATCCCCCCCTCCCCCGTAGATATACCATACACTAGGGTCCTCCCTAATCACTCCACCCTCCATCACAACTAGAGTGTGGTTTTGGAGCTATCGCCTCAAGAAGATCTATTGGGGGGAAGGAAGGCTGGAGATGGAGGCCGAGGTTCAAGAGGAATAGGAGGAGGTGAGAAGGTGGCCAAGGCAGGACGTAAGAGAGAGGAGAAAGGGTGGAGGCCATTTGGCAACAACTATCTACTTAGGTACCAGCACCCATCCTACAGAGCCATGACTATTTGTTTTTCACCCCTCAAGGCTAACATCCAATATCAGCTCTAAGCAACCAGTTACTCTGGTTTAGATAGGTGACACCCTAGAGTTGCAATTGACATCTAAATGGTCTGATGGTCCAGCCAAATATCAGGAGAAATTGACCAACAAACAGGGCCTGTTATTGACCAAGATTCTGGCCTCCAGCTTTTATGGTTTGTCAACAGGGCTCTAACAGGGACCAGTATTGATTGAGCTTGTATGGCTTGTCCAGGGAACATACTTTCATGCTCTTCAGCACATCCATTCCTCTTTTCTAAGAGATAAGAGTGGTTGCTCGTGAAACTTTTTGTAATGATACTAACTGCCCATAGCAGATGTCCTATTTCTTTCATGATGAACACTCAAAATGGTAACCTAACTAAGTTGACATAATAGATTAATGGCCTAGCCTCTGCAACTTGGCCAATCAAGTAGTTTATGATTTCAGTGCTACCCCAGAAAATACATAAATTATGGCATTGATTTTGGTGGCTACCCCACCCCAGTATCTAACAATGAACTTCATCCAAAACATTAGATAAGATGTGTTCCATTTTATGTGGACAACATTAACTGAGAACCGGCAAGAATAGAATTAAGTATCTCAACAATATTGACATATTAAGCCAAGTTAATACAATCCTTGTCACATGAAATATTACTATGATGCTGCCAGCTACAATACAACTCAGAGGGTGAGCAAGGTGATCGGCTTTAATATGATGATTGATTATTTTCATTACATGAAAGTCTGGTACGACACCCTTGTAGATATCATAAAATTCAGCTGCGTTTGGTTGACTGAATGTAAGCAATTCCATAGCCGTTATGTCAAATTTTTTGGAAATGAGTTCAATAACTTGTCCTGCTAGTCCTGCAATTAATTCACCACACAAGAGAGAGCATCAGAGAGTTTCAGTTGATGATTACTGTAATTGGAAAAACAGCAGAAAGGTTTTGAATGTGCTAATGTAAGCTTTTGTCTTTTTGGGTGGCTGGCAGTAGTGATTTTCTAAGCTTATCATGGTATTGTCTTTGTTTGGCACTGGCAGCAACCTTGGTAATCTAAAGCCCCACCATTTGTATAAGGACATTAATAATATCCCCAAAAAGAACAGCCAGCCAGGGATACCATTTGTATACAGACATTAGAATATCCCTGCATCCCAACTGGCTAGATGGACACAACTGGCATACAGACAAGAAAATATTCCCTGAATCCCAAATGGCTAGCAGGACTTACCAGTGCCTCATGCACTCTGAATCACCCTGTAATCTCTAATCTCTCTCCAAATGGCTAGATAGGTAGGCCTCTCATTCATGCGCCCTGAGTCACCCTGCAATCCCACCCATGTGCCTTCTAATGATATGGATAAAATCTCTCTCCAAATACAAGCCAGTGTCTTAGAGGTTGTGGCATGTTGCTGCTCTATGGCCTCACTACACGAGGTTGTCCATGTCCAAACACATGATGGAGAGAATTCAAGAGTTGGTACCCCCAAATTGGAGGACGGGCACAACACTTCTCAGACTTCAAGGGTTGGACTCTTCACCAGCGAAAACATCTTTCTTATGGTGATGGCTATTAGTGGAGAGAGTTTATACGTTCTCAGTACAAGAGGATGGCAAACTCAGGAAAAAAGATCTAGATCAGCTGGAGTTTAAAGTGCCACAGAATCAGAATTGTGACTCATTGTGACAAGACTTGGATTTTGGTCCTAGACTCTGAAACACATGCATGATGGGCTGCTGGAGGTATTAGGCATAGGAGGCAGCCTCTTAGAGACTACAATGGGATCCTCAGGGGAGGGTATGGAGAGATCCATTTGTGGAGACACCTAGGGATTTCCCTTTTTCAGATACACCACTCGATTGGGGAGGAGGATTCAGATGAGCAGGATCAGAGTGATTCCAATGGTGTCTGCTCATGGCATATCACCACCTTTCCTTGCTGACTTCTGGAGGAGATTGGAGGACATTTTAGACCTAGAAAGATACCACTCTTTCTATAGTTACTAACACATAGGAATTTAGTGGTTGATATATGGCTTGGTTATGGCAGACCCTGTTCCCTGTGTTAGAAGGGAAGCTTAAAGGAGACACACAAACAGTACACTTGGGGTTTCCCTGAGCTCAGGAGATATGGAGCAGGACCCTCAGGATGGTTTCATGGCACTACTATGATTGTAACATGGGGGCAGCTTCTTGGATCGTGGATAGAGGCCCAACCTGCAGATCTGAGGATGTGCAGTGATGTCATGCTTATCTTGTCTTGGGGCAGCTTGTGAGCAGGATTGCTGAACTGAATTTTTTGCAGACAATGTGGACTTAGGGACATTGTCATAGATGGGAGCTCACAGCTAGCACCATTGCTTGTTATATGTGGACCACCAGATGCAGCCATGCTAGAGATCTATTGAACATATCCATTGCAAAGGCTCTCTCTGGGATTTGGACAGAGATTGTCCATACTCACTGTGGGAGATGGGAGAAGATATGAGACTATGAGGAGAGATGTGTTTCTCAGGACATGAGATTCTGGCACCGTCTTCCACTGTCAGTCACATATGGTCTGGCATGACAGACCTCCAGATTGGTTATTCATCCAAGTCATGTAATAAACTTCCCCTTTGTTGAATATTTTTGGTCCTAGAAATCCCTTGCAGGGCTGTTTTGTGCACTGTAAGGCCTTGCCTTGGGATACTTTGTCCAAAGGAGATATTGCCAAATATAAGACTGGAGGAAAGCTTTTGGCTCAGGAAGGTTGGCATACTTTCTTCACTATTGGCACATAAGACTAGCAACAGACACTAGCTTGGTTATGTCAGATTGGAACTGTCTGAGCGCTCAAAGATTTGGAGGATAGCTCTCAAACTGGTGTTTCAAGGCACTCAAGGAGAGGTAACAGTGAGTAATAGATTGGTCACATACAGTGGATCTGCTTGTGTATAAGAGGACCATCAAGGGAGCAAATTGGTAGCATCATGGCCTTGTATCAAAGGGCCTTGAACGAGATCGCCTGATGATGCCGTCTATTCATGAAGGGGGTCCAGTGGAGTGGACAGAAGTGCCTACAGTACAGAATTGGTACAGCTCCTCTCTAGAGGAGAAATTATGCTATTTGGTGATTGCTATTGGCATTCAGGGATCTTTCTACTTCCTAATCAGAGAGGATAGCAGGGTTATGAGGGAGCCAACTTCACAAAGTATGCTGGCTTCAAATGCCAGAGATTAACTGGCTTGATTCTCCACTTCTTGTTTGTTTTGATTGCAACTTCAGCCATTCACAAAAACCAGCTGAGGGCTGTTAAGAAAGCACAGCAATACCAAAACATACCATTATATGTTTCCTTCTGCCAAGTAAAATCCTACAGCAGTGCAATCCTAAAACATGGCAGAAATCTTGGAAGACAGCAATGATACAAGTTGCGTAAGGGTAATTGTAAGACATTTCCAACTAGAAGCATAAAAAATACTCTTTGCAGGACAATCTTAATATCTACTGCCTGTCATTTTTACTACTAACAGTCCTACCCGTATGTATTTGGGTTCCTTCCACTCCATTCAATCTAAACTCTCCCAGTAAGTGTTCAATGAGAGCAGAATTGCCTGTCAACTATTTGCATGATTGTCAGGGTGTGCATAGAGCGGCACACGGCACAGTTTGTTGAACAATGAGGCCCGATATACATTTCACCCATTAAACTCGTCTAATAAGCTTAGAAACATGCAGGCATATACATGGAAAAAAACTATAGTAGTTTGTCTCAACCAAATATTTGACAGATAACAGCATAGCAGTTCTCACATACCATCAAAGACTAAATGAGGTTTTATCAAGCAAAGTGTACAGTCACTCAATCGTGCACAGCTTCCCAAGTTGCGATCACTGAAGAAAAAGGAGGACTCCTGTCACATAAAACAGCATTATTGTTTCAGCACTGGAAGGGACTATATGCATTGTGCGTGATATAACCAATAAACATAACACTTTAATTTAATGTTTCTTTTTCCCAGAGGAGAAGAATTCTATTAATAAGACTCCTCAGAACAAAATCCCAAGGCAAAATGCAAAATACAGAGCAGCCCTGTAAAGGACTTATAGCTGAACATAGCAAAAAAATGTTTATGGTTCCTGCTTGCTTTCTACGCATCTCCCATACCCCTTCCCTCCGCCCATCTAACCTTCTCTCCCTGTCCTCCAGTGCCCCTGCACATCCCTAATAGGCTAATTCCCTCATGACTTCCCTTCTCGCCACTTGCCCTTCATCTGTCCCAATTTCTCCTCTAACCTTCTCCCTCCCTGCCAGCAGCATCATACCTTCTCCTTCATCATGTGCTTCCCCTCCTCTTGCACCCTCCACCCCTTTCACATCGCTGGTCTCTGATCCTATCATTAATCTTGTGCCAACATGACCTATATTTGTACTTGGCTCCTCCTACCTTAGAATGAAATAAAGAAAATAATCATAGGACACCATGCTCCAGCCATTCTCCATACATGTTCCAAATGGGCAGATGCTCGCACCTATACATACAGCACATCAAAGAGCTTCTCCAATAATTCTAATTGACCCGTTCTGCACAAAGCAATCTTGGGTGAAACCTCCCTAGACTATTGCCGCCTTTACTTTGGATCTTCATATAAAGCCATTGACCTTTCAAGGAAGCACCTTTGAGCAAAGCTTGTCAGTCTCTTGTAATTGTCTCCCAAATCTCGTCCTGAAGAATCTGACCTATCTCAAGAATGATAGGTTTCTGGCATAGTTGAAGTGGATCAAATGGTGAAATATCTGATAAGCCTTCCCGTATGCAATCCCAAGACTATCCACTTTATAAAGCCTGCACAATATGGTTGTCAATCTATGTACTAATGCTGAAAGTCCATGACCCAGGTTTATACTTGAACAAAAATGTGTCATGACTCATCACTTTTAATGCTAGGGTATTCTAACTAGGGTTGATAGTGGGTTGAGCAAGATGAGGAGGTAAGAAAAATACAAAGGAGCCTTGGGGTCATTTGTGTGGGAGCACTCCTCACTTTGGTGGACACTAGATCTTCGGAAAGCTTGAAACACCCTAATATAGAAGAATGTGCACCAATTTGCCAGTGTATAGGACCCCAACTCTTCAGCCTTGGAAGTTGAGGCCTACTATTGCCATCAGCCCTAAGCTTGAAGGTGAGTCAATGTGGCTCTATGATTGGGAGGTCAGCCAAATGCACTCTCTCCAGGATTTGCACTCTCTCTGTTGAGTTGCTTATCCACACACAGATGGCATCAATCACTGTTGTGATGGCTACTCTTTGGCTTCCAAAATTTCTTCTGTTGTCAGTGTTATGGATCTAACTTATGTTGGGTATTTCACTCACGCCTCACTTATGCCTACGCTCATATAGGAGTGTCAGTGATCAGTAGGACACTTGGGCACTTTTTACTCTCGGTAGGAGAGGTTTTTCCCCCCAGACTTATGGTATTATTTCGTATGTGCTTATGACACACACTTACAGGCACTTACCGTGTTCGGGTGTGAACACCCCCTACAACCCTAAGGTTTAAGGATTGTACCTTGTACTTTCAGTTTACACTCTTTGAATCTATTGCATTGGGTGTTGTGCTTCACTCTCACACTGTCTGCTATTTTCTGTGCTAAGCTTTGATCCTGCCTTCCCTCACATTTGGTATCAGAGCAGCTTTGGCTCTGTTAAGCTGAGTTCAGCTCAACTCTACTTAGGTACAACTCTGCTCAGCAACCGCCAGTCAGGAAGCAACTACCGCTACCAAGCACGTTCTTCACCTGTGGCGCCATGAAGCACAACCACGCCACCGTCCTGCAGCTCGCCAGTCCGCCGAGGAGCTCGCTAGCCAAGCTGCCTCTGCCCTCGCCTCCCTACCTGTGCCCCTGTCCTAGCTGAACTGCCTGTGCCACACTCGCCCGCTGCCTCAAGCGTCGCCTGCATCTGACCAACCGTCAGCAGTCGCCACGTCATGCTTTGTGCCTAAAGCCTGCACACACGCCCGCCTGCAGCTGCCTTTGCCCTCCCGCATTCCGACTCGCAGCTCACCACTCGTCTGACCTGTCAACTGTGCCGTGAGGAACCTGCTGCGCCGCCCGTCACTCGTCAGCACCATGCTGACACCCCTCTGACCTGACACGCGCCAGTGGTCAGCGACAACAGCCCGTCATTACTAAGGTTTTTTTTATAAAAAAAATTATCATTTTATTCCAGAATAAATATCTGGAAAAGGAGGTTCCTACGCAGCAAGCATAACATTCAGAAACGTGTCTGGGACACATTGGATGCAAATTTTTTGGAACATTCATTAAAAATTTTGGGGCTTTTATGTTTTCTGAGGGCATTGGCATACGCACTGCAATTACAGTCACTGAAAGACTGTTTTGAACAAATCTGAGGTCAGAAATTTTGGGGGTTTTGCTGGTACAGTGTTGCTGAACACTAATTGCACGTTGGATTGCGTGCATTACAGACAGTTTTGACAGAGTGCACCTCTGTACACTAACTGCAGAAAGTTATTTGCTACAATTTCTGGGAATTTTCAGATTTCCAATTTTGGTCCTGCTTCAACATTGCTCTTTTGCTTTTTTAGGTAATTGATAATCATGGCCAATCAAGGAGGAGATGTCTTCACCTATGTATCCAAGGAGGATAGATTGGATGGAAATAACTATTCACTTTGGTCCTTCATGATGAAGAATGTACTTGCGGCAAAAAATCTTTGGGATTATGTCAGTGGCGAAGAAGCTAGACCTGGAGTTGTGGCTCTAGCTACTCTTCCAGGAGGACGTGCACATCGGGCACCTCAGCCTGCTCCACTTCAGCCACTTCCCCAAAGAACAGCAGCTCAAAAAGCATGGGATACACGGGATGCACAGGCTTTGTCGCTGATTGCATTGGCAGTTTAGCAGTCAATCATTCCCCACATTCGTTCAGCAGCTTCTTCACAAGAAGCTTGGCTAACTTTGGAGCAGACATTTGTAGGCAAGAATGAGACTCGCATCTCTTTCTTAAAGAAAGTGCTAGAGACATAGAAAATAGATGAAGGTGATTCTATTCAAGATCACTTGAACAAAATTCAGGACTTGCGAGAGCAACTCATGAATGTTGATGAGTATTATTCGGATGCACAAATGATATCTACCACTTTGAACTCATTACCTCCTTCGTACTTGGCTTTTCATACGGCCTTAAACCTCACCATGAGGATTGTCGCACAGCCAATCACTTTTCTTCAGCTAGTGAGTTTGCTTCTAGAGGAGGAGAAAACAAGAAGAAATAGTGGTGTGGATGCTATCGCCTCTGAGCAGGCTTTTATGGCTAGACAGAAGGGCAAAGGCGACCAAGTGAAGAATGCTTTGTAGAGTTTTGGGACTTTTGGCACATCATAGGCAAATAAAAAACAAGGGGGCATGCAAACCAAAAAGGGAAAATGCCATTATTGTAAGAAGCCAAGCCACTACATCATTGAGTGTAGGGAGAGAATCGCCAAGGAGAAGGAGTCAAGAATGTTTGTTTCTGATGCTCCTTCCACTGCTACTGAGTCCGCGTCCTTTGTTGCAAACAGGGACTACTGTTTTTACACATGCAGTTATGACACCTCTTGGGCAGATCGAGCATTTAGCTCTACTGAGGTGCAGGCACTTGGTTTTTTGACAGTGGTGCTTCTAGGCACATATTATATCTCGTAGAGATTTATTTGCATCTGTTCATGCAGCTCCAGTTGGCAAGTCTGTACAGTGTGCCAACAATGCATCATATCCTGTTCGAGGTATTGGGGAGATTGTGCTCACAGCCATTGATGGCTCTATTCTCTGCCTACAAGATGCTTTATTTGTGCCAGGCATAAAGAAGACTCTGCTCTCTATTTCTTCTTTGGCACGTTGTGGATTACAGATCACATTTCATGATGAAAGATGCATGGTAAGAGACAAAGAACACATGACTTTGGTCTTGACAGGTACTTTATGTCATGGGTTATACGAATTGGATGCTCTTTCAGTTGATTAGACTACGTACTTGGTATCCACTTGGTATCCACTCTTACTCCTGCTATGATACAGGTAGAGTTATGGCATGCTAGGATGGGGCATGCAAACTTTGGCAGCTTGAAGCTCTTATAGCGTATGCAGATGCTAGATAGATTACCTCTACTCGAGAGACCTCCTGAGCACTTGTGCGAATGATGTATTTTGGGAAAAATGTATCGTTTTTCGTTTCCTTGTGAAGTTGCTTTTAGAGCAACAACTAGGTTGCAGTTAGTGCATTCAGATATATATGGACCTATGCAGACAAAGTCATTGGGAGGATGTTACTATTTTGTGACTTTTATTGATGACTTTACTTGCTTTTGATGGGTCTACTTTTTGGTCAAAAAGTCAGAAGTCTATGATTCATTCTTGGCTTTTATTGCACTTGTTGAAAACCAGTTTGGTTGTCAAATTAAGACTCTCCGTTCGGACTAAGGGGGGGAATACATGTCCTCTATACTGAATTCTTTTTTGAAGCAGAAGGGCATTGTCCATCAATACACTACTACTTATACTCCACAGCAGAATGGGGTTGCAAAGAGGAAGAATCGGTCATTCATGGAGATGACTAGATGTATGCTGAAAGCAAAGAGCTTGCCACATAGTTTTTGGATGGAAACCGTCATGTGTGCTTGCCATGTTCTGAACAGATGCCCCACCAAAGCTTTGAAGAAAATTACACCTTTTGAGGCTTGGAACAGCCGGAAACCTTCTGTTGGACACTTTCGTACCTTTGGATGCCTTGCATATGCACATATTCCAAAGGTACTCAGAAAAAAGTTGGATGACAAGGCTATCAAATGCATTTTTGTGGGTTATAGCAGTGAAAGCAAAGGCTACAGACTCTATGATCGTGTTTCTAAAAAAGGTGTTTGTCAATAGGGATGTACTATTTGATGAAAATTCAGAATTATCCCTGGCTGGTTTAGACACATATCAGGCTGCTCGTGATGTATTTGAAGGGCTTTTGCCCATCACATTTGGTGATTCAACTAGAGTTTCAGCAAGTGAACTCAATGTTCAGCCAACTGCTCCTTTGGAAAATGCAGAAAATCAATCATTGGCTGATTTGAATATTCAGCAAAGTGCTGAAACTGAAATTCAGTAAGAGCTTATGCACAGTCAGGAAGCAAGACAAATGCCTAGATGGTATTTACAGACTATGAAAGATAGTCATCTGGATGCACCCATGGTTGGTCGTACTAGAAGGCAAGGTCGTATGCATGATACTGCACATACCATGGAGTTCGTTATGGTAGCAAGCACCCTTGATGATGAGGAGCCTGAATGTTTTGAGGATGCACAATAGAGTGTGCATTGGATGGCAGCAATGAAAGCTGAATTGGATTTTATCACTAAGAATCAAACATGGGATTTGATGTCTTTACCATGTTTCTGTAGCATGCCCTTTTCTAGCTTTTTTGCATGTATTCTTATTTCCAAACTACTTTAGCCCTTGGTATAAAAATCCTTTATCTTTGCCATCAGAATGATCTAAAAAGAAATTGACCCCCCTTTACCATTTGGGAAGAAAACCATTGGAACAAAATGGGTCTACAAGCTGAAATGGAATGCAGATGGATCCATTGACAAATATAAGGAAAGGCTTGTAGCTAAAGGCTATGCACAAAAGAAGGCATTGACTATGAGGAGACATTTGCTCCTGCTTCTTGCATGACGACCATTAGGTCTATGGTTGCTTTGGCTGCTCATTATGGATGGATTGTGCATTAGTTGGATATTAAAACTGCATTTTTACATGGGGAACTTCATGAGAATGTATATGTACAACAGCCCATTGGTTTTGCAGTTGAGGGCTTGGAACACTTGGTTTGCAGGCTGAAAAAAGCTTTATATGGTTTGAAACAAGCTCCTAGAGCTTGGTATGCAAAGATAGATGCTTTCTTGCTTAGCCAAGGATTCATAAACAACTCATCTAAGTCTACCCTTTACGTATGTAAAGAGGGGGGATCCATGTTGATCATTTGTCTTTATGTTGATGATCTCTTGCTTACAAGGACACATGTTGATCAAATTTCAGCATTTAAACAAAATTTGCAGCAAACTTTTGGCATGTCAGACAAGGGGTCTTTGCAGGATTACTTGGGCATTCAGTTCATACATGATGCTAGAGGTATTGGGTTGTCACAGTCAAGATACATTGGTAAACTTCTTGAGAAGTTTGGCTTACAGGATTGCAAGCCAGTCTGTACACCAATGGAACCTAGACTTAAGCTATCATTACATAATGACAGTGATTTGTTTGATATACATACATATGCTCCAGCAGTTGGATGTCTTATTTACTTATGCAACACTAGGCCGGACATACAGTTTGCAGTTTCAGCCCTGTACAGATATATGCATCAGGCACGCATGTCACATTGGCAAGTTGTTAAGCATGTCTTCTGTTACCTGCAAGGTACTAGATCTCTTGGATTGCTTTATGCCAAGGGGGGACCACTACAGTTACATGCTTATAGTGATTCTGACTGGGCTGGTGATTATGATTCGCGTCACTCCACTAGTGGCAATTGTTACTTTCTTGGCTTATCTTGCATATCTTAGCTTAGCAAGAAACAGTCCACTATTGCCACATCGTCATGTGAAGCTGAATACAAGGCAGCTTTCACTACCACAGTTGAATGCATATGGATTAGATGCTTGCTAGCTGATCTAGATGTATCTGTTACGGAGCCTACTCCTTTGTTCACTGACAATCAGAGTGCCATTGCAGTGGCACGGAACCCAGTGTTTCTGACTGGGCTGGTGATTATGATTCGCGTCACTCCACTAGTGGCAATTGTTACTTTCTTGGCTCATCTTGCATATCTTGGCTTAGCAAGAAACAATCCACTGTTGCTATATCGTCATATGAAGCTGAATACAAGGCAGCTTTCACTACCACAGTTGAATGCATATGGATTAGACACTTGCTAGCTGATCTGGATGTATGTGTTACAGAGCCTACTCCTTTGTTCACTGACAATCAGAGTGCCATTGCAGTGGCACGGAACCCAGTGTTTCATGCACGCAAAAAACACATTAAGATACATTATCACTTTGTCAGAGAGAGGCTACATGCAGGTGATATCAGCCTTGTCTATTGTCCTACCACCAGTAATGTGACAAACATCTTCACCAAAGCTCTTCCTTGTGAAAAATTTGAAGAATTTCGCCAGGCTTTAACTTTGATCTCCTTTGGTGGCGGATGATCTTTGTACTCTTGATCACTCTTCACTCCAAGGGGGTTTGTTGGGTATTTCACTCACACCTCACTTACACCTACACTCACATAGGAGTGTCGGTGATCAGTAGGACATTGGGACACTTTTTACTCTCGGTAGGAGAGGTTTTTTCCCCCAGACTTATGGTATTATTTTGTATGTGCTTATGACACACACTTACGGACACTTACCGTGTTCCGGTGTGAACACCCCCTACAACCCTAGGGTTTAAGGGTTGTACCTTGTACTTTCAATTTACACTCTTTTAGTCTATTGCATTGGGTATCGTGCTTCACTCTCACAATGTCTATTGTTTTCTGTGCTGAGCTTCGATCCTGCCTTCCCTCACAACTTAATGGTTGTGATCTAGAATGCCCGATAGTAGTGTTGCATTGGACCTATCTGATTCACGTGAAAATAGAGGTATTTGTGATTGTACAACACTCCAGAAGTCAGGAAAAGTATAAGACAATTCCCATGCAACATGTTTTCTTTTTCTCCTTTAATTTCAGTAACAAAATATTCTAATGACTACCGTAAGATCACTGGTTAACACTACCAATTTACGAACAATTATAATGATACCCTCGCCATCAAGAACCATGCTGAGGTTGTTGAAGATTCCATCCCATAAAAACTCAAGGACTTCAAGTGACAACAAACCAGTCCATACAAAGGGATTCCTAGAAGCACAGTAGAGGAACAAGGAAAGTAACTTGCCAACAAAACAAGCCCATAAGGAGAATGTTTTGCAGTTAGCCTAGGAACTTGCTAGGGGAATGCCCAAGCAAAGGATAAGCTCAGCATTATCAAAGACCTTATAATTATTTTGTTTCTTCCATGATATTTTTTATGTCAATGAGAGCATTTGCTAGCATTTTAAAGTAAAACATGTTCAAGCACATAATCTCACTTGGCATAGAGTGCAAGATAAACACAAGTATATAGTGCACTATACAAGAGCAGAGACAAAGCTTGGTCCCAAAGACATCAACTTAGTGAATGAATTCATCATTAACATAAGGTGACTTTCAATTTTCCCATTCTGAGTTTGGAACATGTTTGTTGCATTCTTGAGACGTCTTAATTCTACAGTAAATCAATCTTAGTTTTGTTTCTTTGTAATAGTTTTTAAAAAGTGGTTCATAGTGATGAGACCAATGGACGCATTAGAGCATGTAACTCTAGTTTTGATTGCAAAAAGTATTGTGTGCTTATTGGATACCCAAGGCGCTTGTGGTCACTAACCCTCAATTTATAATTCAAATGTATCTACAATACTATAAATCTTTGTTGGGTCCACAAGAAATTCTCACTCATGCAGTTCCTATTGCTCGTCGTTACATTTTAGACATGGTGCATAACTAGGTGAAGCCTGAATGGGTGGATTTTATGAAGGTGGGTATTACTGAGGCAAAGGTCGAGGAGGTGTTGACCCAAGCCTTGGTTGGGATGGCTTGCCTAATGAACAATTTTCAGCATATGTAGACCAGCTTAAGGACCCATTGGCTCGACTTTGTCAGCAACTTTGGAGATTGGGCTGCATGCCTTCCGATTGGAAGATTGTAATGCTTTGTTTATTATCAAAGGCTCCTTCTCCTTAGATTTTGAAGCAATGGAGGCCCATTTCTATCATGGGATCCTTGTATAAAATATTTTCTAAGATCATTGCTAAGATTGCAAAAAGTATTCCAATAGTTGACTCACCTGCATTAGTAAGGTTTCATTAAGGAATAGAATATTATGCATAATATTTTGAATGTTTAGTTAGAGATAGATTATGCCAAATCCTTTGAACAGCAGGTTGTTATGATTCAACTAGATATTGAAAAGGCTTTTGATCGTGTCAACTAGTCCTTTCTTCAATCGTTAATGTCTACCATGGGTTTTGGTCCGTGAATGACTTATCAATACTATCAACACCAATGTAGTAGCACATATAGTGCTTAATGGGGTTGTGACTAAAGAGATTTCTCAGGGATGCCCCCTTAGTCCCTTGATGGTTGCACTCGTGACTCATCCGATGCTCTCCTTGCTAGATGAATTGGTTGTTGATGGTGAGATCATTGGAATAGCTTTTTCAAGTGGAGGTAAGATTTTGAGGCAATCTCTCACCAATCATTTATTTATGTTTCTTAAGACCTGAGAGGTCCAATTCGGATAAGACAATGACTATTTGGAGCGTATTTGGTCTCACTTCAGGACTATATATCAAACACACAAAAATCCACTCTGATCAATTGTACAGAGAGTGATCTACAAGCTTTGGGGCAAGGACCGGATGCGGCTCTTGGTGCAATATTCCTTTGTTTTATGCAATATCTCAGTTTGCATATTTACATGGTAAACTCAATCTCGATGTTATTTTGTCTAGTATAGGATATTTTTTATGTTGTCCATCCAAACTCCTAGAACCTTGCATGAAATAGCAACCAAGCAAGCCCTCGTTGAACATAGAAGTCTCATAGAATGCTTAACTGAGGACTTAAGTGGTATACAACATCATCTATGGGACCATAAGATTAAGCTTCCACTTGATAGCAGTCCCATCTTGCAACAACTTTACCAATTTAGCCAACAAGACCAGGATGAGACTACTCAGCAATTGCAAGAGTATGTCATCAAGAGTTTACTGAACCAAGTATCATGGAGCATAGTTCTACTTTTAACTAAGAAGGACAAGGAATCAAACTACATCAACTATCAATAAGCCTTGATAGTGTGCATGAGACCCTATATTAAACTCATCATGGTTTGAATCAATCCACATTTTGTGCCATCCAATGCCTATGTGACATTCTAGTGGATGATGAATAATTTTGCTCATTATCTTGAAGGAAAGGATGGTAATGTTTATGGATGGCATATCCATACACGTCAAGTAGTTGAAGGAGCATACAAAGTATCTCTACTTAATGTTACAAATTGTTTAATGAATGTGCTTATATAGACAAGATCAAGATACACCTTTTTCTGAAGAAAATAAAATTTAATGAAGATCCCCTTAGCAGATAAACAACACTACAGTAAAAAACAAAGTTCAAATCCACGTGCATGAAAAAATATAAGCACATGGAATTGACTTATCCCAAGCTGTAAGTTTTAGGGACGGCATCTCGTACAGTGACTAACAATAAAGCTAGAATTGCAATCTACTATGTCAAACACATAACTAACCCATCAGTGACAAAGGATGCAAAGATGTCTAGTAAGGATTCTGTCTCCTCATGACCTCTGAATCACCTTGTAACCTGTCACAAGCATGTAAACTTGCTCTTAGCTTTGGCCAAGGTGGACATTCTACTAGCAACACTGCAAGCGGTTGGGTTGAAAGTGCATTTCCAGCCCTTTCCTGCTGTTCAGCACTGTTTTCCAGCCTTTCAGCTTACTGTCCAGCCAGGCAACTCCAGACTGCACCTTCTCCAGCTTCCACCTGTAATGCTCATACTTTCTTCTCTACTCCTCTTCCAAAGGTATCACTGCTGATGGTGGTGGGGGGGCAGGGTCTGAAAGCTGAGGGAGGGAGGGAGGGAGGGAGAGGATATATGAATTTTATTTAGCTAGGAGAGTGGTGGTTGCTAACCAGGTTCTTCTCGGGGTCATGTGATATATCACTTCTTATTGGGCATTCTCTAGGTCATGCATTGGCCAAGTGAAACACCTCATCGGGAACATTATTTGGTTAGGAGGAGATAGGAGCTCAGCAACGGCAAAGGTAGCTTGCAATGCTTGTGGATCATAAACCCAGAAAGCCACAATAGAGCCTTATTAGTATAAGCTTGTTGTCAAGGGTCTTCTTCCAATCAAGTCTTTGAAGGAACTTTTTCTATGGAGGCCACAGTCTATTATATACACACTTCAAGAACCATGGCAGCCTGGCACTCATTGGACTTTTCAGGAAATCAAGTCCAAAGACCTAGGGAGGATCTTTGAGGTTAAATTTGCAGCTACCACCATCAGAGCTTTGAGATTTGTTTCATCTGGCCTTCATCAAAGGAGGCAACATATTCTCTTCAGACACTACCTAAGATCAGAGCTGGCCACACTCTTGGATAGAGAGCATATCTTTTGTGATGGAGGCTCTCCACACAACTAGCTTTCTAAGTGGATGTTTGGTTTGCTTTTTAGGAGCTACCTTAGGAGATTCAAAGGCAAAGACTAAAGTTCTCATAGATGGCAAAGGTATGCTGGGGACAGTATCATGGATATCAGAGTTATTGCCATGAGGACATGTATTTTTGAAACCTCACTTAACATGTGGATTAATTTTTAATCACATGATTAAGTAAATGTTGCACATGTGAGGTGTAACTAGGGTTAGAGTAAATTTGCGAGCCTGGGACCCAAGAAAATCACAAGATGTCAAAGGCAAAAGTTGCTATAAGTTATGTTGCACAAGTACTTGGTGGTATCTGGTGTCAATTGTTGGCCTGTGGCATTTGATGGTACCTAATGCCGATCTAATGGTCAAAGATGGCACAAAGAGACTCGGGAGTGGAAGATGCCTAGCCAATTTAATTGTTGGCCAGTTTTTTTTTTTTTTGGCACCGAAATAATTATAAGATTAATTTTCAGTAATTGAAAGCTGAAAATTAAATTTAATGATGGATAATGTTGGAAAAACCATTTGGGAAGGTTGCCACTTGGCAAACTTGCCCATACAGGCTGGTAAAAGGATGAAGAAGAGGAAAAACGAGATCATTCTTGCTGTAGCAAATGTGGGAGAGCTGTGAGCAGACATTGCTAGCCTATTTTCAGTCATTGCACCCAGCCACAAGTGAGTTTTGAGGAGGCGATTGCAAATTCGGACCCTCCAGAGCTAGGTGATTGCATCCAAGTACAATGTGGCAGCTGATTTGGATGTCTTAGCTGTAGGGCGGCAACATTTAATGCTGTTGTGGCAGGGCAGCAGCTGCATTTGGCTGATTTTCAGTCATGCTTCCTGTCAAAACTCTGAATTTTCTCTCTCTACAGCTTTCTCTCTCACCTTCCAACCATTTCACAACCTTGCTCCGAATACCTCAGCATTTCTCTGCTGTAAACCCTAATTTACAAATTTCTCTGCTGTCAACCCTAATTTACAACAGAAAGTAAGGTTTAGCAGCAACCTCGAGAAGCATGCCAAAAATTGGAAGCTCTAAGACTTGGATTTTTCAAGGCTAAAGGTAAATTTCAACTAAATTTAGGTGGAGGACTAGCGAACCATTGAATTTGGAGCATTTCCATCGTCTATGAAGTGAGTGAAGGCCAATTAAGTCCCGAATCAAGGAGCAAATCAGATTGAAGACTTCCTGGTCACTTTGGACAGCAAGGGGAATTTGGATTGCGAAGGGGATCGGGAGAATCCTATTGTAAATCAAACTCTTCTTCAATAAAGCTAAAGAAATACCAAAAGGGGTGACAATTTTGGGGCAATCAAGTGTGCATTCTCCAAGATTAGTAGATAAATTTGTATTTTCAGATTTGCATTTATTGGTTGCTGCTGTAATTAAGTTGTAATCAAGGATTTACCACACATCCACAGAAGGAAGGCTAGTTTCAATTATGATAGAGTATCAAAAGGTGTCCCCTTGAGCAAAGGATAGATATAGCCACTTCACAAACTTGGATAGATCTCTTCTCCATAGGGGACATCCTTCTTGGGGTCATTGTGAGTAGCCAATATAGGATCTTCACTTTCACGGTGAAGGAGGATAGCCACCTTTAGAGAGAGGATTTGGATCAAGCAAAGTTCACGGGCTGTTCCAAATGCAAGATCAAAGTAATGGCATACTATGAAAGATTGGTATATTGATCAAGACCCATGCACTTGATTGATTGATGGATGGAGACACTTGGCTAGCAGCAACTAGCTATACCACTTAGGTTGGGGAGGAGGATTTAGATAACTAGGATTAGAGTAGTGTCAATGGCCACTACTCACTAGCATGAACAAGGTATTTGAGATGCCTTCTTGTCAAACTTTTTGGAGGAGATTGAATGACAACTTTATGCCTAGGAAGATCTCTCTCTTCTTATGACCAATAGCTCACAAGAGTTTGGTACTTGGAATATGGCTCGATTATGGCAGGGTTCCAATGGCATATACAAGATGTGGTGAGTTAGAGGAGACTCACAAGTATTATCTATGGGATTGTCTTGGATCTCAAAAGGTGTGGAGGAGAGCCCTGAGGACAATACTTTTGTGCCACAATAAAGATTATGGTTGTGACTTCAAGAGCAGTAGCTTGAATCACACACAAAGTCCCAATATGCACATATGAGGCTGTTCAAGGAATCAACTCTTTCCTCATCATTGAGCAGCATTAGAGTAGGATGCCCACTCCTAGACACAAGGACAGGGTCACAAATGGGAGTCGATTGCTAGTATCATTGCTCAGTCAATTGCTAGTATCATTGCTCAGCACATTTGGAGTGCGAAGTGTTGCCATGCTATAGACCTTCAAGATGTTTCCTCTATAAAGACTCTTTCAAGGATTTGGGCAGAGATCATCCATACTCTTCATAGGCAACTAGAGAGACTATAGGGTGGTTTTGAGAGGATGACAAGAGATCTTGTGGCACCTTCTTTCACCTAGTCTCTCATATGGTTTGGCACTGTAGCCCACTGAATTGAATAGAGGACCTCCTTTGAACTTTGTTTTAACCTCACCATGGATTTCATGTCACTCAATCTATCATGTTTTGACGGAGGAGATAGTTCTATCTAGAGCATGCATTTCTTTTCAATTGGTTTTAGGTCTGTTCACAGTGGTGGAGGATAGTGTCCAGCACTCTGCATTTCTTTTTCAATGGCTAGAGAATCTGTTCACACTAAACAAAAGGTGATCTGCATTAGTATGCAGCAGTCAGCATTGTCTTGTGTTGCCTGCATTATTATATTATTATTTTTAGGTTGTCCAGCATTTTGGCATGCTTCTAGATCAGATCAGCCAATTTTTGGCATATATGGCTACATATAGCCTGCTTCCAGTGGCTGGTGATTTATTTTGCTTTTCAAGTTTAAAGCCACTCTAACATTCAAGACACTCCATCTCCCAGTGCTGCCTTAAGTCATCAGCCTGATCCAGTGCCCTCACTAATGCCTTGGGCTGCATGCAAGGACTGATCAATCCGCCTTTGTATTTAGCTTTCATTCAGATTCAGTGCAGATTTTCTTCTTCAGTTCTCTTCTTTCATTGCAACCTTTCTATTCCCTTCTCTCTGCGTGTTTGTGTCCCTCTCCCATTGCGCACTCTCACAGTGATTAATAGATTTTTCCTTTCTCTGAACAAAAAAGGATATGCGGAAAGAAATTCAGCTAATGAGTCCAGAACCTGTAGTTTAATGCTCCAACTACGATTTGGGTCTATAAAACAACACAGGGTAAAGAAACCAACTTAAACCACACTTTCTTAGTTGTGTGCATATGTGTTTGCTTCATGTGTGTTGATAAGTATGAGTAAGATACATACACCAAGACACTTCCTATACAAGTAATGTATGCTACAGAAAATTTGTGTAAAAGTAGATGTGTGATGTCCCAAATGCTACATAGATACCTTACTCCCCTAGACTCACTACATTTACAGTTTAGCCCTCTTGGCTTAGAACCAAAAAACATTTAAAATAACTTCACTGGATCTCTAGGTGAAGCTCACTACGAAGGTGTAAATACCAATATTTCTAACAAGCTTCCTTTTTGAAGACTTCACTGTTTGTCACTCAAACATGATGCCATGGGTTTTATGCAGCACCCCATGCAAAATACCTTATGCCAGACCCTTAATCATCTTTGTTCTTTTACTTTTAGCTCACTATGCTAGCTGTGAATCACTTACTTTCAAGCTCCAACAGCTAACATTGCTTTACTATTGAAACGGAAACACGGACCAATTATTACCACAACAAAGCTACCTTTACAGAGGTTTGCATGCACGTGTGTTGATATTCTGGAAAGTTTTAAAAGAAAGAGAGACGAGTCGGAAATCAAACAACCTTTTTAGCTGATTCCAAAGAATCAGAACCATGGCATGCATTTTCTGTGTTATTAGTTCCAAACTGTGCCCTTATTGAGTTTGGAGATCTCTCTTTAGCTTCCTCGCTGTTTGTGGGGCCTGTTAACAAGAACAGGACATAACAATCAGTACGAAACATATCAATGTAAATTTCCCCCTGAGACATCTATCAGGAATACATTTCGTCAAATAGGTGAAAGCCTTCTAGAGTTGAGCAGTTTAGAGAGTCTTTGACAGTTGAGCAGCTTAGGCATGTCAAAACATAGTTTTGGTGTTTGCTGCAGTGTGCAAGTTTATGTTTTCTTTGTTGTGCTCCAAAGAGGTAATCCACAACTTCAGAAGCTGGACTCATCATGTGCTCAATGTACATCATACAGACAGTTGTAAAATCATACAATTTTTGCTTGATAGTACAGAACTAGATCCGTATTTGATGTAATCTGCCATTGCTGCCAACAGCCAACACCACCTTCCCACTGCTGTCACTTCCCCTGCTCCTGCTACCTGCCTCTCCTACAGCTGCCTCCTGCCTCCTCTGCAGCAGCATGTCTCCTGGACCTGTACCCAGCTGCCACCTTGCTTTCTGCCTCACCTGCCCCCCCCACGGGTCTGTCACTGCCACTGGCCCTAGCTCTGCCTGCTCCAGTTGGCTGCCACAGCGCCAACAGCAGATACCACCTTCCTGCTGCTGCCGTTTCCCCGGCTGCCACCACCTGCCTCACCTGCAGCATGTCTCCTGGACCTGCACCCAGCTGCTGCCCCACTTTCAGCCTCATCCCCATGGCCCACCCCCTTTTCCTGCCACCACTGCCCTGGCCCCCTAGCTTCACCTGCTCCAGATGCCTGCACTGCCTATTGCTGCTCCTGTACCTGTGGTGCAGCACCCAACTAGATACACTTCCAGATCCCACCCACATCGCCATTCTCTACAGTCCCCCTCCCCTCCACTTCCCCTCCAGCCATGCCTGAACAACAGCAGCTCCCTCTCTTTGTAGCAGCATTCCCCTTGCTGGTCAACTAGCAGCTCACTCAGGTGGTCTTTGGAGAATGCATACAATGGAAACCCTATGGTCCCTCTCTTTGTAGCAGCATTCTCCTCGCTAGTTGACTAGCAGCTCACTTGGGTGGTCTTCAGAGAATGAATGCAATGGAAACCCTATGGTCCAATGTTAGTGTACCTCAAGGGTGCTCCCTAGTCATACACCTTGCCAGTAGTCCTCTCTAAGGAACAGCTTCAAACAGACCGTGCTACAGAGAAAGAATTAGAGGAGACTGTAGTCTTTGGGCAGGTCATGGGTCACTCTCCATTCAGAGCACAGTCACAACTGGTTTCACTCCACCTAGCATATCGACACCTTGCACATAGCAAAGGCAATGGTAATGGGCCAGGGCATATTCATTGTTTGCTTTACTTTAGCGGACACTACATCAAAGCTTGTTGACAACTCTCCTATTGCATCTACTAAGGGGATCATCTACAAGGTTGAATGGTACGGCCATTTTATATTCTCTTCCTTTGAGTCTCTCCACAAATTCCCCAGATATCCTATCAGCCTTATCTTCCCACACCTTGCAGTAGAGTATTGCCAATTGGTGGACTTTGGGAGACTCTTTGGCACAGTACTCTCTCCTTTGTTTGCCAATGCAATGACAGGAGCAAGAGTGCCAAAGGTACATGTGGCCATGGAAGATGTAGCCCCAACCAAGAGAGGGCACCTTAGGTGAGGCCTCGCATCAATATGGCCCTTGACAATGGTAGCCTCCCACATAGCGAGAGCATCCTCACCCCCCACAACTCCACAACCAATCCTGCCCCACAATAGAACGAATTGTCATCTCACATGTCAAATTCCCACACCCACCCTGCCCCTTGATACTACTCCCCCCAGCCACCATCCCACTCTTGGCCCCTTGCAAGCATTAACGAGCCCCACACCCTTGTGCCTTCTCCTTAACAGCAGCAGACTGGCCCTTCGCTTCACAAGGGAAGCACCACAACCCGCACAACAAGCCATGCCTTCCCTCACCACACCAACCTTCTTTCATAAGAGATCTATAATCTTGGTCATACCTGAGAGTTGTGAGCCTTGGGAAGTTCCCACTTCCATTGAAAGTGGGAATCTTCGTGATTTGTAAGTCTCAGAATGACTAGGCACATGGCTCCTCCACCTTGGCTGAACTACCCCTTTCTCTAGACTACCTACTCTGGTGGATGAGTGGAGAAGTTCATCCATAACCAAGTGAGGAAGCATGTATCCCAATAGCTCAAAGATGTAGGATTAGAGTTACTTTGGCATCAGTGGCCCACCGCCTAGATCCATGATGGACATGAATTGACAATCTTGTGCAAAATTCCCTCACCTCTACATTCTCATCCATACCACACAACAATAGCGCCTCTAGATGTGATCGAGTGGCCACTAGCCCAAGCTACTCAATACTATTAGGTCTCAGAGGCTTGCCTAGCACCTTGACACATGGAGACACACTCTACAATTCAAGGTACAACTATCATCCCCTTCTACACCCATGGGCTAGTATGGGAAGTGGAGTTCGCCCTCGAAACTATCTGCCAAGCACCATTACATGGTCCCTAGTTCTCCAACTTTATCTTCAACCATGCTGAACAAGAGCTGTGAAGAAATACCCTAATACAAAAACATAAATGTACAACAAAGCGTAAACTCAACAAAAAACAGTAAGGGTTAGGGTAACTTAAAGACAATGAACATAGTGGAAATCTAAATGAATGACTGAATTTTGAATATACAATGCTCATGTAGCAAACAAACTGTGCAGGGAATGAAAATTGTACCCCGAACTCTGGTGTCTGGATGACCAAAGTAGAGGTGATGAGTGGAGGAGTGTATCGCACTCCATACAAATCCCAAAATGCAATAGAGGTTGCCAGATCTAGTGGCAAACAAGTAGTGAGGAGAGAGAAAAACTGCAAATGCAGCCTCCAGGAGTAGGGCAATGGGCAGGAGAGCACCCAGGAGTAATAAGTGCAAGGTACAATGTCAAACACAACCTACTAGTACAAAACGCAGGATTCTAGAGAGGTCACCTATAGGTGGGGATGATGCTTGAGCAGCAAACGCAAGAGATGATGCTGCAGCCTGAAATCCAAGGTGTTGGAAGGTGGGTGGTAGTTGCTGACAACTCCAGGGAGTGAAAACCACAAAGAGGAGGCTGGAAACAGATGCTTGATGGATACAGATAGCAATGGACAACTTAACAAGGTGTGAGCAATGAAGCTAGAAGGCTTTGAAACTTGCAAAAACGAGATTAGGCTAAATGGAGAGCAATCTACCTATTTATAGAAACTTTTGAGACCTCGTGTCACGCACTATTTTAAAACTCTCTGGAGTTATGCACCATTTTAGGGTTTTCATTAATTAAGCATATTTAAGGCTATTCAAGAGTCTAATTCAACATGTAATGCTTATTTTAGCTCAACAAGAGCCTATTCGGAAAATTCTAGAATATCCCCATAAGCTAACACGTAGCCTCCTAAAACATGAATAACTTCCATTTCAATGGAGCACAAGGTCCCAAGAAGTTGATTGTTCAGCAAAAGCTACAATCCACCCTTTGCAAGATGCATTAACATCCTTCTTGTTCAAGAGCATAAGCTCTCCCCTCCTAAGGCAACATAGTTGGGATGGTGCTTCCAAGAAGTTTTCACACCATTTGGTATTCTATGATCACCCATGGTCGAAGTGGAGGAGTATGCACGTCAATTGGCTTGAGTTCATTGTCTTGTGTGCAAGATCACCGAAGTATCATTGCAAGTAAAGGCCCTATGGTGAGACTAGATATTAAGGGCTTTTGCGTTGGAATCTAAAACCAATCTTCCTTCCGTGGATGGGTGATAATTCCCTAATTACAACTTAGTCACAGCAATAACATTTATTAAAAAACTGAGAAATGCAAATTAATGTACAATCTCGGACAACAGACACCCTATTGACCCCAAAATTAGCGCCCCTTTTAGTATTTATTTAACTTAATTGAAGAAGAAGTTGATGTACAATGGGATTCTCCCAATCCCTTTTGGTATTCCAACACCTCTTGCTGTCCAAAATGACCAACAAGTCCTCAATCTAATTTGCCCCTTAATTCGAGTAGTCAATTGGCCTTCAATAGTTTTGGAGATGGGAAATGCCCCAGATTCATTGATTTGCTAGTCTCTCCACTTGAATTTGACTAGCATCTCAATTGGCTTGAGTTCATTGTCTTGTGTGCAAGATCACCGAAGTATCATTGCAAGTAAAGGCCCGATGGTGAGACTAGATATTAAGGGCAATGCATTGGAATCTAAAACCAGTCTTCCTTCCGTGGATGGGTGATAATTTTCTAATTACAACTTAGTTACAACAATAACATTTATTACAAAAATAAGAAATGCAAATTAACGTACAATCTTGGACAATGGACATCCTGTTGACCCTAAAACTAGCCCCCCTTTCAGTATTTATTGAACTTAATTGAAGAAGAAGTTGATATACAATGGGATCCTCCCAATCCCTTTCAGTATTCCAACTCCCCTTGCTATCCAAAATGACCAACAAGTCTTCAATCTGATTCGCTCCTTAATTCGAGTAGTCAATTGGCCTTTACCAGCTTTGATGGAGATAGAAAATGCCCCAAATTTATTGATTTGTTAGTCTCTCCACTTGAATTTGACTAAAAACAGCTTCAGCCCTGTTGAATCTAAGTCTTGGAGCTCCAATTTCTAGCACCTTCCCAAGGCTTTTGCTAAACCCTAATTTCTACTGCAAATTAGGGTTTATAGCAAAGAAATCTGAAATTTCTCAACCTCTAGTTATCTCAATGTTGTAATCTTCAAAGCAAGGTTATAGAAACGCAGGGAGATGAGAGAGAATGTTGAAGAGAGAGAAAATTCAGACTTTTTTCGCGAAGAACTGAAGAAAATTTATCGTTTCCTACTGCTGCCCTGTCTCAACAGTTGTAGACGCAGAGAACTGAAGAAAATTAGTCATTTACTGCTATTGCCCTATCTCAATAGCCCGTAGATGCTATCACCTGTTGTTGATTAGTTTTCTCTTGCCCCTGGCTACCTCAGAAGGTCCTCCAATTGCTCCAAATCAAACCAACAACATCTCTCTCTCTCTCTCTCTCTCTCTCTCTCGCACACTAAATACACTAAAAATGTCTCTCTAGCCTCTAAAAAGGTTTTTCAATCTTGCATGGGCATTTTTAACAAGTGGTAGCCTTCCCAAATGGTTTTTCCAGCATTATCCATAATTAAATATTAATTTTCAATCTTTAAAGAATAAAAATTAATCTAATAATTATTTTAGTGCATTGAAAAATAATTTGACTGGCCAATAATTAAATTGGCTAGGCAACTTCCATTTCCAAGTGTCTCTGCATCATCTTTGACCATTCAGATTGACGTTAGATACCATTAAATGTCACTTCTCTAATGTCACCAATTGACACTTATGGCCAAATGAATGATCTAGACCAACAATTGGCACCAGATACCACTAAGTACCCGTACGACATAACTTACAGCAACTTTTGCCTTTGACATCCCATGATTTCCTAGAGTCCTGGGCTCGTAAATTTACTCTAACCTCAATTACAAATTTACAACTCACATATGCGACATCTACTTAACCATATGATTAAAAATTAACCCACATGTTAAGTGAGGTTTCAAAAATGCATGTTCTCATGACAGAATCCTCAATGTTTACACGCCCACAACGGTTCAAGTATGTGTTGGTTTTTGGATAGAGACAATGGCTAGACTACCTAAGGTGAGCTCTTTGATATTGAAGGTGACTTCAACAACTTGGAGACCTTGGATGATCAGTAGGGTACAAGCATTGACCTCTAGGTGGTTGATCAAGAGGCCTAGAAAGCTTTCATCAATAAGTGCATACGAGCAAGGTACCTATCCCTTCTGCGAGATCATGATTGTTATTAATATTCTCAAGATTGAAATCACAACTATGAAGAGCCCTCTCATCACAAGGCAAGTCCTAGAGCCTACAACAATAATTGATTCCTAGTGGAGAAACCTAGTGGGAGACTTGGAGGTAGCCATTCTCGCCCCTCGTATTGTGCATCCTCCTATTTAAGATGCAAATCCTCCCAAAATTAGTGTTTTGGCTTATGGGGCATAGAAACATTGATAACCTTTGAGTTTTGGGGTTATTTAATTATCTAATGAAGATTTAATGTGTAATGCATCTTTTTGAGCTTAACAACTAGTTAGCTCTAGACAAAGGACAGCAAGGTCTTGCCTTCCCTAACAACCCTTGGAGGAGGATTAGAGTCATAAGCCTCCAAGAAAAGTCATGGAAATTGGATCCACATATAGATAGTCAAACATTCATGAGTGGTAACTTTGGATTTGGGAGGGTAGACCCTTGAACAAGATGGATTGGGTTCCAGAAGAGTGTCTTTGGCCTACTTCAGCGATTGCCCAAAAGCCAATGAGCTTCTTTGCTTATATAACCCAGATTGACAAACATATCTTGATGTAGCCTTACACAAATTGGACCCCATCATGCAACACACATTAGGCAAAGCATAGCATCATAGATGCCTTTCACAGGACCTTGTGATGTTTTGAGGATAGTTGTGTCCAAGGCAAGTCTCCTACTTCCTATGGCTTGTAGCTCACAAGGGCTTGGCAGTTAGCAATTGGTTGGCCCAATACAATAGAATGGAGTGTGCAAGATGCCCATTCCAATACCTAGAGACTTCAAACATTGCCGATGGTGATTCAAGGTGGGATAGCTATTGTCAAGAGGTGCCTATCATCTACTCCATCGAGTAGTGCCTAGTGTGGCGTGTAACACGATCTTCATTGTTGAGGCTGATTCATGTGCAATGATGAGCTTGGAGGCTGTGCCTAGATGTTAGGTACTAGAGCCTACTCATCACACTCCAAGGTATGGAAGCTCATCAACAATCTCACATGGCAGCACATTGTCAGATGACTTTTAGCGGCAACAGTCTCTCTATGTACTTCAACTTGGCAAAGCTCTAGTCGTCAGATGACTTTTAGCGGCAACAGTCTCTCTATGTACTTCAACTTGGCAAAGCTCTAGTCGTCCATCATCCACTCCCTCCAAGTGTTGAACTAAACATGCATTACAAACTAATTAGCTCTTTCAAATAGCCCCAAAACATGTAGATTATCAAAATTTTAATTAAACGCTGCATTGTCGTAGAGAGTTTCTTTGTCCAATAAGAAAAACCCTAATTTGGAAGGATCCTTCTACATCTATAGATAGACAAGCTGCCCACCATTCGCATGTCCTTGTCTTGCAGGTTTTGGCCACCAGCCCTCTTCCACTAGCTATCCAACCCCCAACAATTACTACTATGTGGTCTACAGTTGTCACCCAAGCTCCCACTACTGCCGGTGATCAACTGCCATCATCTTTAGACAATCACATTGCTATGTTTACTAGTTTCAAACCCAAAGACTATTGTGTTCTAGTTT
This sequence comes from Lygodium microphyllum, assembly GCF_053477565.2. Taxonomy (NCBI): domain Eukaryota; kingdom Viridiplantae; phylum Streptophyta; class Polypodiopsida; order Schizaeales; family Lygodiaceae; genus Lygodium; species Lygodium microphyllum. The sequence continues at coordinate 70,236,487 of NC_141137.1, read as the reverse complement.
CCAACTTGTTGCCCTTCCATTTCTAGTATCAACATGATTTGCATTTGCATCTACAGCAGGTCCGTTTTTGTGTTTTCAACACTTTTCTTGATCATCCTCTACTCCGATTGGTGGTTACTACACTCAGAATCCCTCTCTGGTGGATGACACACATCAACACCTCCCTCAGCATGCTCCCACAAAAGTCACCAGCTATTGGACAGCTTTACCCTTTAGTATTCCATCCATTCTCTCATTCATTTACATCATTGATTCATTCACTCCAAAGTTCTCTTTCTTCTATGTTTGTGTTTATTCTTTGGCATTTTGTGTTTTTTTTGTTTTGCGTTTACGATTTGCATTTATTGTGTTGTTGTCTAAGTTATTGTATTTCAACCATGTTCGTATATTTTTTGATTTCTATGTGCAAAACCTAGTATATCTTCGCATGGTATCAAAGTTGGTACTCTCTATCTTGTGGCTATTGTGGAGAGTTTTGTTTTGTACGAGATATACGAACAACATAACTAATTCACAATGGCTCAAACGACTCCATCTTCAAATCCTCTAATGCTTTCTCCAGCTACTCCTTCAATGGAAACCCTGAGGAGGTATCATGGTCTTGATTTGGAGGACAACGCTCCTACTACTAGCCTGTCTTGTAGGGATCACTCACCAAGGCCCAAGTCCTCTTTGTCTTATACTCCTTCAAAAGGAGCATCTCAGTTGAAGTACTCTATTAATGACACCAATCACCTCTCAGTTGAGGAAAGACTATTCACTTGGAACACAACTGAAAGTTCAAACTCTTTAGAATCAAGCCCAATGATAGGTTCGAAAAATCCATTTTTGTGTGAATGATTTTCTCTACACTACTCCTTTTGTTATGCAAGAACTAACTATAAGTCACCATGGAGACCCAAATTGGTAACGGTATGGTTTTGAAGAAAACTCTATGTTCAAAGATATTCCATAAGGTAATTCTTCATTCTCTATTTAATTTGAGTATGATCTTGGTGCTTCCCATTCACCTTCACATTTCCCACCCTTCCCTCCCACATTCACTTCACATTTAGATTCCTATCCTTTCAATCTTGATCCTTACTTTAGACCTACAATAGGTTATCCAATCTTAGCGCACATTCTCTTCGATGCACATCAAGGTTTTAGGCTATCATTAGACAAAAGTATCCCACTCTACACCCTAGTTCACTGTTAGCGAGAATGCCACCCTTTAACACTATGCCTTACACACACCCGCAAGTGTGTTATTCTATTCTCTAGTTGTGTTGTAGGCAGAATCCCCCTCTTGCACACTGTGCTGCCCTCCTCAGTTGCTCAAACACATGAATCCCCATCTTGTGCTAATGAGTCACCTCCTTTGAAGGAAACAAGAAGTGGAAAGGAATGACTTCCACATTCAGACCCAATTCTGCCTTCCTCGATTGACCCTAAACACGAGACACATGATACTAATGGTCAGTCTCCTTTGAAGCAAAAAGAGAGTTGTATACGCACACATCCTCACAAAGACCCTCCTGGCACTCCTTACCTAAAAAGAACAAGTTAGGTTTTGTACATTTTCCAAAAATTAGGCCATGTAGATGACAATTGTCGTTCAAAGGCTAAGGGTCTTAGACCCACACCCAAAATCACCTCATCCCTAGCTAAGGTTCTTCTATCCACACCAATGTTGAATTCAACGCCCATTTCCTCAAGCAACCTCAATCCCTTCCGATAGTGGTAGTGTGAGAGCGAGCTTTCCCAAGGAGGTGGATCCTGGATCTCCCCTTCAATCAGTGACCTGTAGTATATCTAACTCGTTTGGTCCTTACCTTACCCTAGGCTAGTCTCTTAGGAGTCCTAGGTTATCCTTAGGCACCTTAGACTAGTTAGGCTACATTTTCTTTAGGCTTGCATTCTACACTCACTCAAGCTTTCTTTTACCACAACATCAAAAGCATCTCAATATGAAACATCTGGTATATAGGTTTCTTTCTTGATCCTTTTACGATGGGTATTGTATTGCAGTTAGGACTAACATTGCAGGTCCTACCTAGGCTAAAGGCTTGTCTTTCGGTTTTTGCCTTGGTGGGTATTGCCTCCATCAACATGGAGACGAAGATAGTATCTTCCCTCCTGAGAACCGGTCTTGGGTATCCTTCTTCTCTTAGCAACCGTCTTTCTTTCCTTTCAGTTGAGGTGTTTTTACCATTCAATCATCATTTTCTACACTTGCTGGTTTATTTTTTCATGACAAATGGACTACCTTGTATTGAGAAACCCTTCATCCACCATTTGTGTTTTTTTTGTTTCTGTGTTTTGCGTTTAGGGTTTGCAACCCCAAAAAGGAGCGCCATCCTAGACAGACTATGCCTATTTATTCCTTAAGGCTAATTCATTCAGTCCATCACCTCTTCTCTCTAGCCTCTCCACTACCCTCACACCCCTTCAGGAGGACATTGCGGTTCGTTGTTCGTGGTTGTTTTCATTATCTTCCTTGTACTATGACACCCTTGTTCCCTTGTATCACACTCACTCCATGATTCAGAACTTCATCATTCCATTCATTAGAGTTTCTTCTCTCTTCTCTTCTCTTCTCCATGTTTGCCGAGTTCACTCCGTGTTCCTCCCCGCAAACCCTACTGTCTCGCTGGTACGTCATCTTTTGACATGGTATCACAGTTGGATCTGCTCAAATAGCGGCAAAGATCCTCCACTCTAGTGAAGGCAAAGACCGGTGGCGGGTTCGGAATCCACTTTTCTTCTTCCGCTACATCAAAATCTCGTTTTTGCAGATTTCAGGTGTTTTCAGCTTGCTGCCCACACCCCAAACACGGAGGACATCGCGGTCTAGGCTAGCCCTTGCTGTCTACAACAGTCTTGCACCTGTTTCCAGCCTATCACACACTATTCGAAGGTGATTTCAGCATATTCACTGCTGCTGTTGTTTTTTCCTGCGTTTTTAGTCTCTCTCACCTGTTTCCTACGTTTTTAGTCTTTCTCTCTCCTGCAGTCTGTCCTTCCTGCGTCTTTAGTCTCTCTCTCCTGTCTCTCTCCTGCAAGCTGTACTGCCTGCGTTTCTAGTCTTTTTCTCTCCTGCAGGCTCTCTTGCCTACGTTTTTAATCTTTCTCTTGCAAGCTGTCTTGCCTGCGTTTTTCTACTGGTTGCAACCTCTTACTGCTAGTCACATCCTCCTCCCACTGGCAGCTAACTTCCAGCCCTTCCACTACCCTCACACCCCTTGAGGCGGACATTGCGGTTCATGGTACATGGTGGCTAACCTCTTCCTTCTTCAACAAGGCACACTGGTATGGCTTCTTTACCAACAAATGACCAGACTATTGTTGAGATATTTGCAATCACACCTACTTCAGTCCCTTTGTGAGGAGCAGTGAGGGCTCAGGGCCAGAATCCCATATGCACAAGAGAAAGTACTACCACTCAATTCCTATAAAGCATTGTACTTGCACTCTTTTTCTAATGCAATGATAGTACTCTTTTCTTTCCAGTAAAGTGTCATGTCACTATCAATACACAAGATTGTGTTTATGAGTACAAGTCTCAATCTTGGAACCTAATTCACTTGAGACAATTTGTCCTAATCAGGGTCAATGTCTTCATGAGTTTTTTTTTCCTCTTTCAACCTCCATAGCTTCCGCATCTGCCATGCTCTAGATCCCGCGTATTTCACATGGTATCAGAACTCAATTGAGCATGGCCCAACTCTCCTTTCACTCCTCTCAGCTCCTTTCCATCTCTGCTCAACTCACTTTGAGTATTGGACCCTATCTCCAACTTCATTTGCATTCCTACCTTCAATGAAGCTTCCATAGCAGCCATAGCCAGCAGCACCTTGTCAGCTTGAAGCTTTCATATCTCCCTCCACAAGCCAAATCTCTTTGAACCTCCTTCTGGAGAAGTGTTTCTCTACTTCTAGAGCTCCTCCTTGGCACCTCAATCATTGAGATTGGGCAACTATAGCTTCAGCATTGCCTCTTTTCAGAGTTGCTGCCATAACTGTGTCTGTGGACAGCACCTATCTACCTCTGTTGGAGCAGCCTTATCTCATCAACCAGGCCATATCTCTTCAAGCTTTCTTCCCGAGAGTTGTCCTTCAGATCAAGGCGCAACTTCTTGGCACAAAAATCAAGAAGATTGATGCACACCATGCCCGGCATTTGCATTTTTGCAAATCTGGGCACAGTTTTGACAGCGACCACTTTGAAGGCTTAGATCTCTCAACTCGGGCAAAATGAGTACAAACCCTCTTAGGGGGAGTTAGACCCATTAGTGAGGGTCCTCCATCTCAAAGGGTTTGAGAAGATTCGACCTGTGGAGCTCGTGGGAGCTCATTTACCAGTCGTTGGTCCCTGTTTTGACAGGACAGCCATAGTCACTTACCTTCAAGCTCATTTTTCCTTCATTTTCTCTCTCCTGCCACTTAAACCAAGCCTAGGCCACTCTAATCTGAAGTTTTCAACAAGTATTCAACCATCAAATCAGCAAGGAGGGGAAGCTATGAAGAGTTTTTGAAGATCATCAAGTCAAACTCAAGCAACAAACATCAAATTTCAAACTAGTATCTTTTGATACTTCACTGCCATTGCTTGTGTCTTTTGACACATACAAAGATCAACTCATTGCTGGTTATTCTCAGTCATTTGAAGCTGATTTGCTACGGGTCTCCCAAGTCGAACATGGGCAAAGATTCTCCAACTGCCCGTTTCAAAGGAGTCGGGTTTCATACCTGGCAAACCCACATCAAACTGGTCCTGATGAAGAAGGACCTCTGGACCATTATCATTGGAAAAAAAAAGAAGCCTCGTGATGCGGATCTTGTTGTCACTTGGAAAAAGAACGATGATAAGGCTCAAGCCATTATCAAATTGGAGCTAAACAACAACTATATCCACCATGTGGATAACTGTGAGACCTCACAGGATACATGGAAGAGACTTGACACCTTGTTTAGTGCACAGTTTAAATCATCAAAGTATGGTCTCTTGATTGAGTTTTTCAGGCTTAAAATGAAGTCCAACACATCACTTGCCACACATCTAAATTACATGGAAGGACTTCTAACCCAACTTGCAGGAATCAACATTAAAATGGAAGAAGATGTTTGCATCGGTATTCTACTTAAGAGTTTGCCTCCTGAATATAATAATGTATCAACAACTTTAATCAACATGCCAAATCCTGAACTTGTTGATATCCAAGCATCACTGTTAGAGGAGGAAAAGAAGCTAAAAACTAAGGAAGAACCAAGTACCTCTAGAGATGAGCATGCATTATATATTGGCAGCAAGTACAAATGCAAGAAGGATCAGCTCTTCTGTGACTTCTGCAAAAGAACCGAACACATCGAGAAGTTCTGCCACGCCAGAAAGAGGTCCCAAAAGGCCTATCTAGTTGCAGCCAAAGAAGAAGAAGAAAATGAAGCAAAGGAAGAAGAAGAAGAAAAAGAAGACCACCAGGAGAAGGACAAACCTCATCAGTCCTTCTATTCAGATAGACTTTTTTAGTTTTGTATTTCCTAGCCCTAATGCCTCAAAAATAAACTTGTAAACTCCTCAGTTATCCTTGTACTACAACCTCTGTACACTTTGTGAGGTCCCTGCTACAGCCTCTGGATGTCCATCATGTTTGTGGTACCCACACTTAGCATTTTCTGCGCGATAGCCTCTCGTATTTTTGCCATGTTTATGGTGTGCCCACACTTTGCAGGTGTTTCTTTCACTAAAGCCTCTACACACTTTGTACTTTTGGTTGTGATTGAGGAGGGGTGTTGAGATATTTGCAATCACACATACTTCAGTCCCTTTGTGAGGAGCAGTGAGGGCTTAGGACCAGAATCCCATATGCACAGGAGAAGTACCACCACTCAATTCCTATAAAGCATTGTACTTGCACTCTTTTTCTAATGCAATGATAGTACTCTTTTATTTCCAGTAAAGTGTCATGTCACTGTCAATACACAAGATTGTGTTTATGAGTTCAAGTCTCAATCTTGGAACCTGATTCACTTGTGTAACAATTTGTCCTAGTCAGGGTCAATGTCTTTATGAGTTTCTTTTTCCTCTTTCAACCTCCATAGCTTCCGCATCTGCCATGCTCTAGATCCCGCGTATTTCACAACTATTGGGTACTTCTACTATGGCATCACCGGACACACCACCAATGCTTGCCGACTTCGACCTTTGCTCCCCACCCCTCCGGAGTACATGCCACAAAGATTGTTTTGCATCGGCTATCAAAGTACTATGCTTAAGGCAATAAGACGCATCTGATACGCACTAAGTCCTTTCGAGCACATGGAGGATCGATTGGTGCTACAACCTCCTGGAGATCATCGCAATTCCAACGGCTCTCTTCTCCCACTTATTTTCGAGTACAGTGGCTACCACAACCTATGGCTCTATAGTCCGCTCCACCAAGAGAGTGATTGTTTGATACCGTCTCCTCGTCAGTCCGCTGCTTCGAGAGACAGTGGCTGCTCGACTCCTTCCTCTTCTTCGGCTACCCAATCTACTCCACTAAGAGACAGCAACTGTTACCCACCTCTTGCTCATTCTGAGCCCCACCCTTCCCCACCCTCGACTATTCAGGTTCAAGAGGCTACCTCTGGGGGCTCTTTGGCACCCCAGATACCTTCTTCAGCACGACCGGCGGCACTTGCTTTGTCATCGGTGTAACGTGTCCCCTGGTATCATCCAGGACACGTCTTAGCAGTCCATCGGAAAGGATGTCTAGAAAACTCCGCCCGGCACTCCCAAGGAATGTTACGGGTTTTGTGATCTAGGTCTTCCCGCATCTACCACGTAGCCGAAGTATCCTGGCCGTTTCCCACTTAGGATCGACCAGAATTAGGGTTTTCTTGTTTGGTCATTAGCTAACAGCAACTAGCGTCAGACCCGAGCGAACTACTTTACGCAAAAACGCTAGGTCCGAAGCGGATTCACGCTGCACTTGGTTCAAGGAGAATGGGAAACGAGAGGGATGCAAAGCTCAACCTCTCTACCATAAGGCATAGTCCCATTCCGTTCCCCTAAAATAGCGTAAATCAGGTAAGACGTAACTTTAGGTCATCGTTCTCGTTATTCGTTTTGACGATGATGATCATTCCACTATTCTTCGAGATTTTTGAGAAAAGTTCCCGGCTAATCGGGACCACCCAACCGTAGGATGGACCCATGGCCCATCCTCCGCACTTTCCTCGGTTTGTTTTAGTTATGTAATTATCTAATACATTAATTTGACATATAACAATCAGCTTCTTTAATTAACTTTGTTAAGTACTGGTTCCTTCACGTAATCTTATCACGTGACATAGAAAAACAACATCAAGCAAGTTCTTTTAACATTTAATCATTTTATCTTTGAAATACAAGGAGTTCCGCCTGTAGGCTTGTCCATAATCTGCCCGAAGACTATCCAATAATCTCCAGGGATCACTATTCCAAGCTTCCGCCCGTCAACTAGTATGCGGGCCTCGAGATCCAATCCCGAGTCACGTTAGCCTCTTGTGCAGGACCCGGAAGGCGAGGGATTTACGGCCAGAGCCCCCCCTGGCACCCAAGCGTCCTCCTGCTCCAAGTAGAACTTAACGGAGAGACCTCTCGCGGCGGGTTCGGTCCACGTTCCTGGTACGGTCAACAACCCCCTTGGTTAGGGTCAGACAGGCAGTCGGGGGTAACTGAAGCTGCCTCTCCCTTCAGGCCTTTAACCTGAAGTATAGGTACTCATTTAATTTGTAATTCATAATTCAAACAGAGCTCTAAAATCTCTAGCAAGCACAAACATTTCCGTTAATCAACCGAGTTGTTTGGCAAACTGCTAAGGAAGTGTTCTTTCCTTTTTGAGTGTATCGGCACTCGTTCCCAAGGTAACTTGTAACTTCACAAGATCTCTTACATTTCGATGCAGGGCATACCCAACTTGGTTAACCCTAAGATGCCTTAGATATGCTAGTTTCTGGTTTACAATTTTCCTTATTTAGAAGGATATCCAAAAATACGTCTTTTTGCAAGATAACCTGCGTAGAGATCTGCCGTCCTTGATGAGGGTTTTTACCCTTCTTTAACCCTTTTCTCCTTGTGAATCAATCACAAGACTAAATGATTTCATACTTGTTGCGCAAGTCCTGCGATGGAAATAATCTGTTTAGGTCCTGACGTATGTTAGGTCTAGGGTTTCTTCTTTTAAGATCCTTAGGGACAAACCCTAATTTCTTATCTTTACGAATTTATTGTCCCTACAGTAAGGAAAGTAGTCAAGGGTTTAGGGTATGAATGTTTCTATGTTTAGATTGGTTCAGTTATCTTTTGGAAGGTAATATTAATCGTCTTGTCATGGTTTTGCTATCCTTGTGACAATTTACTTTCCCAATCAATACCGTTTAATTTAACTTCCGTTTTCCTTAAAGATGTACTCATGCCAACTAACAACACTTGCCTTGCTAAGATGTGCAAATATTCAAGATAACTTCCTAGTAATTTGAGCATCGAAAGAAACCTTTCATAAATTTAACTATTTACAACGATTCGTTGTGAGAGGAATAAGACTAATGGTGCAAGATATCATTTCTACATCTTAGGATTAACTAAAATATACTACTATAGTAAATGGTTAATCTTGCTCGTAATTTATAATGCTTGATGCAATTTGAAATAAGCTAAGTTCTATTTATTCATAAGCTAAACTCCTTCGTTATAAATAACTCGAACAAATATATCCTATCCTTAACAATTTTTCTTTGCATGATCATCTTAAAACGGAATTAAAGCCAAGAAGAAAAACCTGGTTTTGGGGCGGGATATCCACATGGATACCGGGGGATGATCCTTCCGCAGCTACACCTTGGACTTTCTTCGGCGGCATCGTAGTTCGAATGTGAGATAGCCTTTTTCTCTTTCGTCTGGAATTCCACCGTCTCTTTGGATCCAAAAAAAGTTTATGGGGGAGTGTGGTTTTTGCAACCACGGAACCCTTGTAGGATTTTAACTTGGGTTAGACGGAATAAAAAGCACTTATTCGTAGAAAGCACTTATTCTCCTTCCTTCCCTTTCTTTTATCTTTTTCCCACTCTTCCTCCTTCACTCCTTCTTTTCACTCCCTCTACCTTCCCTCCCTATCTTTTCTCTCACGGCTACTTTTCCCCTACAGGATATCATACGAGGCCATGATGATGAATTGGATTTTTAGGACATGGGAGTGTGTGGACACCGGCTTGTTTGATAAAACTAAGAACACAAAGCTCAACTAAGAGAGCACATGCACAAAAATATCTAAAAAGTGAATGAAGGAATTAATGAAAGAGAATGAAAGTCTGCAAGGTAGCCTAAGGACAAAGTAGCCTATGGGTGTGACTTGAATAGCCTAAAGAGCTAAGAGGGGGGGAAAGAAACAAGGGAGCTTAGGGGGGGGATTAAACCCGCCAGGGGGGGTGGAACAAGGGCCTTATGGGGATTAAAACCAGGGGGGGGAAAACAAGGGCCTTATGGAACCCCAAGGGGGAAATTCCAGGGGGGGGGGGGAAGGGGCCTAAGGGAAATTTAAAACATGGGGGGAGAAAGGCCCTTTTGGGGTAAAACTTTTTTTTGGGGGAAAGGGGGCTTAAGAAGGCCCCTTGGAAGCTTCCAAGGGCCTTCTGGAAGCTTTACGAAGGCACGTGGGGGGTGGAGGGGAGGAGTTTCAAAGTCGTCCGTCGACGGTGATATCCAGGTGGCCGAAAAATTGTGGCGGATCCTCCCCAGCACGCACGCTATGTCATTCGGCTTCTCCTTCCCTCACGCCCTCTCTCTCTCTCGCGTTGACAGCATGACGGCTTCTCCCTCCCTCAGCCCTCTCTCTCTCTCAGCACGATGTTGTGGCGGGACTCTTCTCTTCACGACCACCCTTCACATTCACGACAGTGTTGTCTTCTTCGTCCTTCGGCGGCTTCAGCCTCTTTTTTTTTCCAGCAGCCCCCCCCTCGTTTAAGTAGTGGAGGGGAGGGGGATCTTCCCTCCCTGCGTGTCGACACGCATGTTCCCTCCTCCATCAAAGCTCCACCAAGGAGCTTAGCTGCTCCTATTTCCCTCCCCCTCCAGCTTGTCAATCGGCTGGAGGGATAAGGGGGGGAATAAATTTTTTTTTCATTTATCACATTTTTTTTATATTCACTTGAGACAGGTTCACCCGCGTGCTTTTATAAGCGAATCGGAATATTACAATCAGACATTTCAGAGTCCGTGATCCATGAGTTTTTGGATTCCCTATCTACTTCAAAGGGGGATTCAGAGGGGGATGTTATTTCTTTGCCCTCAGAGGGGGCATCTCCTTCTTCTTCGACTTTAATGGGGGCCCCTCCACATCCCACCTCAGAGAGGGAACCTACTCCACATGAAGTTCTTCACCCATCCTCTACTTTCTTGGGGTGGTTGTTTTCAACTAGTCATCTCTTCTACTGATACCCAGGATCTTCATGTACCACCTAGATCAGGACCTCAGAGAGTCAGCCACGACTTGGTGATGAGGCCTTCGTATTCCTTCCAGCATGGATGCACGGAGCTAGTGGCTTCTCTCCCGAGGTTGTGTTTCGGATTCTCCACTTCACTCTGTCTACTGTTCTTTACTATAGGTTACCTTTCAAGTGGAAATCTTGGATCTTAGGGATCCTCTACATCTTCCTTCTCCTCTGCATTGCATGTTTTCATCATCTTTGTACTAGGACGCTTGGGCAAGTGAACAATTTCTCCACGAGGGACACTGTCCAAGTGGCACCTACTGCATGAACATTCTTCAACATGTAGCATTGCATCTCCACCTCACTCTTCTCTTGTTCCCCTTTTTGGGCTTGAAAGGGGGTGTTGAGAAACCCTTCACTCGCAGTTTGCGTTTTTGCGTTTTGCGTTTAGGGTTTGCAACCCCAAAAAGGAGCGTCATTCTAGACTAGTTGTGCCTATTTATAGGCTACTCTCTCATTCATTCCTTACGGCCGATTCATTCAGTCCGTCACCTCTTCTCACCAGCCTCTCCACTACCCTCACATCCCTTCAGTAGGACATTGCGGTTCGTGGTTCATGGCTGTCTTCATTATCTTCCTTGTGCTATGACACCCTTGTTCCCTTGTATCACATTCATTCCATAATTCAGAACTTCATCATTCCATTTATCAGAGTTTCTTCTCTCTTCTCTTCTCTTCTCCATGTTTGCCGAGTTCACTCCGTGTTCCTCCCCGCAAACCCTATTGTCTCGCTGGTACGCCATCTTTTGACACCTTGGTGGTTGTACCTTCATATTCTCGACTAGTATAGGCCCCATCTCCCAAGATTGAGTTTTAGACATGCCTAGGACACTTGATCAGTATTGGAGCCCTCTCTTGAGATCAAGTACTGGCCCATCCCAACTACCTTGGTGGCTGACTTTTCCCTGCTCTTCTAGTTGGTGAGGGTTAGGTCTTCCTTCATCCATTTGATCTCTTTACATGGTGGATTTCTCTCTTAGTGCTTCTCAACTAGCATGGAGCCCTCTTCCAAGGTCCATTACTAGCATCAACATGCTTTACATTTGCATCTACAGTAGGTCGTTTTTGTGTTTTCAGCACTTTTCTTCATCAGCCTCTACTCCAACCGGTGGTTACTGCACTCACGATCCGTCTCCACTGGATGACACACATTGACACCTCCCTCAGTTCACTCCCACGAGAGCCATCGACTATTGGACAGCTCTACCCTTGAGCATTCTATACATTCTCTCATTCATTTATATCATTGGTTCATTTACTTCAAAGTTCTCTTTCTTCTCTATTTGTGTTTATTCTTTTACGTTTTGTGTTTTTGTGTTTTGGGTTTAGGGTTTGTATTTATTGTATTGTTGTTTGAGTTATTGTGTTTCAGCCGTATTCATACATTCTGTGTTGACACAATCCCGTTGTGGATGCCATGTTTGCTTGAAAGCGATGAAAATCAACCAGTCTTTAGTTGATGCTCTCCTTGTTCTTGGTCATCACACAAATACTTGCAAACCCTAGCATATCTTCACACCAACACACAATGTATGAACACAGAATGTATGAACATTGTGTGAAGAAAGCTCAAGGACATTAGCTGCCAACAGCTCTAAGTCCATAGGGCACAAAAAAGATACCCCTTTTCACAATACATTAGCAAATTGGATCATACAAAGGTAAATGATATACGTACATGCAAATACTTGCAAACCCTAGCATATCTTTACACCAAGGCCATTGGGAGCCACTACAAGGGACTTTTGACACTGATCAAGCTTGGGCAATAGTTTCTTTATACTTGGGGTGGTCATGGCCTATTTTTTACTTTACAAGATGGCCACCTTTCGTGGTGCTACACTCCCTCCACCATGGATTCTATCCCCCACCCCCTCACACTATCCTAGGAGGCTTACATATATGAGTGAATTTTGATTCATAGACTACTCCAACTAGATGTTGAGCATTTGTATTTAATTGTATTTTTCTTCTAAGTAATATAACAAGCCACACCTTTATTTCACAAAAAAAAAGTACTTGTTTATGTAAGATGTTTGGTTGAAGACCCTTTTAACTATGGTAAATTCAGATTGTCAACAATTCTTGTCCACTGAAAGAAAAAATGATTGCTCATCAATCATCCTCTTTAGTCCTCCATGATTTTGCCCTCACCTTGATCTCCACTATGAGTTAGAAAAAAGGACCCTTAAGTCAATTTTTTTTCAAAGGATTTATGGGCCTTTACAAGTAACATCAATAGATCTCTAAGGTCAGCACACTCAACTCATTTTGACTTAAGAAGATATAAAGTTTGGATTTTTTCCAATTTTCATGATCAAAGCGATTCATGTAAGAACTACCTTATCTAACCTATCTTTCATTATAATCAAAATACCTATTGATCCATGTCATGAGTGTCAAAACTTGTGCTAGACAACCAAATGTTTCTTGATCTAAGTTTGACACAAGGACTTAGAATTTTTCATGGTTGGAAAGCCTCAGATGCCCTACCAATGCAACAATAGAATACCTTCCAATACACCCATGATGGGCTTAAGTACCCATGTATTGTGTTATCAACATTTGACGAAGACAAAGTTTCATGATACAAGACATGAACTCCCTAGCCACCAATCTAAGGAGGTGGATCTCTGAAGATCCCTTACTCCTACCAAAGAGTTGCACGAGTTCTCTAGAGCTAGAGTTCTTTTTTTCCAAAGAAAAGAAATTCTATAAATAACACCTCAAAGAAAAAAATATTTGTCTATAATGCATAACATTTTCTAATATAAATCACAATGGATATCTTAGAATTATTTTTCATACCTTAGGGTTTTCATCTTCTTCAAGAATACTATCATCATATAGATTTATTGAAATTTTTGGTTTCTCCTCTGATGGATACTTTAGTTCCTCTTCATACCCCATGTTATCAATACCAAGTCTCTATTGAATTTGTAAGTACTCTTCCTCTGTAGGTATCCCTTCCTTTTCATATTCCACGATTTGATTAATACAAGAATGAAAGGCTATAGAGCTGTCTTGAAAATTCTCTTCCTCAACATCAAGAGTTGCTAGCAATTCCTCTTCATAACCTATAAAATTCTTATCATTTTGACCCCATGAAACAAGGATTGCCAAGCAGTAATCTTCTCTAAGATAAAAAAGGTGTTGAATATTATTTAACAATACATATCACTTTTTGTTAATGAGATAACTGGAAAATGTTGGTACACATTCAAGAGGATCTATTTCAATCTCTGCACTCAACTCTATCTCCTCTAGTGGAACATAATAGCAAAGTATCTAAGGGCTAGGTGAAAGAAGGTACTAGAGTCCCAGGTAGGCAAGGAGGCATCTCTCCTACTCCTCATCTTCTTAGAGCCATCGTGTTACATCCTTGGACATCCGGATGGATGCTAGTAGCATTATTCATAGTCGCTACAAAGTGACTTAGTGTGAATGCATTGAGAACTCTTCAGGCTTAGGGCAGTCGAGTCATATTTATAGGACTCAAATCCCTATTGAGCACATTCATTCTGTGATCACACCACTCTTGGACTCTTGGCATGTTCATCGATGCCATGACTTGAGGATACTACTCATTATCTTCCACTCAAACTCGAATTGGTTCTTGATATTAGGACTAAGCATTCCCATTCGATAGTTTATCCCGAGTATTTGGTCAAGTGGAAAAATCGCTCAAAGGCAAAGGCTACTTGAGAATCCGTACGTTCATTGAAAAGTCATCTTTTCCACTTTGTCCCTATGCATATTGCTAAGAACAACAATCATTCATAAGGGGAAAAGTATGCAACCAACCTTCTTCCTCGGATAGGGTGTAAATAACCTAATTAAGTACTAATTACAGCAAGCATAAAATTCACATAGACTGAAAATGCACACTTTTACCACTTTAATCTTGGACATTGGACACCCAGTTGGCCCCAAAACTGGTGCCCCTTGTGGTATTTCTTTATCTTATATTGCAAATGGAAGGAGTACAACTAAGATCGTCTAATCTCCTCTGCTAATCCAAGTGCCTCTTGCTATCAAAACTGACCAACAAGCCTCCAAACCAATTTTTCCCTTGGTTTGCTTAGAAATTAGCCTTCACCTTGCTCGTTGAAAGACAAATTCAACCCCAATCTAATATTGGTTGGTTAGCCTCTTGAATCTCCCTGAAATTCCTCAGTTTCAACTACTGAAATTCAAATCCCAAAGCCCTCAATTTTGAGCACACATCCCAAGGGGTCTATCAAAATCCTAATTTTGTTATAAATTAGGATTTACAGCAAAGATTAACTGAAATCTCTCCTTTGATGGCTCAAACTACGGAAGAATGCTAAGATAACTTACGAAATGGCTGGAGAATGAGAGAGAATGCTATAGAGAGAGAAATTTCAAAGTTTCATTGCAAGGAACACTGAAAAGCTATTGCTGCCCTACTCAAACTGCCATGGAGGCTGTCACCTATAGCTTAGGACCATCAAAAAGGTTGCTACCCCCTCTTGTATGTTGTCGTCTGCACTAGAAGGACCTTGGGCTGCTGCCACCTACTTCTAGAGTACTCCAAACTGCTGTCATATGCTGTAGGACTGATCCATGGTGGCTGCAAATCACATGAGCAACCTCTCCTTGTTCTCTAACAACCTCCTCCTCTCTCACAATGACTGAAATAGACTCCACCAATCCCTTAACACGTTTTCTCAATTGCATGGGCAAGTTTTGCTAAGTGGCAATCTTCTAATCTAATTTTTCAACATTATCCAACTTATTAAATTAATTTTCAAAATATTAATTCTGAAAATTGATTTAATATTTATTCTAATACTCAAAAAATTAATTTCACTAGCCAATAATTAAATTGGCTAGGCCAATTTATCTTCAAAGTATCACTGATCAATTATTGACCCTTAGACTCGCATTAATTACTTAATTAATGCCCAGTCTCTAATGTCACCATTGACATTAGTGGCCAATAAATTGGTCTAGGCCGAAATCTAACACCATGTAACACCTAATACCTGCCCAAACATAACTTATTATAACTTTTGCCTTTAGCACCCACTGCATCCTCAAGGTCCTTGGCCTATTACCATGAAATAACTGCCATATGCATCACATGTGCTAGTAACCTTGCACATTTAATTAATAACTTAACCAAATGTTATCGGCAAAAGCATCTCAAAATTTCACATCCCCATAACAAAGTGTTACATCCTTGGACATCCAAATGGGCGCTAGTAGTATTAGTCACAATGGTTACAAAGTGACTAAGTGCAAATACACTTAGGACACTTCTAGGTTAGGACAGTCAAGTCCTATTTATAGGAATCAAGGCCCTATTGAGCACATTCATTATGTGATCACCACTCTTGGACTCTTGGCCCATTGGCCGACGCATCTATACACCAGGATGGTGTAGGTTAGTGGTATGGAACGCCAACCCTTAGGATGAGGTGTGATTCAAAGTGTTGCTAGCTCCTAGGCTCAAGGGTAAGATCATTTGGCTCTAAAGCTCAAAGATGAGTCTAATATCTAGTCCCTTTTATTGTGAGTTTGGCTTGCATGGAGTCTCATGTGCAGGTTGGATCTTAGGGAGATGATTCTGATGTCCTAGGGGATTGGCTTGTGAGTCTTATGTGTAAGTTGGATCCTAGGGGAATGTTTCATACTATGCAATCTCTCTCATCTCCCATGTATAGCATGGATGATCTCTATCCAAATCCTCTAAAGAGTCTCTACAATGGAGATGTCCTAGAGGTCTATAACATGGCTACACCTTGCACTCCAAATATACTAGGCAATAATGCTAGCAATCAACTCCCATCTTTGACAGCATTACTTCCATTGTACCTACAAGTAGTCTAGACGAGGGATCTTGCTTAAATGTTGGCCAATGATGAAAATGGAGTGGCTCCCTTGAAAATTCTCGTATCTACAATGCTAGGCTTTTGTCTATGACCCAAGCTGTGGACCTAAGTCGCAACTATGGTCTTTGTTGTGCCATGAAAGACCGCCCTGAGGGCTCTCCTCCATACCTCTTAAGCTCTAGGACAATCCCATAAGCAATGTCTCTACCTCTCCTTTAGCTCACTACATTTCACACGTGCATAGAGATCTTACCATACTCAAGCCATATGTACCAACTGCTAAGCTCCTATGAGCTAAATAGCCCTAGGAAGAGGGACATCTTGCTAGGTCTAGAGCTATCTTCTAGCCTCCTCCAAAAGTCTCAAAAGATAATCTAAGTTGCCCTCTCTATGCCAATGAGAAGTGGCTACTGGTTGTGTTCTAATCCTACTCATCTATATCCTCCTCCACAACTTAGTAGTATAGCCAAATAAGGCCACATCACATGGCGTATCAAGGAATGGATCTCTCAAAACCCACTCTAATGGATTCCACTATAACCTTTGAAGGGGATCTTCCTCTAATAATCCAAATCTAGAGAAAAATAATAATGTTTTGTTTAGCCAAAATAATTATATTACAATGGATGTGAAAAACAATGAATGTAAGTCAATTGGTTTACTCATAAAACTGGTCTACACCTAGATTTTGTTGGGTGAATAGAGACGAATATTCCATTACTTAAGATTCCAAGTGGGCTTGGAATTTACAGTGGCACAATAATGTATTCCAGTGCTAGAGTGGATCAAGTAGAACTTGATTTATGAGTAGTAGACACTTCCATCTTTCTGACAATACCTAGAAACATGTCACACATTGCAAAAATTTTCAACAACATTGTATACATCTGATACACTATTACCATCTTTTTACATTAATTTAATGCAGATGCGGTGTTCGTAGTTGTTGTCTTTGGAGGCCGTGTCCTTGCAGTCTAGCCAGGAGATGTTGGTACAAGGAAGTTCTTGTACGAGAGGAAGGTGGAGTTTGATACAAAATCTGATAGATTTATTTAGTGAATCTCAGCTATGAGTGTTTAAAATTTTCCCGTAGGGATTATTATCACTTAGAGAAGATAAGACCTTGTTATAAATTAGGGGTTTTCGGGGGATTTTTAGACTTGGCAAGGTCTTGACAGGTTGATAGGATATCTTAGTATTAATCTAAGGGATGGGGGATTTCACAAGTTATGCTACCTCCTACCTCCCAAGGATTAAATTACTTATGAAGAACACACAGCATTATGATTGTGATTATTGTCTACAGTAATACTGTCGTGATGATCAAGGGGTGATCATTAGATCATTGATTATTATGGAGATCCCTTTGGGGAGGTGTTGAATATCAAGTAATTGGAAAGCTTGAACCTTTCCGCAACCAACATAGGATTTTTCAATGAGACGGTCAAATTGTCAAGGACAAGAGTATTAGGGGACTTTCGGTTCGTATCCCTATCATTAGTACAGCAGAATATCTCTTGGATTGAGGGTCTTCATCATTGCCCATGTTTGAGGATTCTTTACATAACTGAGAATAACATGCAAAGAATTGAAAGTCTAAAGAATTGCACGAGGTTTGCAAGTTGGAGATGTTCTTTTGAATATAGGTTAATTAATTGAAAGATTTTAGAGTGAGTAAAATGAAGAAAAAAGAAGGGGAGGCCTTGTAGTGGGAAGGAAAGAGAGAGAGAGATCATCTTTCGAAAAATCATCACCTTGCCTCTTGCATTTCTTCTCTTCATTTGCATCATCATCACTATGGCAATACTTATCATTTTCATCGCCATCTTCCAAGTCTCATTTGCTTATAGCCATTGCCATTTTAAGGCACTAAAGGATCATTGGAAATCATGCTGAGAAGAGAAAATATGGAGGAGGGTGCCATCTTACCAGAGAGAGATTTTCATGAAGGAGATAGAATTGCAGCTGCGTGTGCTTCTGATACAAGATGCCATAGAAGAAAGATGATTATGAAGGAGGGTAGTTGTGCAAGATTAATGATCTAACATTTTCTGATCAGGCGTATCAACTTTTGAGAGAGGTTCAAGTGATTTAGCATGGACAGAAGCTTCGCTTGCTCTCAAGCCGCACGTTGATGCTGAACCAGAGAAGGATAATGCCACCATGGTGGGGTCACAGAGTAGATAATGCAAGTAAAGTAAAGAGACATTCATGTGTAAGAGGGTGTTTATTAAGCGGAGTCACGAATACAAACCCAATGAGGGGAGTTGGTAAAGAAGGAGTCTCTTAATGCATCGACATCAAGGGGTTTTTCTGGAGGCTGATTCAAGAAGATAATTATTGGCAAGGATGAAGTGATCCAAAGGGAGCATACCACGAAAAGAGAAGACCGGATGTACCACCTACAGACACAGAGCCTACAAGAAGCATAATCTTGGACAAAGCTTCAAGAAGAGTCTTTTGGTGAATCAATGCCAAAAGATATTTTCATTATTGTCTCAAAATTCAATGTAAACCCTAATGGATAAGGCATTCGACCTCTCCCAAGGGAATTTATGGGTTCTCAATTGCTACGCAACTATTCCCTCGTGCGTGCCGAGTGTATAAGGGTGCACATAAGTGTCATTTATGAGGCAGTGACGATGGTTCTTTAAAAAAGCATAACTTCTTGTAATCGGCATGAATGAAGGAATGGCAGTTACGATTCATTCTCTCTCTTCTATTCTTTGCATGACAGTCGTGTGTGTGGATTATTTGTTTTGTTGAGGGCATGATGCCCCATGCCTTCAACACTTGGCGATCACAGTGGATGCCCCATTTTCCTTGCAAGCAAAATTCAACAAGTGGCAACATGGAGGCGGTTGCCAAGAAAGAAAAAAGGGGGAGCATCATCATTTTTCGTAACGTCGTGAGAGGGAGAGAGATAGAGAACATTATGTGTGAGAGAGATCGTTGAAGAAGAAGGGGGACGTGATCAAGAAGGGGAGAGTGTGCCTATCGAAGCCAGAAAGAGAGAGAACGCCATTCAGTCAGTGAAATAGGGAGAGGAGGCAATCTTGCCATCGTCCTAATAGTCGATGTCGATCACGAGTTCATTACTGTCATCCTTGGATCATCGCCAGCCCTCATCCTCATGAAGATCGTCCACCACCATCTTCACGTACAATCCTCAGAGAGAGAGAGAGAGATGGCCTTCAGTACACGCTACGTCACCCTTCCTCTCGTCATGTTGAATCTGATGCTCTACATGATCGTGCTGGCCATCGCAGGGTGGGCCGTCAGGATGGCCATCGACACCGATTTCTTTGCAATGTAGCAGACTGCATTGCTGATCTTGTGGACGTGTTTGTCTCCTGGGAAGACGATACGACAAGGAAGACCCCAATTTTACAGGAAGGAGAAAGCAGTGGTGGAATATACATCAAGTCAAATAAGATAAAAAGAGAGAGAGGGGAGAGGTATAAAGAAAGAACGAGATGAGAAGAAGGGGCGCCATATTGGAAGGAGAGAGGAGAGATGGAGGGCGCCATCTTTTGCCCATATGATTGGTGCAATAGGAGCAGAGGGAAGTTTAAGGAAGTAAAAAGAATACAATTTAATTGTTGATATCCAAAATAATACCAATTATTGCTCCTCTCCTCTATCGCCATGTCTTTCTTCATAATGACCAATCCGGAGCCTCAATACACTTGGGCAGACTGAGATTGTAGGTCTAGAGCATGATTTCCTCTTTTTCAATCGCATGGCTTCGCGCAAAAATCCGTGATCAGATGGCCAAGATCCATAATTACATTATCTTTCCTAAAGTCGTCGACATGAAGAATACAAAAAGCCATGGCCGATTAACTCTTAATTAAGAGTTTAATTCTTTTAAATCCCTAAAGGGCAGTTTCCATTGTTAAAATCAATGGCGCGCAAGAAGTGGAAGGAGAGCAAGGGCGATAGGAAGAACTCGCGGTCAGGACAACTGGCTGGAAGCTAGACTTTCCACGACTGGACTGAAAGAGGACGCGGCTTCCAAAGATGCGACGACAACCCGCGGATTTTACAAGTACGCACCTAAACCGTTTAACAAAAATAGAGGTTATAGCATGAGTAAATCTTCAGTTTATTATTTTTAGAAAATGCCTTGAAACCTGTTTTCCTACGCTAAATGGTTATTTGTATTTATGTAGACCTGTTTCTATTTTCTAAAAATGGAAAATAGTCAAAAAGGCTTGAAAAGGACTTAAAAATGTTACAAATAAATTTTTATAAAATTGCTGATTGAAAAATTATAACCTATGATATTTTTCCCATAAAGACAATAATTCTGAAAATTTATTGAATTTTTTTCATAATTTTTAAAGACTATTCAGTATATTTAAAAATTCAAAAATAGTTATTTTTAAAAGAAAAATAACAGTTTCCATATTAAAAAATGGATTTTCTATCAATAAAAAAATTATACTATTCATGGAGAACTGAAAAGATAATTTCTGATGTGTCAATGGATTTTTTGCAAATTTAAACAAAAGGAAAACAATTTAATTATATTGTCTTTAAAAGATGTTTACATTGAAAAACATGATGTTTTTATTTTGAGAAAATTAAAAGATATGTGATGTGCTGTTCAATAATATAGGGAGGGGTAAAAATAAGAAATGTAATAGTCTTTTATAATAATCACTTATGTCAAGGAAAAATTATAATCCTAAAATTAAACTATGAATATCAAAAAATTTAATAAAACAATCATCCGATGGCATGAGGGGAAGCCTTAGTATCTAAGTTGAAATTCTATATTTTATTTTCTATAAACATTATTTGAGCGATCAAAAGAGTTAAGAGTGGAGCGCCATTAGGATAATTGATAATTAATGGGATACATTGGGGTTTTAAAATGAACTGTGTATGTGGACGCATAAGAGTGTGGAAAGAACTTGTTTTTGTCATGATTTATGTTTAGTTAAAGAAAAAGAAAGAAAGGACGTTACTATTGGAAAATAAAAATGAATTAATTGTTTAAACATTAATAGCAACGACGAATTGTGCAAAACGGAAAAGGGAAACGTTTAAAAAGGGGAATTAAAGTTTATGGGTTTATCACATGTTAGTTGATAAAAGGTGGAGAAGGAAACATTTTATAAAAGGTGGAGAAGGAAACATTTAAGAAGGAACTGAAATGGAGATATACTTATAGACCCTATTGAATCTATGTTATGAAACAATATTTCTAAAGTCAAATATAAAAATTTCCTGGATAAACCGCCACTAGTATGACAGGAGCAATTTATGAGGAGCCACCCCTGAAAGATGGGGAAAACCATCGTTTTTCCTAGATTCAGAATTCTAGTACCCAAGTTAGAAACCTATCTGTGAGCAATTATTAAAAAGAAAAATAGACTAACTAAGTAACTTGTTTAATTTGTAGACATTGAGAGAGTACTAGTTGGACTACTATAGTGAAGGGTTATCATAAATATCTAGAAGGTTAGGCAGAGTTATTGCAGTTAGTAGTAAAAATCACCTATCTAGGAGTTGGCTTGACAACTCGGTTAAAAGTGGCTTGCTCATTGGCCGGTCACTTTCCATGGCTAGGGGAGCTGTAGTGATCATCAAGTCCTTACAATAGTCAGTATGTTGCTTCTCTCCTGTTCTTCTCAACTTTCTACACAACAAAACTGCCCATCTTATCCAAAATTTCTAAAGGTCTAGCTCAGATTGGGCATGGGACTCAGGCCAAGGGAGCATGGTGACATGTCAAAGTACACTGAATTTTGGCCTTGCTTCCAATTTTAAATGGTAAGGCAGCAGTCAAAAATTGGAATTGGCAACCACCCACTTCCCACTCTTCAACAATCACTTGGCTCCATTATTCCCTCCAATGTACCCCATACCACTCAGTAAAAATTGAAATGAGACCTTGAGACCAGCCTGAAAAATCCTAACGTGATGGCATACAAGTAAAAGGTTCCTATGTAGGACTGGCATCTAACTGACTCAAAACCTCAAGAGTTGGCACCATAAACCACCAGCCCACCCTCAAAATAATGTGAAGCCAACATGTGCTAAAGGTAGTTGGAATCTTGCTCAGCAGTGTTGATGAGTTCATTGAGTTTAGTGGTCCATACTGGTGACATGTGCTTATCTGTGTTGCATGAAGCCACTGGCCCTTCTCGGAGATGGGATGAATCAAGAAGATAGAGGCAGAACGGCACAAAAATCTGAAGAAAAAGGAAGACATCGAACATCTTATCCTTAATGATGCATATTTCAACCTCCAAAACTCCAATGTATCTTCATGGAGATTGGCAATAGTCAACAGCTAGTTGAAGGCAGAAGAATTTTTCTAAAATTTTCAAGCAGTTGTGCATCTTTGAACAAAAGTGGTAGAGTTTCTCTTACCTAATAGTGCTCTCCACCTTTTGGCTGCATTTTCTGCTACTAATTCCATAGCAACACACAATCCGCTTGACATGAACTGAGTAAGTGCCCTGAGAATGACAAGAAAGCAAGAATTTTATATGTTACATTCCATAATGCTCAATAATCATAACTGTTTCAGCACTGAGATCAATCTTTGACAGGCCACTGCTTCTAGGTGGCATGAGAGAAAAATGCTTACATTATTTATTTAATAATGGTCAAACCATAATATTAACTTCAGCACTATGAAAAATCATCAACATTGACTGCTTGCAGGTGAATTTATCTTAGCAACATTTGAATATGTGCAGTAGGAATCCACATTGGAAGTCTTCTCAACAAAATCAGAACAAGACCTTACCCATAGAAAGGTTTGTTTGAATGAACCTTGTAGAAATTCCGTGCATCTTCAAGGCTCAGCTTACACATTCTTAGCTTTTTTATAAGAAAACCATTTGCATAGATTATATCAATGATTCGTCCCATATTCTTTATGCCATCAGGCTTGATCAATGCAAAAGTTCTGTTTCATTGATCACAGTCAGACATTATTGTACAGGTACACCATTTCATTGCCCACTGTCCCACAATAATTTTTAACTTCAAACTATTACGACTATGTTTTTTCCAGAGAAAAGTAAAAATTCTATTAACACACCTCAAAACAAAGTGTCCCAAGGCTAAAAACCAGAAAAAGCAGCCCTGTAAAGGACTTCCATATCAAGAATTATATAACAAGGGGAAGTCATCGCTCCACGCCCGTCACGTCACGCTGCCGCCCCGACTGCTCCATCGTGCCAGCCCCCTGCCTCTCCCTAGCGATCGCGCGCCCTCCCCCAGTCGTCGCCTTGTAGCAAGCTCCACCAACACACCCCCCCCAAACGACTGTTCCAGCATGCCAATCCCCCCGCCTCTCCCTTGCGCCGCCCTGCCTTACCTGCCCACCGCCATCATGCCCCTCCCCCACTTGTCGTCCTGTGAAACGCTGCCCCCTGCCATCTCCCTCCCCCGTGGCACTGCCATCCCCCGCGCGGCCCATCCTACCATACCCACCCCCCTGCTACCGTCTTATCCACCCCCCCACCTGCCCTGCTGTCCCCGCCATATCCACCCCCGCCCTGCTGTCCCCCCCACCCCCCGGCACGCTGCCTCCATCCGCGGTGTCCAATACCCCCCCGCCAAAAACAGCAGCTCCCCCCCCCCCCCATTGCTCCCCCCACCCTCCAATTGCTCCCTCTATCTGCAGCAACTTTCCCCCCTCAGGTAGCACCGTGACGTGATTGGTAGTTTTCTCAGAAGGGACACGCAATGGAAACCTCTGGTCAATCGCCGGCGCACTCAGCGAGTGCCCCCCCAGTCAAACACCTTGCGTGTCATCCTCTCTAAGCAGCAACTCTTAGCCATCCGAGCTAAGGAGCTGGAGCTAAAGGAAACAACAATTTATAGTCAGGTAGTAGGACATTCCCCAGCTAGGACCTAGCTTCAGGACTGGCTTCACTCCATGCTGCGCATAGGCACAGCGCAGATCGTGGAGGCGGTCCTAATGGGCCAAGGGATTTTCATGGTCAGGCTCAACTCGGCAGACGCAGCTCGCGAGTTGCTTGCCAATTCACCATATGCGTCCACGAAGCGGGTCATATACATGGTCTCTTGGTACAGTGGCTTTATTGTGGAGGCATTTGCACTCCACAACAGGTTTCTTTGGCACCCCATCACCCTTCTTTTCCCTGGCCTAGAGATAGAGTATCGCCATTCGGTGGAAGACTTTGGATGGCTCTTCGGCACTATCCTTCCTGCGTCCTTCGCAGATGCAGTGACTGCTGCAGGAGTCCCAAAGGTACCGATGACAGTGAAAGAGGTCAAAAATATCCCACAGTTCCTAGAGACTAAGGCGACAAACACTCCTTTAGACAGCAGGTCATTGTGACGCGGCAGCCAAGGCAGTGCCTGCGCTGCCACGACTTTGAGCATTAGGCAGCAAGTTGCACGTGTTTCGGAGTCAAGGTGGCTCCACCGACAAGCCCGCAGGGAGACACTGACGGCTTCACATGGGTCCAGAGACGACAGAGAGAGAGATGGCAAGGAAAGGCGCAGCCAGCGTCTCAGACCCAGCCTCGACGGCAGCAGGAAGCAGGTGGGCGAGCGACCCCCCCTTGACAAAGCACTCCACAGCGCCCCCCCCCCCCTTGCCCGCCCCACCCGGCAAGACCGCAACCCCCCACATTCACCACCCGCGCCACAGACTACCTCTCCTGATTCCCCACATCCCCCACACCCACCTCCCCCCACATCCCATGCCCCCTCCCCCCCCCCCCCCCCCCCCCCCAACTGACCCTGGCCCACAACCCCCCATTTCCAGGGCCACCAAAAACCCCCCCCCCCCCCCCCCCCCCAACCTGCCATGTACCTCCATCCATCCCACCATCCCTCGACCATCCTCCCCCTCACCACCCCCCGTACCGAGCACCCCCCTTGATCCACACCTGGTTCAGGTGATCCCCCCCAGACCCTCCCCTCCTCCTCCCACAAGAGGTGATGACTCACACACTACATCCTCCCCGCACCAGCAATCCTCCCCTCCCCATACAACCACCAACTCATCCACCCCTGCCGCCCGTCACACTTTCCCGAGATAAGCACACCTGTTGCCACAGGAGTTCTTCCGCAGTGGCCCATGGTCCTGCTTGAGAGTTGCGGAGCGCGGAGAGTTCCCACTACCTCTAGAGGTGGGGATCTTCGTAGTTCGTAAGTCAAGGAGGGGCAAGGTCCATCTACTAGCACCACTGGATGGACCAAACTACACCTTTTTTCTTCAATCCTCTCACTCAGGGGAGTGGACAACGACACAGATAGAGAAAGAGTTGAAGAGTCAGGTGGAGGACCACACCTCCCAGTGAATGGGAGAAGAAGAACTAGCATTGTTTGCATAGCAGTGGCCTAGTTGCATGATGGATAGTATCGTAGATGGAGGATGCTCAAGGGTAAATGGTTGTGCCTTGATCAAGACATGCGTGAAAGTGCAGTTGTGGATGTTACTGTAATTTGTGAGGGCTGCAAGCCCAAGTGTTGCAAATGGAGGATGATTGACCCTTGAGTATAATGCACCAGAAAATTACAAAGTTAATGCAGAATCCACCTGTCAGCTTCTATTTTAAACTAGATGGTAGGAAAATTCGAAACCGAGCTAAGGATACTATTACTAACGGACAGTGTGTGGCTTCACATATTTTAGAAATTGTGTAGTCTCCCTAAAAATCCCAACACCACAAGTTGTAATATCCAACACCTAAAAATTTTTGGATTTTTTTTTTGCCAATAGAATATTGTCACTTACAAACTTGCAATATTTAAAAATTATGGTATTTATGCAAAATCATACACTTGTTATACACTTTCCACATCAACACATTTACCTATGCATATAAACTTTACAAAGACGTAAGTAAAGCCATAACTAAATATCGCATGCGAATAGCCCTTAATGGTTTAAAACTTAAGGTTTTTAAGGTAGAACTAGTTTAGTTCTTGTTTCATTGTTTCATTTCACACTCTCTCTTCATCTCTTTATATCCACCACATCCCTCCTACCTACTACGATGGATGCTCGTGCACACTTTGATGAGTGGATCCACGAGACTATCTTTGCCAACCAGGGTGACGAGATATTCCAGGTTTTCTCTAAGAACTTCAACCTTGAAAGTGTGCTCTCATCGTTGGATCCCCCCCTTCAGGTTTTGGAAGACTTTGTGAGCACCATTGCTACATGCACATACTCCATCGAGGGATCCGACATGACTTGGGTACCTTTGGAACAACTCATGGTATTTTAGGCAGGAAAGAATCACCAAAAAGTGGTGAATAGGTGTCTGGCCCATGTGGATCCTTCACACAAAGTATGCATTGTTCCCATGGAAAATGCACTAGGTACATCACCTTTGGATCTCGTGGAGTGTGATTGCGCATTGGCAATTTACCTCCTTGCATTGGATACACCCCTAGAGGAGGAGAGCAATGAAGATACAACTCCACAGGTTGTTTCTATCACATACACGGGAGAAGAACCAATTGAAGAGCTCATAAATGTTGAAGAGGAACATCGAGTGGTGGCAGAGCAAGGGTTGGCTCTCATGGTGCCATCTTCTTCAGAACAACCACAAGTCAACAAACCCAACCTTGCCTCCTTGACACCCATTGAAGTAGATGGTATACAATACTTGCTTCTATCAGATGTACTACAATACTTGGAAATGAAGGAAGAAGAGTTGTTTTCTATCCTAGTCAGGGATTCAATAGAAGACCTGATCGATTATGATTACATGGATGTGCGTCCGACAATGGCAGAGATTGGAAGATATAATGGCACAAGCTTAGATACTGTGAGTGCCATCATAGCAACACAAGAGCATATTACCTCGGTTGAAGAAAATTACCTTGTGCCAGATGCTGAATTTGAAGCACTACAGCATGATTTGTTCGGACCAAGGCCCCAGCTTCCTACCAAGGAGTTTATAGATCCCTCTGCCCAAAGAGGTGCCTCCCTGACACTCGAGGAAATGAAAATACAAGATTATCTGGAGAAGATGAGATTTCTAACTACCATATATTTTTATGCAATGAAACTTGACGGTATGGTGCGTCGGGTCCCCCGAAGTCCACCGGTGAAATCTTGGCAAAAAATGATGCCTACAGCTGCCCTGTCCGAAGTCTAGCGTCTGGGACCACTTTCTAGCCTATTTATTTTCATCGGAAAGTAGCTCCAAATGCCAGACTTCGAACCAGGAGTCTGCAGTCATTTTTTTTTCAAAAAAAAATAATTTGGACTCTTGGCCACCTAACGAGTGCGCGTGTAAAGTTTGGTCACATTCCGATACAGTTTAGTATTTTAAAAATTATCCCACACCAAAATTATGGATGGATTGATAATTGAGAAATTAACATCGTGACTACTGGCCCTTAGAAACTTCGCACCACATAGACTATACAGAGGCATCAGGAGTAAAGTCTGCAACAAGAAATGGCAATTTTTTGCATGTTATTCCTATTGAAATTGACAGTTCTAACAAAAACTGTAAGTAAGAATTGAAAATACAGCGAAGATGCACAGTCAAAGTTGAGAGCGAAGGACAAGTGTAAAATTTTAATTCATATTTTAAAGACGCATACAATAGTTTTGCACTGAGACATAGTCATATGTCCAATGCACGAGGATAACACTATACCAAAAAAGATAACATTACAAA
Organism: Lygodium microphyllum; assembly: GCF_053477565.2. NCBI lineage: Eukaryota > Viridiplantae > Streptophyta > Polypodiopsida > Schizaeales > Lygodiaceae > Lygodium > Lygodium microphyllum. The sequence continues at coordinate 70,208,491 of NC_141137.1, read as the reverse complement.
CTGTGTTCATTCCATTGGAACAAATGCATCCTTCACTGCTTGAAGATTTCTTACAAGTTGAAAGTCCTTGGGAGTTACAGTGATGCACTTCGCATGTATTGCGCAACGTTGAGCATCAGTCATGAAGTCAACTAAAAAGGCCTCTGCAACACACTGTAGATCATGAAGATATTCTTTTGTGAAGCGATCAGGTCTATCCTGACCTTGTGCCAAAAACCACCTCCTGCTTTCTGTGCAGTAGAGGTCTTACACAATCTCGCAAACAAGTCTCGAGAAGCTCGCCTTCAGAATGATGAGATTAAAAGAGCGTTGATACCTCCTAATTTCTCTCAAGGCCACTGTACCTGGCTTCCACTTGCATTTCTTATGAGAATGTTGAGAAGGACCCATGTGAGGGCAGCTTGAGGAAGGTGGATTAGGTTAAGGAGGTGCATCTGAGCTAGTAGATGCTCCAAGGGGCTGAACACGATATGGGGGTCTGAGTGGAAGCTTATTTGCAACTACCTTAAACCTAGCCATCTTTCCTACACAAGAGATGTGAGAACTCAATGAATAAGATAGAAAGTGAAACCCTCTTTTATATAACCCTAAAATGTGAGACTCATTCACATAGATGCACACTCTCTCTTTCTCTCTTAAACTATGAATTGCATTCACACTGACTCACATTGTTCATCTTACTATATTAGCTCTCTTCGAACCCATTTACTGCCTTGTCGAAGCCTTGTTTCTAGCCACTTGGCATGGTTTTCTTTGGCACTTGAGGCTTCATAATGCACTCTTTTAGTGACACGACGTAATTCCATCATGTCTGTAGCCGATTCATCAACACTTTCATTTGCTCTCTTTTGCAAGAGTTTAGCTTCATCCGCTACTATAATCCTATACCACCAAGATAGCAAATGGATCATTGGATTGCTACCGTTCACCCCTCCACCATGATCAGTTTTTCTTTGATATGCACCACGCGCTATCCAATGTGAATTTTCCATCCCTTGTATGGACCGAATTACGATGCTTCCCTTTTCTGCAAAGTATGGCCCATGTGCCTCAAGGATATGCTACAAAGGCACATATCACACATGAGTAAAACTATGCTCAATATTTTATACAATTCATACAATTTTAAAATATTAACTTAGTACGCACCATGTAATGCGTGATAGAGCTTTTGCCCCATGCTTCCACCATGTTTTCATAGAAGCTATGCACAGCATTGATAAATTCTTGCTTATCTTCATTGTTAAATACCATCTTGCGAAGTAAGGGAGCCAATTTGTTAAGACTTATCCAAACCTTAGCTTTGGCCAATCTTGTTTTTCCTCCATTACTTCAATCAGGAACTGCAAAATGTAACTTTTTCCACCCATCGTAGTTCTGCGGCCTACGAACCATGATATTCTCTTCCTCATTGATGGGTGCTAAGAGAAACTTCCTAGCCTTTGCTCCTCCAAAGCAAGGCTTTTTTAGCAAGTTACCAGATTTTCCTAATCTCTTCTCATCTTTTTCAATCGTCACTTGATGCTTGTGTAGCCCAATTTCTGATAGCACTCGCTCCACATTCCTACATGTTGCAATGGCTTCTTTTTCTAGTTGCATCCTATAAGCAAAGCAAATGTATTCATATACAAGTTTCTCCATGATTTTGACAAAAGCATGCAATGAAAAAATGTGAATACGATCCAAGGGAATGTTGAAGATGGGCTTCCAAGTGGAATCTTCTCTATTGCGCATCGGTGCAGCACTTCTCAGCCTTTGCTAATTCTTCTTTCCGTCCTTTCCTTCCACCCTCTTTGTCAAGCAATATAGGCATGGATTCTTTGTATTTGCACCATTGGAGATCCCACACATGCATTTAAAAGTTTTCAAGTCTCTTGCAAGATGCCATTCAACCAAGTATTGACCATACCCTTCAACCGAGAGCATCTCACCATATTCTTGACGATCGATGATGCTTGGAATGCTTGTGTGCATAAAGAACAACTGCAGCACCTCAAATGTTTCCTTAGGAACTTCAAATGCAGCGAGCCACCACACATGGCGCTCAAATTGAACACTAAAGTTTCCTGGGTTGTTCTTGTCGAATTGTAAAGCTCTATTCATTAGAGTTACACTAACTCTTTCAAGCTTTACTCCTTTGACGACCTCACTTTCATCTAATTTTATAACAAACTGCAATTTACCATTACATTCCTCAGCAGACATATTGTAGTACATTACCATTGCCGACTGTACCTTGTTCCAATCTAAATAGTAATTGTTGAGTTCGGTGAACTTCACCTCATATGCATTTTTGGTCCCAACCTTTAGTGTTTCCACACATTGAATATGCATGGAATCTCCCATCAACTCCAAAACCTTTGTATTAAGTTGCTGTCGGGCCTCTATTAAATTTGAAGGTTGAGGAAGAGGCACGATTCTATTTCTCTTCAGCACATGACCAAACCCAACCTTCACACCTTTGAATATCTTTGAGTAAGTCGTTGTATTAATACCGGCCCTGCCACAAATAGATTGTGCATCCATAGCTGAGAACTCATTTGACACATCTTTTAATATGCACTCAATCACCTTTTCCTTCACAGCCTTAAACTTAGGATTGCTCAAAGCATTTTCCAATGTACTTGCCTTCAACAATCTACTAATACACGATCCAACCTCACCCTCACCTAGGTTCTCTTTTTGAGCTGCCTTACATGCTTTGATACGCCACTTCCACTGGCCGCTATTCACAATTAGCTCATTGATTGGCTTCTTCTTTCGTTTACGCTCCTGTGTTAGCTTGCTATTGATCTTTCTCAAGTCATCCAATTGTGCCTTTGCCTCCTCATATGAGATACCAATGTCATGGATAGTGTCCTACATTGAAATAATTTAATTGTTTTGTTAAATTATAGTGTCGATCAGCTGTACCACTTGTCCTATGAGCTGTTGTAAATGAAGTTGATGTGCAACGATCACTTCATGGCAATTTTTTATGGTTTCTTTGGCAAGTTGTAAATACTTTGCACGCCTAAACATTGAGCCGCCTAGTATAACCGAGTAACCCATTTCTACCCTCACACACATATTTCAGCAAATTTGTGATTCCTAAGAAAGTTGGAGGTCTATTGTTTAAGAGGTCAATTGAGTAGATTCCCCATCAACCCACAAATCTACATGTTTCAATCCCATTTGCCTGCAACTCTGCAAAACGTGAGGGTTTACACTGATATGTTGGGTTCTTTTGAATAATGGGGCATATTCAATCTCTACCTCAATATGCAGCTCCTTTCTTGTATTCATTTTACTATTAATAGAAACGGGGAGCTTACTTGGTTGTCACAAGAGGTAGAGTGGAGATGCATAGAGAGGCACACAAAGGTGCCAAGGGAAAGGAGGGTGTAAGTAATTCACTCTGTTAATAAAGGTTACATAAACACAGAGAAGAGGTCACAATAGAGCCATGAGAAAGTATAGATATGGGGGGAAATAGCTCAAAGGGTAGGGATGTCCAACACTTTTCGTATTTTAGATATTTCTATTTTGCCTCCAAAAACATCTCCAAAAAACACAAAATTTACCCAGTTGGTTTGTTTTTTGACCAAAAGCTAGAATATAAAAAATCTCCAAAATATCTTAAAAGGAACTTTCGAAATTTCATTTTCCTTGTTCTCGATTAAAAAATCAATTACCTCATATCTACTAATCATTTTGCATTGAAAACGAAGCACCACACTCCCGTAACTAAGTCCTTTTTTAATATAAAATTTGATTGAAAAAGACTTTTTGAATGAGAAGAGAGAAGGAATCTGAGTATATCTTTGTAGATAACATAAAAAAGGCAAAACGAGATTGTAAAAGTGGAGAGAGAGGAGGATTATTTTACTATTCTTCTCTCATTTTTTCCTTGTTTTAGGGAGGAGAGAGGAGGGGACTAAAAGGCCCATTTGTGAATTCATTTTTTTCCTAATGTTTCATTAGATTCTTATGCTTAGCTACTATATAAGTGCTCATAATTGCATTTGCCTCTGCAAGATTAAAAAAAAGGTTTTCCTACTCCCTCTCCACTGTATGCTTCACCTCTACATCCTTAATAGGGGTATCTTAAACCATCATCATTGTTTCCTTGATCTCATTAAGACAGTTGGGGATCCCTTCTAAGTCAGATTTTGGCCGGATTAGCATATTCCTCATCCATGTTGGATAGACCCATGAGAGATATCTTGAGGTGATACTAATATCCATATCAATTCCACCTTGTATTGGATCCCTAGTGCATTTTTAGTATTTTTCAGTTGTTTATCATTTCATAGCTAGTTGTTTCCTTTTAGATTATGGTTTCCGTATTGTACTTGGAAAACATGACAGTTCCTTGACCTTTTGTAGAAGTTAATACACCTCTCTGAATGCAAAGAAGACGAGGAAATCATGTTTCCCATAATCCATGAGCGAACTGATATCCAGTGCTGAGTTGCCGCAAACCACACACAGGAAACAAAACTCCAAATTTGTCTAGCAACAAGGCAAGAGACAAAAAGATGAAGCACTATTTCATTGCATGTAGTACAAAACACACAATGACCGACAAAGATCTTGCGGGCTCACGGCACATCACCAGTTGAAAGACCCCCAATTAGTAGCCTCCACATAAACACTTTACCCTGATACGAAACTGTAGACTTCCAAAGCTAGATGAATCTTTCTTGCCACTTCTTTTTACTATCTCGAGTATGCCATACTTTGTTAGCCTTTTCCGTGACCCATCTTTTGACCTCCACCATTTGATGATAAATTTGGTTAGCTAACCTTTTCTCAAAATCATCAAGAATCACAAACTTTCAATCACACCATGGTAAAGACTGTTGTAATACTGGCAAAGGGGAGAGCCTCAAAATCCTATCCTGTATAGACAACTAAATGTCATGATAACCGTGAGGTACCCGGAAGTGCTGACAGATACACCTAAAAGAATAAAGACAAGCCTGTCCAAGAATGACCCCATCAAGGACTATCTGCAACCCCAAACGAGCCATCTGATTAAACTTATCTTTGTGCAAATCTTTATGAGGCCAATCCAACAACCTGGAAGTAGCCAACACGTCTCCTAGCAACGAATTCTCCTCCTTACAAAAATCTGGAGGGCGCCAAACTACAAGACATAACATCGCCTGCCAAGAGGCAATCAAATGAGAAATGAGAAAAGACTCAGAGACCTTTACAAGTCTTGTGGAATTAAGCACATGCCACCAGGAAGTATGAATAACTGTGTTGCCATGAAAGATTCCAATCTTTTCTATGAAAACTTTTGCAATGTCTAACCAAGAATGACTCTCTATATATAATGCCTGGAAGAGTGCTAGCCTCAAGGCTGTCATATGCAAGTTAGCATCCAACAAAGCTGCTCCCCCCATCCTTTTAGGAGTAGTAATATGCTGCCACGAAATCCACACCTAGCCTAAGTGATTCCCTTTCTTTTTCCACAACATGAATCGGATAGGTTGTACCAATTCCAGAAGAGACTTCTTGGTCCAAGGAAGAAGAGGCAAGAAATACGAGATCGTGCTGATCATGATGCATTGAGTAACCTTAAGTCGCACATGAAGAGGCCAGCCTTGAGACTTCCAATACATGAACCGATCATGAATACCGGATGACATCCAATCCAGCAATGTAGGAGGAGTTACATCCACACCAATAGTATAGCCCAAATGTCTGGTTATGTTTCCCCTAGAGATCACAATTCCATGCCACCCCAAGGCTTGCAAATCATTCTCTGTGCAAGAAAGCAATGTAGATTTCTGAGTGTTAATATGAAGTCCTGATGCAAGAGCAAAAATATTCCATGCAACCATTGCTCAATTGACATTCAAGCGATCAACCTTAAGAAACATGAAGGAATCATCTGCCAAAGATTGTCCCAAAAGTTGGGCCCCACTAGGAAGAGTTAGAAAAACTATCTCCCCTTGATTAGCCAACTTGTCCAACAATGAAAGCATAGGGTGAGTGACTAAAGCAAACAATTAAGGGCTGAGAGGGCATCCTTGTCGAAGATACCGAGACAAGGCATTTTCATATGTGATCCCACCATTAAGTGCGATGTGGGCAATAGCACCCTGACTAATAGTATCCACAAGAGAGATCATACGAGGCCCCAATCCCATGGTGGTCATTAGCTATCGCAAAAAAGACCAGCTAACATGATCAAATGCCTTTTCAAAATCAAGCTGAAGCATAACCACCTACTGGGCTGAAGCTTTAGAATAGTTGATTCCCAGTTGAACATTCAAAATATTGTGCATTATATTCCGATGCTTAATGAAACCGTATTGGCGTGGATGAATCAACTGCGGAAATACTTTTTGCAACCTGTTGGCAATGATTTTAGAAAATATTTTATATAAAGAACCCATAATAGAGATGGGTCTCCATTGCTTCAAGGAGGATGGAGAGGGGACCTTGGGCAATAACTGAATGATAGCAAGCTTCCAATCTGAAGGCGTCTCACCATAATTCCACACTTGCTGACACAGACGTGATAATGGATCTTTAAATTGGTCCACATGGGCCAAGAACAATTCATTAGGAAGACCATCCTAGCCAGAGCTTTTCCTTCAAGGCAAATGAGACAGCACCTCTTCCGCTTCCCCCTCCGAAATATCAGCCTCCATCAAATCAACCCATTCTGGTTTAACCTGGTTAACAACTAAATTGCAAATATATTTGCGAGCAGAAAGAACCGCACTTGAAATAGTCACTTGAGGGCCCAACAACAATTTGTAAAAGTCAATACACATCTGGATGATGGAAGCAGGTTCGGTCACCATAACACCTTGCTCATCCATCAAGTGCACAATATTTTCACGAGCATATTTGTGATGCAATCGAGCAAAAAATTTATGGGATGGACAGCTATTGTTGTGTAAAGCTTCTGCTCTGGCCAGCAATTTGTATTTAGCATATTCCACTTCCTCCAAAGATTGAACTCTACCTTTTAACCATTCGATGCATGTAAGCAAGTCATCATTGGAGTCCCCCAACTAACACAAAGACAACGAGTGGGTCAACAATGATTGCGCATGTTGCAAGTCAGCACAGAAAGAGGAAGCAAGCTCAATACCATACTATCGGGATAACAATCGAGCATTATCCCTAAATACAGCCCAAGCTTGCATCCCTTCACTGAGGACCCTGGAGCTGAAAGAAGTAATCAGTTGCTGAATATATTCCAAAAACTGATTTTGTTGCAAAAATGATTGATTGAAATGAAGAGGCAAGTGGGCAAGGAGGGCCTTAAAAGCATGAATAGGTATGTGATTCATCTCCAAGACCAAAGGATAGTGATCAGACAAAACATGCTGTCTCTCCACCCACATATCAATAACTTCAGGAAGAAAAGTATCTCTGGCAAATATAGATCCGATCCAGTCGGGCCCAAGTATTTGGATGCTGAAGAGAGTGATAAGTATATCCGGCCTGAGAAGGATGCAACCAAGACCACATGTCATGTTTCAAGGATATAGCTGCCAGAGCATCCCATGCCCGTCGTTCAGGACCATCCATGACGGAGTGCTGTGAAGTTGCCTGATCCATAGATACACATACGTTGAAGTCACCCATAACAAAGCTAGGACGAGCCATGTCCAAGTAGTGCAAATCATCCCAAATTTGACAACATTCTCGAGTAGTAGAAGGAGCATACACCCCCACTAGCCACAAAACCTCACCCTCATGTAGGATTTCCAGAATCATAAATCTACCACAAGGGTCCTGAGAAACCAAAGATGGTTGTAGGGATGATTTGACGACCAACATAACTCCAGATTTAAGTGAAACACGTCCACTAAAAAAAACCGAATAATCCTTATATACATAGGTAGATCTTGCCAAAGCATGTTGTTTATGCTCCACAACACAAAAAACATCCCAATTTCCGGTTAACACTTTTTTCTACAACCGATGCTGCTTACTACCCGAAGAAACACCTTTCATATTCCATGAAGCAATTTTCATGATAACACAAAGAAAGAAAAAACTACAAAACCACCCCTTTCCCTTTCCCTTTCACATCAACAGCTGTAGCTGTCTGAAATTTTTCCATTTCACTTCAAATCACATCTACCAAATGTGCTCTCTGCAAACTAGCAATTGAATCACGGGTAGGAAACTGCTGTTGCTGAGAACGATAAACATCACGAGGAGGCACAAGCCTCCCTCACGGATCAAAGCGCAAAGCAGAATCAAAAGCCCTTTTATCCTACGCAGCGACTGCAAGAGAACGCGAGGGTTGAGGTTTCATGTAGAAACCCCTACCCCTACGTTGAAAATTTTGAGTGATAGGCAACGGAGGTGGGTGGGCAGGAGACAAATAAGGCTCCTATCTTGCATTGCGTCTAACCACTGTGACCCAAGAATTATCTTGTAGAGGCAAATTTCGACCGCGATGCTTTCTCTATACCGGTTTGAGATACATTCTTATTTCCATCATCATGTCCCTGTTGGACAAACGGCTCATGGTTTGCTTCTGGCTACTGTACCACTTGCTGGGGATGATGCTCATGCATATCCGTGTTAGGAACCATCGAACTATGCAAAACATCCGGGCTTCTATCGCATTCAGAAATGAAATGGCCCAATCGGCCACATCTGAAACAGTGACCAGCAAATGTACCCCATTACAGCTTGTAAACCAATGTTTGCAATCCCAAAACCTCGAATTAGACTTTAGTCGAGACTTTAGTCGGGCGAGGTTTCCCTGTATCCCAAAGCATGCAGGCCCTATTCCTGTTGCAGGAGGCCAACCGAGGCTTCACCAATACTTCTGTCAGAAGTGGAGCAGCGGTGGAAGCATAAACATGTGCTGAAATAAACTGCTGAAACACAAGACAAAAAGAGAAAAGAAAAGAACACGATACAGATGAGAACTCAGATGTATGCACGGGAAATGGAATCCATATATCTGAACACGAGACAGTCGCATACAACAATGAGTCACTGGCTGCGTGGGCACTGGCACTGGCTCCTCTCTCCACAGAGTCTGCAGATGGTGAAGATGAAGTGACTGACTGAGGAGGAGCCACTGAGTATAAATAGGCTGAAAAAGAAGGGAGCAATAATGCTGGTCGGACAGCATTAAAGCTGGCCGGCTGGTGCATAAAATGCTCCACTGGCATAAAATGCCACACCAGAAAAATACCTAAAATACCTAATAAAAATGCCCAGCCCAGATCAAGCTCAGACTCACACATGAGCTAACAAATACTCTGCTAACACCCTCTCTCAGATCATGAGTGATCTGATACAATACAATAGTACAATGAAAAGGGATAAAAAACTATACAACATAGAATCACCAAGTAGAACCATGGATACCCAAGCAGTGGGTGATCAAGCCACCACCAAGGTGCCTCGGAGAGAACCTGATGTCGATGTCGATCGTACCAAACACCTGAAAATAGAGAAGATCATAGCATGTCTCTGTGTCCATCACCAATGTCTCGCAGTAGCATACAAGACCATCCTGTCAAAAATGCCTCTAAACATAGGTGACCATGGATTCCCCGCCTTCGGCCAGACCGCCAAAGTGTCCCCTCATGTGAGCTCCAGACGAAAGCCTCCCGCTCTCTATCAGATAACCAGCTCAGCATGAACCTGGATGTCAATCCCAGCTCCAGGATTTGATTCCACCAGACTGAAGTCGATGCGTCAGGGACGTCCCTCTCGGGAACCTGTGCACCTGTATAAAAGTATAGATGAGGCGCGGCTGCCCCATCTGAACACCCGCTCACACTCCCTCTGTGGCACAAGAGAGTCGTGAGGGATGACCTCATCACCACCACTAGAAAGCGGCCGAGGAAGGGGCCACCAAGCCCTTCCCGCGATCCGAAGAAGAGGATCCCTTCCGCGCCTTGGACTTCACCTTGGTCGGAGGATCGGAGTCGGAGTCTAATGAAGGAGAGGACTCATCGGTAGAGTCAGCATCCCGCTTCGTCTTCTGCTCCTTCCTGGAAGCCGCTAACTTCTTACAGTCCTTCCGCAAATGTCCCTTCTTGCCACAATGGTAAACACTGGGCCTTCGTCTTCTTCTTCCTGTCACCCCTCGCTGAAGCTACATAAGTCTCACCTCCATAATGTGCCGGAAGCCGCCCCTGTAATCTCAAGGATGTCTCATGGTTGTCCTGATCAAAGTCTTCAAGAAGAGGAAAAGGACGGAAAGGTCGAGCAATAGCTCCACAGACGATGTACCATAGCCGCTTCTGCACAAACCAAGCTTTCATGACAGCACTCCATGTGAGATAATCAGGTCCATGTAACTTATCAGCAGTGGAAGTGCACGGAGGAGCCACATGGAGAGGATAAGAAGAGAAGTAGAGAAGAGATGGAATTGAGAGAGGAAACACAGCCAAAACACAAGCACAGACTACAGAAAATGAGAGTTCACATGCAATATAACCCAAAATTTGATCAATAGAAGACAAAATCTGCTGCAGAAAGTTTAAAAATCAATCAAAAACTGCCAAAAACAGCAAAAACGGCCTGAATTAACAGTCACCCAGCCACGAGAGACGCTGAATCAGCAAAACGCAGGCTGTAAACTGGAAAAAAACAGGTAGAAAACTGTTGCCAGCAGCTACAGATGAAAAACGCAGGCAGCAGAGGGTGCGTAGGCAGTAGGCGATGGCAAAACTGCAAAAAAACGCAGGCTGAAAACAGCCCCAAAACAGGTCGCCTGGCTGCGACAGCAGTCGTCTGATCAGCAAGGGTACAAAACAGTCCTGAAATCAACAAGAAAACACAACAGAAACACAAATCCTGAAAACTGATACCATGTCAGAAGTGGAGCAGCGGTGGAAGCATAAACATGTGCTGAAATAAACTGCTGAAACACAAGACAAAAAGAGAAAAGAAAAGAACACGATACAGATGAGAACTCAGATGTATGCACGGGAAATGGAATCCATATATCTGAACACGAGACAGTCGCATACAACAGTGAGTCACTGGCTGCGTGGGCACTGGCACTGGCTCCTCTCTCCACAGAGTCTGCAGATGGTGAAGATGAAGTGACTGACTGAGGAGGAGCCACTGAGTATAAATAGGCTGAAAAAGTGGGGAGCAATAATGCTGGTCGGACAGCATTAAAGCTGGCCGACTGGTGCATAAAATGCTCCACTGGCATAAAATGCCACACCAAAAAAATACCTAAAATACCTAATAAAAATGCCCAGCCCAAATCAAGCTCAGACTCACACATGAGCTAACAAATACTCTGCTAACAACTTCACCCAGAGTTCTCAATACTAAAGGTAGAAGTCTCCAAAGATGCGCAGGAAAATCAACCACCTCAACCCAAATAGGACATGCCTGCCGAAGTACTTCAAATTCCGCCATAGGTCTCCAAGGGACCATATGTACTAATTGACCATCCATAAACGAAAGGATACGTCTCATAATAAAAGCCCGCACTTCCGGGGAGTGAAAAAGGACTTCAAAGAACCCCTTTGGTCCATCATATATTTCTTCAACAAGTGGGCCCTGCACTTGTGCTAATGCATCATCTTGACCCATCTCAGCACTGACAATCATTGACTGCAACCAAGCACGAATTCTCGTGATCAAAGGAGTCCTTCCCGTCAAGTAGAAGATGGGTTCCCTCTCATGGAAAGCAGCAATCTGCTGTAAAACCAGATCTGTACCCATGACAGCTACCACATGTTCCCCTTCCGGTAAAGAACTCGCTTTACCCTCATTGGCTTGAGTGTAGTCCGACATCAGATTATTAGCAAAAGCCAACATAAAATGAAAAGGCCCATCAGGCTGCGAGCATGAAGAATGAACATTAACATTTGGCGTTTACCCATCTCATCCCCATCCATCAACTGGCCAGCATCTTCTGCTAACAAGTCACCATCTGATTCGCCCAAATCCTTATCATCCCAATTCCCGATGTGCTGGTCTAGAAAATCCATGTCAATTCCATTTGACTCCTGCAGTTTATCCATAACCAGGCCTCTTTAGGGCTGCCCAGGTCTGTCCTGAAGACTCGCAGCACATATAACTGACCTATTGAATAACTATGTGCCCATAGACGCGCTCCCAAATCCTGACAGTTCTGCAGTACGCTGGCTCCTCTCTCTCACTCTCTCTCTTTCTCTGTCAATCGCAGAGCAGGGCTCCGCAGGATGGAATGATGCACAGCAGTTCACAGGACAGATCGAGCAGGCTGTTCACAGATAGGCGAGGGCAGGGCTCGAGAAGGGAAAAAAAGACCCTGCGCTGGTCTGACAAGAGGTCTCAAAACAGATCAAACGGCTGTTCACAAATAGATGAGGGCAGGGCTCAAACAGGACAGAAGAGACCCTGCGCTGGTCTGATGAAAGGTGTCAGGCAGTGCGGGAGGCAGGTACAAACGACCGCTGGTCAGGGGGAGCACGTCCGCAAGGAATGCACGTCCACAGATCCGCCATCGCTTCTCTCCATTCTCCGCGAACGACTCTCCTCTCTCCCTCTCTCTCTCTCTCTCATATAAGGGGAAGTTGAATTAATTATGAAGACTGTTTAAGATTCATATGGCTACTAAGTATCACACAAAGTGACTGAAGAGATGACGGCAAACCAAGGAGCCAGATCAGCCTAGTTAAGAACACCTGCATACTCAATGGTGTTCAAAAACCATTGAGGAGGCCTCCCAAACGAACAATATGGCTATGCATTACAGATAGTCCAATTATGCCAACATCCCAAAAATCATAGAAAGTGGAATACCAACAGTACATGTAGTTGCACAAATCCTGTATATTTGGGTTTTCCAAAACCTAATCCTCTAGATGCATAGAGTTTCTGGCAACTAAATGCCTAACCCAAAAAAAGGAGAGATCATATGTGCTCCAATCAGGAAAGCCACAAACCTATGACAAGAGGTCTCCTCAGCTTTAGTACAAAAAAAGCAAGAGCCTTTTGAAATGGTGTCTGGAGACGGTCCGAACAAGTGGAAGACCACACAGCAATATTCTCCAAATGGAGACTTTCAATTTAGAAGGGGTTGTATTGAGCCATCTCACCGTCAATAAAGATTTCCACCGAGATTTTCCCTTGTGGAGACCCGATAAAAAATTGCCCTTATCCATTTAACCTTGCAAGATCCTTGATAAGCAAATGATATATCTGATTTGTAGAGGCTCGCTCTAAGAGATTTTAATTTCCAAAGCTACTAGGAATGTTCCAAGTGCAATGAAGGAAAGGGTTGCCAAACAAGTAGAGAACCAGAAATTGTTGCCCATAGATCATGGTACCCTCAAGGATAGAAGTTCCTTTGCATGGAACCAAATGACTTACAGAGTAGTGCTTGAGGGCTCTAGCGCATCAGCAATATAGACTAGGTTAAATTTGGCCATCCTGTTCAATTGGGAGCAACTTCTTGTTTTCCACCTCTAGAAACAAGTCTAGAAGTGGCCCAAATTTCAACTAGCAAGGAATTGGCCAACAATTGATGGATTGGTAGCAGAGCACCTCTCTTATGCCAAAGACATGTTGCCACCACTCCTAGCCCACCTATTCAACAAGGTCCTTTGTGAAGACTTCCCTAACAATTGGTCAGCTAATACTACAATACCAATCCTAAAAGCTGGAGATCCAGTGGCTCCCACTAACTTTAGAATGAACATGGTTGGCCACATGCTAGCTAAGCTTTATGGATCCATACCAGAGTATGAGTTGAGCAAAAAGGGCAAAAATGTACCATCGTCAGCCATGTGGACAAACAAGGTTCAAGAGAGGGTACTTCATACTTTATCATATCCAGAGTGCAAATTGATGTGGCAACAATTGCATACAGCCATCGAATATCTCATGCCAATGGAAGGAGTTGAAACACAAAGGAAACTTGCTCAAAAGGGCTCCAAAGGGATCAACAGGATGCATATGCCTCTCAAATAGTATGAGGAAGTGATCACAGAGAACATAGCCCTGCAAAACCCTAATTTCCAAAGCCTCTAGCAAAAAGGAATCATCATGCATAATGTAGAGCCAATCCAAGTGGCTCCAAGTTTCCGAGTGTTGTGGAAGGTGTAGCCATGGTCTAGGGGAGATAACCAAGACCACAAATCCTGTTTCAAAACCTCTGAAGCAAAGGCATTCCAATCTTGGAATTCTGGGCCATCCATGAGTCCATGTCTAGAAGTCAAATGCGATGGGTCAACACACATTGAAATCACCCATGATAAATCCAGGTCTTCCAAGGGAGAGGCATGGTCTCACGTTTAGGGGGAGCATGTAATGCCTCCTATCAAGTCTTAAGGTTAGAGGTTTCCTTAATGCTCAAAGGTGTAACACCAGCACCTTCGGACAAAGGCTTGTCTTACGATGCACATAGGTGCACAAGACATTCCATGCATCTTCCAACAATCCAATGTTCTAAACATCATTTGACGTTTTTTCCTTTTTTGACTGCACCTCTTGCCAGCCATGGGCACCATCAGTGAGAGGTGAAAGCAATTGTTTGCCTCTGCCAATCAAGCAAAAGGGGCCAATACATGTCTAGGCAACCCTCAACTTCCACAAAACCAAGGACTCTTACTTTAGAAATTCTGTGAAGTCTACTATTGGCTGCCATGGGAAAACATGCACTAGTTTGTGATCATAAAACAATGACAGCTTGCTTAAAAGCACATCACACTAATGAGGGGATCAGAGCAAGACCTCATAAAGCCCCCTTGAGCCCACAAAAATGTCCTCCACACACTCCCCTTGCATAACACTCATCAATCATGAACATACCAAAGACATTATAGGAATTCTGGCAATAAAGGATAGGATGACCGCTTTTTCATGGAAGTAGGAGAACAAACACAATGCCTTCTTTATATCCACATTAGTAACAATGACATCACTCTCTTCAAAGTCATTGCAATTATCTTGATTATGTTGCACATACTCCCCAAGTAACGTATTGGAAAATTCCAAAAGATACTCCCAATCCAAGTCTTGGGAGTCATCTAACTACCCTACTGCTTGAGCATAGGACAAAGTCTGATCCATCTCCAAATAGGATGATCACTTTTTCATGGAAGGAGAAGAATGAACGAAACACCTTCTTTGTATCCATGGTAGTAACATCTTCAAAATCACTACAATTATCTTGATTATGTTGCACAGACTCCCCAAGCAACGTCTTGGCAAATTCCAAAAGATGCTCCAAATCCAAGTCTTGGGAGTTAACTGACTACCCTACTGCTTGAGCATAGGACAAAAGTGTGATCCATCTCCGAAGCACAAGGCAATGTTTGCGATTCCCCACAAGGCAATGCATTTGTCCCTTATATCGGGGAGGCCTCAACAAACTTGGAGCGCTTGACAAGGGTCTCAACACGTTCCCTGTCTGAATTCAGAACCATTTCATCCTTATCCATATCCGGCTGCAAGACGTCTACCACTGCATCATTGAAAGCGTTATTCAGCTCAGCCACAGGGGAGCGGACGTCCCGTTCTCAGTCCTGCCCCCCCTCCCTCTCTCTCTCTCTCTCTCTCTCTCTCTCTCTCTCTCTCTCTCTCTCTCTCATCCATCACTGTGTTTCTCTGCAGGCACCCTCTCATTGTCTCTCTTTCACTCTCTCTCCCTCTGTTCGCTGCACTCAGAGGGTCTAAAGGATGAGCTCTGGTGGCACACGAAGTAGGGTGCAGCAGCAGCTGCGCAGGTCAAGGGAAGATGCCCCACAGGCTGCACACAGGAGGACGAGATCTGACACCCCTGCCCCTGCACATTGCAGGACACAGTGGCAGCAAATCATGCAGGACAGGAACAGTCGCCCTCTCTCCCTCAGTTGAATTCTCTCTCCATCTCTGTCTGGAGCTGTGCACAGGCTAACAGGTACACATCAAGGGCAGCAGATGCGTGCAGTAGCAACACGGGCGCACAACTGGTGCACAAGGCAGAATTCACGCTATGGCAGGGCATCCCCCAGGCTATAGCAGGACGCCCCACAGGCGGTGTGCAGGGCAGCAGATCAACCACTCCAGCTCTCATCTCTTCTCCTCTCTTCCCTCTCTCTTTTTCTTTTTTCCATAATAGGTAATTGTACTAATTGCAAAAAAAAGTACAAGACTACATGATTACAAGATGCAAGATGGCTCTAGGCCATCATGCCGCATAACCTCGCTTTACAAAAGATCAAATAACTAAAAGAGTACAAAAGTCACGGAAAAGAAGCAATTAAGATTACCATATGCCAAGGGACCAAGTCCTCCTTGGAAAGGAGATCAATGTGTTGAATCAGATCAAGCTGCCAATGTAGAAGACATTTCAACTTGGCGCAGTGAGTTTGCACACCACATGCGGAATCAAAAACAAAAGCATTCCTAGTTGTCCAATTGTGCCAGCAACCCTAGCTCTCTCTCTCACTCACACTCTCTTTCTTTTTTTCATGAATAAGAGTATATTAATGTATGGAAATATTTACATCAGGCCTTCAGGCGAACCAAACAAAAAGGAAAACAACTGTAATGAAGCCATCAGGCTATTAGAACAACCATTCTACATGAGTACCACTAAGAGATCACACCGAAAGGACAACAGGAGCAAAGCGAACAATAGCCAGCTAGGGCACAGCAATGTCAAGAAGAACCAGGTCAGCTGATATCATAGAAGTGATCTGACATAGCACTAAACCACGAACACGGGCCACATGACCATGGATGCCCAATACCGAATCAAAAATAAAGGCATTACGAGTGCGCCAAATATGCCACAGGGCTGTCCACTTAAGGAAATGGAAAAGACAATAATAATCTAAGGGCAAAGAAGACATAGAGGGCATGTTTCCCATAATCCACGAACGAGGAAGCATCCGTTTCTGAGTCACCGAAGACCACACGTGGGAAATGAAACTCCAAATCTGTCGAGCAATAGGGCAAGAGACAAAGAGATGAAGCAATGTCTCATCACATGTAGAGCAAAAACCACAACAACCACCAAAAATCTTTTGGGCACGCAACACATCCCCAGTTGGAAGACCCCCAATGAGCAACCTCCACATGAACACTTTACCCTACTATGGAACCTTAGATTTCCAAAGTTGTATAAATCTTTCCTGCCATTTCTTTTACTATCCTGAATATGCCATAGTTTATTAACCTTCCCAGTGACCCATTTCTTGGCCTCCACCATCTAATGATATATCTGATTAGCTGACCTCTTCTCGAAATCATCAAGAAGCACAAACATCCAGTCACACCATGTTTGCAATGGTTGTAATGTAGGCAAGGGAGCGAACCTCTGAATTTTATCCTGTATGGATGACCAAATGTCACTATATCCGCAAGGAACCCGAAAGTACTGACGAATATGCCTAAAAGAATAAAGACGGGGCTGCTTGCCCAGGAAGAACACCATCAACGACAATCTGCAACCCCAAACGAGCCATCTGATTAAACTTATCTCTCTGCAAACTTTTATCCGGCTAGTCCAACAACCTATAGGAGGCCAGTACTTATGCTTGCAGCGAATTCTCCTCCTTACGACTATCAAGAGAGCACCAAACTGCAAAACGTAACATCTCTTGCCAAGATGCAATCAAATGAGGAAGGAGAAAAGACTAAGAGACCTTAATAGGCTTCGAGGAATTGAGCACATGCCACCATGAGGCATGAATAACCATGTTACCATGAGATATGCTAGTCTTTTCTATGAAAAATTTAGCAATATCTGACCAAGGATGACTCTGTACACATAGGGCCTGCAAAAGGGTTAGCCTCAAAGCAGCCATATGCAAGTTAACATCCAGCAAAGCTTCACCCCCATCCTTTTCGGAGTAGTGACATGCTACCACAAAATCCACACCTATCCCAAACCATTGCATTTCTTTTTCCACAACATGAATCTGATAGGCTGGACCAATTCCAAAAGGGACTTCTTAGTCCAGGGAAGCAGTGGCAGAAAAAACGAAATCATGCTAATCATAATACACTAAGCAAGTTTAAGTTGGACATGTAGAGGCCAGCCTTGAGATTTCCAGTACATAAACCTATCATGAATTCGGGAGCCCATCCAATCTAGCAAGGCATGAGAGGCTACTTTCACACTAATAGAATATCCCAAGTGTCTGGTTATATTTCCCCCTTGAGATAACAATACCATGCCAGCCCAATGCCTGTAGATAATTCTCCATACAAGAGAGAAGAGTAGATTTCTGAGTATTAATATGAAGACCCGATGCCAAAGTGAAAAGATTCCACGCCACCATTGTCCAATTAACATTAGTGCGATCTGCCTTAAGAAACATAAAAGAATTGTCTGCCAAAGACTGACCCACAAGTTGGGTACCAGAGGAAAGAGACAAGCCAACTACCTCGCCTTCAGCTCTGGCCAACAGTTTATATTTTGCATGTTCCTCTTCATGAAGAGATTGGACCCTGCCTTTCAGCCATTCAATGCATGTGAGCAAGTCATTGTTAGAGTCCCCAGTCTGACAGAGAGACAACGAATGAGCTAACAAGGATTGAGCATGCTGCAATTCAGCTCGAAACAAGGAAGCATGCTGAATACCATATTGTTGGGATAACACTTGCACATTATCCCTAAAAACCGCCCATGCTTCCATCCCTCTAGAGAGAACCTTGGAGCTAAAAGAGGCTATTAGTTGCTGAACACCTTCCAAAAACTGATTGTGCTGCAAAAAAGATTGATTAAACCGAAGAGGGAGGCGGGCAAGGAGAGCCTTAAATGCATGAACACGTCTGTGCCTCATTTACAAGACCAAAGGGTAATGATCTAACAAAACATGTTGTTTTTCCATGCGCATCTCAATGATTGCAGGAAGAAAAGAGTCACTTTGACAGATGTATATCCCATCCAGTCGGGCCCAAGTGTTTGGATGCTGACAAGAACAATAAGTATATCCAGCTTGTGATGGATACATCCAGGACCACATGTCCTGTTTCAAAGATGCCGCTGCAAGAGGGTCCCAAGCCTGTCGCTCGGGACCATCCATAACCGAATGCGGAGAGGTCGACTACTCTACAAAAACACATGCATTAAAGTCCCCCATAACAAAGCCTGGACGACCCATGGCAAGGCAGTGCAAGTCTTCCCAAAGCTGACAACATTCCCTTACATTAGGAGCATACACGGCTACCATCCACAAAACCTCACACTCAAAAATTATTTCGAGAATCAAAAATCGGCCATGTGGGTCTTGAGAGACCAACAATGGTTGTAGGGAGGATTTGACAGCCAACATAACTCCCGATCTGTGCGGAGAACGACCACTAAAGAAAACTGCATAATCCTTATATACATATGAAGATCCAGCCAAAGCATGTTGTTTATGCTCCACAGCACAGAAAACATCCCATTCTCCATCTAGCACCACTTTCCACAAACCGATACTGTTTTCTGCCCGAAGAAATGCCTTTCAAATTCCACACTACAATTTTCATGATGAATCACAATTGAAAAGAACTACTGAACTGCCGCTTTTCCTTTCCCTTTACATCAATAGCTTTGGCAGCCTGGAATCTCTCCATTTCACCTCCAATAACATCAACAAGATCTGCCTTCTGCAAGCCAGCAATGGAAGCACGGGAAGGGAAGTGCTGGTGCTGGGAGCAAAAACCATCCTGAGGAGGCACAAGCCTCCCACGCGCATCGAATTGCAAGGCGAAATCAGAAGGCCCTTTATCTTCTACTGCCAAAGTACGCGAAGATTGGGGTTTCATATAAAACCCCTTTCCTCTACGTTGAAAGGTTTGAGTACTAGGGGGCGGCGGAAGATGCACAGGAATGGGGCAAGAATCTTGTCTTGCATTACGACGAACCACAGTAACCCAGGAATCCTCCTGAAGAGGCAAATTCCGCCCATCTGCAAGCAAAGCACACTTCCCACCACCATGGGAAACGACCTTCTGGCCATCATCCCGGTCTTGTTGGGAAAGTTGCTCATGATCAGCCATGGGCTTTTGAAACATCTCGTAAGGGAGATGGTCTTGCATTTCCGTATTTGGGTCCATGGGGCATTGCCTACCTCCATATTTTTGTTGCATTCCGAAATGAAATGGCCTAACTAGCCACATCGAAAACAGTGTCCTGCAAAAGTACCCCATTTCAGCTCGTACACCAATGTTTGTAACCCTGGAATCTCAAAGTGAATCTTCATCCGGCGGGGTTTCCCTGTATTCCAAAGCTTACATGCCCTATTTTGATTGCGAGAAGCCAGCCGAGGTTCTACCAAAACCTCCCCAATGGATCTCAAAACTAGAGGGAGGAGTCTCCAGAGATGGGCAAGGAAGTCCACCACCTCAACCCAAATAGGACATGCTTGTCTCAGCACCTCTTGAAACTCAGCCATGGGTCTCCAAGGGACCACATGAACTAATTGCCCATCCATAAACAGAGGAATGGTTGCATAATAAGAGTCTGTACTTCTGCAAAACGAAAAAGAACCTCAAAGAACCCCTTCAGGCCATCATATATCTCTTCCACCAGGGGGACTTGCATACGCCCCGAGACATCTTCGGAGCATTGTTCAAAACTGGCAAGCATAGACTGTAGCCAAGCACGAATTCGGGTGATCAAAGGAGTCCTTCTAGTGAAATAAAATATGGCTGCCCTCTCATGGAAGCAGCTATCTGTTGTAAAACCAGGTCAGTTCCCATGACTGCAACTACTTGTTCCCCATCCAGTAGTGCATTAGCTTTATCCGGTAGTGCAAATTCGCCATTATAGAAGTAGATGGTGATCACAAGATGTGTCACTGTATACTAATAGGCTGTGTCCCACCAGATTTGGGCTGGGAGTGACTTCTACAGGCCCTGTGTGGAAACACTCTACGCAGGAATAGTAAGTGCAAAAGGAGTTCTCTTTCCTTCAGTCGTTTACGCAGACGCCACAGGCAGAAGGGATGCCAAATCTGTGGTATCCACGAGGGATCCTGAAAAGCCTTCTGGCTATACGAAATGATATCAAGACATTGCAACTAGCAAGGGTGGCATCTGCAGCTAAAGTTAAGCCCAAACGTGCCATACGATTAAATTTTAGTCTGAGCTCATGTTTGCCTTCCCAAGAAAGTAATCGCGAGGCTGCCAACAGTTCCTATTGAAAAGAGTTAGTAGCTAATCGATCCTCGGCTGGATGCCATTAAGCCTTCTGGAGAACCACTTTCCAGGAACATACCAAGTGAGCAAGTAGGGATGATGAAGGACTAGAAAACCAAGAGTCTGCATTAAGCACATGCCACCAGGAGCTCCGAATTTGAGTATTACCATGCACAAGCCCGTGATTCTCAAGAAAATAACAGGCTATCAAGACCCACGGGTGATGATCCAAGCACATGGCGCGAAAAAGAGACCAACGGAGTGCCAGCATATGAGTTTCGGCATCCAAAATAGCCCCACCACCCATGCATTTGGGGGTACATGCATGAGACCAAGAGATCCATGAAATACCTGCATGTAAGGAGTCCTTCTTCCATAACATGAATCAAATGCACTAAGTAAGAGCATTCAATGTAGTAGTAGTCCAAGGCAGCAATGGCAAAAAATATGTGAGCATTGGCAACATAACTGTCTGAGCCACTTTGAGGCGAACATGGAAAGGCCAAGTCTGTGACTTCCAATACAGAAACTTAGCTGTCAGTTTCCGCGAAATCCACTCTAGTAGTTGCTTCGGCCGAACGTCAACACCCAAAGGATACCCAAGATGCCTGACAATGGAACCACAGGGAACAACCATTCCCTGCCAGTCCAGTGATTGCAAATCTAACTCCGTGCAACTGAGAATGGCTGATTTCAAAGCTGTTGAGATATTTGCAATCACACCTACTTTAGTCCCTTTGTGAGAAGCAGTGAGAGCTCAAGACCAAAATCCCATATGCACAGTAGGAGAAAGTACCACCACTCAATTCCTATAAAGCATTGTACTTGCACTCTCTTTCTAATGCAATGATAGTACTCTTTTCTTTCCAGTAAAGTGTCATGTCACTGTCAATACACAAGATTGTGTTTATGAGTCCAAGTCTCAATCTTGGAACCTAATTCACTTGTGTAACAATTTTTCCTAGTCAGGATCAATGTCTTCATGAGTTCCTTTTTCCTCTTTCAACCTCCATAGCTTCCACATCTGCCATGCTCTGATATGGGCAGTTGGAGAATCTTTGCCCATATTTGACTTGAGAGACCAGCAGCAAATTAGCTTCAAATTACTAAGAATAACTAGCAATGAGTTTATCTTTGTATGTGTCAAAAGACACAAGCAATGGCAGTGAAGTATCAAAAGATACTAGCTTGAAATTTAATGTTTATTGCTTGAGTTTGACTTGATGGTCTTCAAAAACTCTCCATAGCTTTCCCTCCTTGCTGATTTGATGGTTGAATACTTGCTGAAAACTTCAAATTAGAGTGTCCTTGGCTTAGTTTAAGTGGCAGGAGAGAGAAAATGAAGGAAAAATGAGCTTGAAGGTAAGTGGCTATGGCTGTCCTGTCAAAACACGGACCAACGACTAGTAAATGAGCTCCCACGCGCTCCACAGGTTGAATCTGCTCAAACCCTTTGAGGTGGAGGACCCTCACTAATGGGTCTAACTCCCCCTAAGAGGGTACTCATTTTGCCTGAGTTGAGAGATCTAAGCCTTCAAAGTGGTCACTGTCAAAACTGCGCCCAAATTTGCAAAAATGAAAATGCCTGGCATGGTGTGCATCAATCTCCTTGATTTTTGTGCCAAGAAGTTGCACCTTGACCTGAAGAACAACTCTCGAGAAGAAAGCTCGAAGAGATATGACCTGATTAATGAGATATGGCTGCTCCAACAAAGGTAGGTAGGTGCTATCCACAGACACAATTATGGCAGCAACTTTGAAAAGAGGCAATGCTGAAGCTATAGTTGCCCAATCTCAATGATTGAGGTACCAAGGAGGATATTTGGAAGTAGAGAAACACTTCTCTAGAAGGAAGTTCAGAGAGATTTGGCCTATGGAGAGAGATATGGAAGCTTCAAGTTGACATGGTACTACTGTCTATGGCTGCCATGGAAGCTTCATTGAAGGTAGGAATGCAAATGAAGTTGGAGATAGGGTCCAGTACTCAAACTGAGCTGAGCACAATTCGAAAGGAGCTGAAAGGAGTGAAAGGAGAGTTGGGTTTCATACCTGGCAAACCCGCATCAAACTGATCCTGATGAAGAAGAGCCTCTAGGCCATTACCACTGGAAAAAAAAGAAGCCTCGTGATGCAGATCTTACTGTCACTTGGCAAAAGAACGATGATAAGGTTCAGGCCATTATCAAACTGGAGCTAGATGACAGCTATATCCGCCATGTGGATAACTGTGAGACCTCACAGGATACATGGAAGAGACTTGACACCTTGTTCAGTGCACAGTCTAAATCATCAAAGTATGGTCTCCTGATTGAGTTTTTCAGGCTTGAAATGAAGTCCATCACATCACTTGCCACACATCTAAATTACATGGCAGGACTTCTAACCCAACTCGCAGGAATCAACATTAAAATGAAAGAAGATGTTTGCATCGGTGTTCTACTTAAGAGTTTGCCTCCTGAATATAATAATGTATCAACAACTTTAATCAACATGCCAAATCCTGAACTTGTTGATATCCAAGCATCATTGTTATGTTACTGGTTTACTGCTCTGGTCAAACTATAAATAGTTTATGCTACAGCATATGCTATAATCAAGACGGAAGAAACTGACAATTAAGGATTCACAAAACCAACAATGGAAACAATGTTTCATACACCCCAAAAAGCCCAACATTCAAATCCTATGGGCATAAAACCCGAGATTGAAATGTCTCTCCAAGGTCAAGTAGATATGGAAAGACATCCTACAAAATCAATGAAACACTATATGAGGAGATGTTGACCATGCTCCGTGCTGAAATGCGTATCATGAGGAAGTAAATGAAAAGTGATATACAAGAGCAGGTTCAAGCTGAAATGATGGAAGAACTAAAAAAAAAGATACAACAAACACTAGATGCACACATGGCATAGAAAAACTCGATCTCTAACCTAAAGAAGAGCTAGAGGAATGCAAAAAGAAATTAGACCCACAAAAGGCATCACAAATCACACGGGAGCTGCAAAAAGAAATTGATGTTTTAAAAAAGATGCACAACTATGCAAGTGTGGTGGAAGGAACCCAAAAGAAAATGGACAACGTTGAGAATGTTGTCAAAGAAAGTGCAAAATAGATAGATGTGGCAAAAAAGAACAAAGGAACGCATGCCAACAAAATGTAAAAAGATAGGCACTCCACATAAGAGTGGTTGGACTAGATGAGAAAAGCTCCCAAAATGAAGATGCTACAACTCTTGCCACGAAAATTAGTGCTACAAATGTACCCATCATTGGGGCTAGCGAGTCGAGAAAGACGACACAAAAACAAAAGTCCTCATCCTGAACTTTGGAGACTTCAAAAAAAAGAGAGCCTTCCTCTCCAAGAGGATTGCTCTCAAAGGAGAAAAGATCTACCTAGATGAAAACCTTACCCCATCCCAGATAGCCCACAGGAGAGAAAATATGTCACGTGTTCTAGAGGCAGGAAAGCAAGTAAATGGGCCGTCTACAGAGATGGAAGAGTCATTATCATAGAGAAAAGGACAACATAATAGTGTGCAGCTTATGAGACCCTGAAGTTTACATTATGGAACTGCAATGGCTCCCTTAAGACAAATGCAAGTTATTTTGAGCATACTTTCAAAGGGATAGACATTGCTATGCATACTGAGACACACCAATGTAAAGACAACCGTCTACTTGATGTACATGGATATAGATGGGAAAGTACATATCGCCCTTAGCCTAGGAGGGACTAGGGGATCAAGAGGTGTGGCAATTCTATTTAAAGAAGAGCTCCGAAATACAATCCAAGTGGTACATAGCGATACCGAGGCAAGATACATGTGGATCAAGTTACGTATAAATAGAACTCAAGACATATACATTGCCATATGCTACTTTCCCTCTACATACTCTAAGTTTTCCCCTAAAGAGGCATCCCCGTATACACCACTATATGAGGACATAATGAGATTTATGAGCATTGGGGATGTTTTACTAGCAAGAGACTTTAATGAATGCACAGGAAGCAACCAATTTGCTTTCTTTGACACTAGCAATGAGATGTTCAAAGATATTGCACTAGATGAAGTGGGATTAGGTAGATCAGCCCAAGATAGAGAGAGAACAAAATATGAAATACACCTACTGACATTGGGAAGTGCATATGGTTTAACCATCCTTAATGGTCTACCACAATGGCCACAATCTAATGGTTTCACATGTTGGAATAACAAGAAAGGGTCAAGCATAGTGGACTATTTGATTGGATCACCCAACTTGCTACCTGACATAAAAAGCTTTGAAATCTCAAACAAACCAATTGGATTAGCAGCAAACCATGCTATTCTAGCTTTCACAATGCAATATGGCCATGTACACGAGGCACAATCACACATACCAAAATCACCAGGCTATGATTTTGTGGAAGCAACCTCACACAGATAGAGCACTATTGTGCAAGATGCATTGAGGGAGCTAGACACACAAGCCTCTCTAGATGAGTTTACAAAACAGCTCGCCAAGATAATACATACTTCAACAGCCTATGCTTTCCCACACACTACAATGTCAGATAAGCCTCCACAAGGTAATGCCCCCACAGAATGGTCGGTATGATAATGAGTAGAGAGACAATCACATTTTTAGCAAGAGATGGCACTTGGCATATGTACACACCAGCATGCTCGGACACTTTTCAAATGATTGGTACGCAAATAGAAGTGAGAATACCTGAGTAGACTAGAAACAAAAATGTATTCCATGTTCTTGGGAGAGGACAGCAAGAGAGCATGGAAAAGGGATGTGCATGAGAGCCAGCCACCTATACAAATTACTACATCGAATGATTGGCATGAATATGCTTGCACACTTTATGATGTTCATGGCGAAGAGCCTATGCCACTCCCCTCAGCCTCAAGACCAGAAAATTGCAGATGTTTCACAGAAAAAAAAGTGAGGAATGCCATATGGAAACTGAAAAATGGGAAAACCCAAGATCATGATGGTTTAGTAGCAGAACACTTCACACATGCCTGTGATATCTTGGCACCAGTGCTGGCTCTCATCTTTAATAGGACAGTCTAAGGGATTCCAACCAATTGGTCAAACCATACTGTTCTGCCGCTCTTTAAGAGTGGAGACCCTGCGCTACTTAGTAACTATCGAACTATCATGATTGGACACATGTTGGCCAAAATATATGGCTCTATTGTGGAACAACCATTGAGTGAATGGGCCAAGATGCATGGCCTGAGATGAAAAAGTGACGCTGGCTTCAGGAGGGGATGCACAACTCTAGACCATATTTTTACATTTTCCAGCCTGTTTGTGCAGTGATCCATTCAATGCAGGGCTGGAGATGGTTGACATTGAGCTCCTAATTAATAATGCCATCAACAAGTAAAATAGAGAAGCAGATAATGCTCTTGACACAGTAAACAGGCGGCTCGTAGAGAAATCAAGAAACTTGAGACAGTGCGTGCTTCACTAAAGGAAAAGATGGAATCTCAAATCAGCTGGTGTGTGTGTGGAGGCAGCTCTGAATTATATGGTTGTGAGGACCAGACATGCAGGTGCATTGGGAAGCAGGTCATTGCGTCAATCAAAGTGTGTATCTCTTTTATCTTCAAGCACATGTTGTCTCAGTACTTTTCTTATACAGTAAACAGAGACGTTTTGGTTTCTGACAGCTAAATTATCAGCCTATTTAGTACAGAACCATGATATGTTGCTTTACAAATAAAGACATCCCTATTATATGTAAATGTGTTAGCATTTAAAATGCTGTGATATTCATTCATTGCATACATTTCTTGTAGTCCTTCAAGATGTTTACGAGTAAATTCATCACCGTATGACTCTATCACAAGCTGCCTAGAATATATGCTGATTGAGGATCCAATGTACAGATGCTCCAAGTGAATTTCAGGATGAGAGACCCTTTTTAAAAATATTCTTTGGTTCTTAATGTCAAACTGCAAAATACAACTCAATAGGTTTTAGTATACTGACTCTGGAATTTAGGTTGAAAAATTAGACTAGAGATTCTCTCTTGCAATCATCTATCCATAGAAGCTTCTCAGGAAAAAATTATGTCAGATGTTCAGTCCGCTTTTTTGGGATTACAAACAGCAGTAAAGAAATGCTTCATGCAGTTCATCTAGATGGTTAGACTTATAACAGTGACAATTCTTAAACATATGCACCCACCATTTCTATAGATTGATCATGTGTATAATAGAACAACTGGTAATGCCAAATAAGAAGTGTTTGTGGATCCAACCATCGAACAATGAACGCATAGCGACACCCTTCACCACTTCTTGTATCCATTTGGGGTTATGATAAAACTTAGTTATAGCACTCCGATCCTGCAAAGTTTGATAAAGAAAAATTGTTAAGCATCTATTCAGGCAAAAGAAATCTATCAAGATTCAAAACATTTCAAAACTTCTGTCCTTTTTTGTAAAGATTACTCAGGATATATGATGGTTCACTGAGATTCGGATGTATCTAACTATTGTCACTTAGGCTGATTTGGCCTCCCTTCTTGCCTCCCCCCCCAAAAAAATCTCTCTCTCTCTCTCTCTCGCTCTCGTAAAAGGTAATTGCATTAATTACGAAAAAAGTACAAGATTACATGACTACAAAATGCAAGATGGCTCTAGGCCATCGTGCATAGTCATGGTGAAGGTACAAAGGAAGCAAAGTGCCTAAAGGGAGGCAGAAGAAACTCCAATGTGCCAAACAAGCACATCTTGTCTAGGGAGAATATATGTTAAACTCAATCAAGTCTAGCTGCCAATGAAGAAGCCCTTTCAAGCGGGCTATATGACTTTACGTGCCCGATGAAGCGTCAAAATAAATACATTCCTCATGATCCATATGTGCCAACAAACCTAGAAGTGTAAGAAAGAAAGGAGCAATTTCACGTCAGTCTACACGAGGTCCATAAACTTGGGATGTCCAAAGGCCCAACCCTTTGGAGACATCAATAGCCCAACCACTTGGAACCAAATGGCCAAGAGTAGTGACCAAACCTTCCATGCAACCCACAAGAAAGGAGCCAATGGCAGGGGTTCTCAATCGAGACAAAAGAAGCAGCAACCATTGGGAATCCTTCTCTCAAAAAGTGCCAAGGCAAGAGGAAGCCCACCAATCAACATATGCCAAATGAAGACCTTGGATCAAAAAAGCATTTTGTTAAGCCAGCTTATCATTACCACAAATTTCCACCACACTTGGAGGAACATGAAAATAGTGCCGAACCAATTTGAAGGACATAATAGCCTCACTGATAGGTAGAAGGGCATCAGCAATAGTGATGAGCCCAAAGCACACCATCCTATTCAACATCAGCCTTTGTTCATCTTTGTCTTGCCAAGAGAGAAGCTTCGAAACCACCAATACTTACGCTTTCAGGGAGTTTGCCACCTTCTAATCCCAGAAGTAAGTGCCAAAAAGATTTAACAAGGACCAACCTCCAAGAGTGGACCAAATGATTCGATCAACATAGAAGACTAAAGATGGATAGACTGTTCGGCATTAACCACATGTCACCATGAAGCAAAAATCCTAGTGTTTCCATGCTTAATACCCCGAGTCTCAAGGAAGAATCTAGCAATCAAGGGCTAAGGTTGCCTACTCTCACACAAGGCTTGGAACAATAACCAACAAAGAGCAATCATGTGTATCTCCAAACCCAGGATAGCCTTGTGAAAAATACCCTAACACAGAAACACAAATAACACCATACGACAAAGCACAAACTGATAGAAGAACACTGTTAGGATTAGGGTCACTCAGAGACAATGAACTCAAAGAATGAATGAAATGATATGACTATTGAATATACAATGCTCATGCAGCAAACACACTATGTAATGAATGAATATTGTACCTCAAACACTTGTATCTCAAGGATTAGGGTTGGGGTAATGAGCTAGAGAGTGTGTCGTACTCCAAATGGATCCTGAATCACACCAAGGCAACCTCCAGATGTCGAACACCACAATGCAGCCAAGGAAGGCTAGATCTGATGCAGAGGGCAATGTAAGAGCGAGGTTGACTAAAAATGCAAGTGAGGAGAGAGAAAACAGCAAATGCAGGCTGCAGGAGAGAGAAAGACTAAAAACGAAGGAAAAGCCAGTAGCAACAGTCAACATGCTGAAATCAGCTCCGAACAGTGTATGGTAGGCTGGAAACGGGCGCCAAACTGTTGTAGACAACAATGGCCAGCTTTGACCACAATGTCCTCTGCGTCTAGGGTGTGGGCAACAAGCTGAAATACTTGAAATCTACGAAAATGAGATTAAGGCTGAATGGAGGGCAACATATCTATTAATAGAAATTTTGGAACCTCCCAAGTGGGTTTGTGGTTATGGGATACAAACACTCTCTAGGAATACATTTCTTTTTAAATAAACAAGGTTTCTACCTTACTTGAGCATGTTTTGCAGCTATTTAAATGAAGCTACTGCATTTTTAGCTCAACAAGCCCCACCACCCATTCTTTTAAGAATACAAATATAGTGCCAGGAGATCCAAGAGATACCCATCCATGAAGAATCTTTTTTCCAAAGCAAAAACCAAACGGGTTGAGTAATTTGTTGCAAATGAGACTTCGGACAAGGGAGCTAGTATGAAACCTTCGGTATCATGATTGTCTACACTATTTTTAATCTCATGTGAAAAGGCCAAGCTTGTGATCTCCAATACACAAACTTATCCATAATACCCGAGGTGATCCAATCTACTAGCACTTTAGGCAAAACCTACACTCCCAAGGGATAGCCCAAGTGCCTGAAAATTGAGCCTTCAAGCACCACCTCACCTTGCTAGCCAAAGGCCCGAAGATCACTCTCAGTGAGTGCAGCTAATAAGGGCTGACTTGGATGCATTAATCTGTAGTCTCGAGGCAAGGGCGAATAACTCCCATGTGGCCATTGCTCTTTGTATATTATCTCGATCAATCTTAAGAAACATGAAAGCATCATTTGCCAAGGCTGCCCACCAACAATTGTTCCTATGAAGGGAGAGGGAGTCCGACCACCTTGCCATTGGCCGCTACACGTGACAACATCGTCAACATGGGGTGAGTGGCCAAGGCAAAGAACAAAGGACTTAGCGGCCAACCTACCTAACCAATCGACAAAGGGGGAAAGGGTGTCGTAACACCACCATTGAGCAGAACTCTTTAAGAGAAATCCGTACTGATAGTATTGATAAGTTTGGACCAAAACCCATATTTTGCATCAACTAACCTAGGAAAGAGCATTTCAAATGATCAAAGGCATTTTCAAGGTCCAACTGAACCATCACCATTTCTTGTTTCATGTATTGAGCATAATCTATTCCCATTTAGACATTCCAGATGTTGTGCAGAATATTGCGCCCTCTGATAAATCCATACTGGGCAAGGTGAATAATGTCCGAAAGAGATTCATGCAATCTACTAGCATAAGGCCGTCAAAGATGCAGCCAAATGAGTGGCACAGGTCTCAAGAACTTATTAGTGATACCGTCCCACCCCGAACTCATCTTTAGGCAAGTGCAAGAGGACATCCATGACCTCATCTTGTGTGATGTTCCTATCCAAATTGTTGGCAATATCTGACGGGACTTGATCTTTAACCAGATCACAAAATAATGAGCGGGTAACAACGACTGCATAAGAAACATGGACTGGTTGGTACTTGCAACCATTGCGTGCATAGGGTAGCATGATGTATTCCATATTGTCTAGCAAGTGTTTGCACATTGCATATCAACAGATCGAGGGAAGCTACCCCTTGAGATAGAAGGTCCAATGAAAATTGATGTAGCAACTATTGCATATAGCCATCAAATATCTCGTGTCGGAAGGAGTTGAAACGCAACAAGAGCTTGCTCAAAAGGGCTCAAAAAGGACCAACAAGATGCATTGCATCTCAAATACCATGGGGAAGTGATCAGAGAGAACATAACCCTACAAAACCCCACCTTCAAAACCTCCGGCAAAAAAAATCATCATGCATAATGTAAAGCCGATCCAAGTGGCTCTAAGTTTCCAAGTGTTGCACCAAATGGAAGGTGTAGCCGTGGTCTAGTAGAGATAACCACGACCAGAGATCCTATTTCAAAACTGCTAAAGCAAAGGTATTCCAATCTTGGTATTCCAACCCATCCATGAGTCCATGTCTCAAAGTCGAATACGATGGGTCAACACACACATTAAAATCGCCCACGATAAATCCAGGCCTTCCAAGGAAGAGATAGACTCCCACCTCGCACTATAACTCACAATGACCAAGAACATTGTTAGAAGCATAAAGACCCACCAACCATAGCACTTCCCTATTTCAAATCTGTTGAAGCAAAGGCATTCTAGTCTTGGCATTCCAAGCCATCCATGAGTCCATGTCTGAAAGTAAAATGCGACAAGCCAACACACACATTGAAAAATAGTATAAGACTCTTGTGCTCCATCACACACAAAACCTCTCAAGCATTAGAATGTAAGGTTTTCCACATAGCATGCTACTTGCCAAGTGAAGAAATACCTCAAATATTCCATGTAGCGATTTTCATGATGAGATGGGAAATCAAGGGTGGGGTTGCAACTACCTCGTCATAGCTTTATTTGCCAAAACAACAAGCATGTCCTCATCAAAAAAAATTGCCAACATAGCAAATGCATTTGTCCAATTACCACGCGCTTTTAAAGTCAAGGGCTGATCCATGTCCATTGTGGCATTGTGCGGGTATCTACGATCCCATGGAGTAATAACCTTACCATACTTGTCACAGCCCAACTCAAAGGCCAGACACTTAGGAGACACACATAATGACTCCTGTCGAGCCTTAGAATTAGAGGTCGTCTTAATGCTCAAAGGTGCAACACTAGCACCTTGGGACAAAGGCTTGTTCTTATGAGGCGTATAGGTATCCTCCAAGGATCCAATGTTCTGAACATCATTTGACTTTTTTCCTTTCTTCGAGACTACACCTCTTGCCATCCATGGACACTATCAGTGGGAAGTGAAATCAATTGTTTGCCTTTTTCCAAATTTCCCCCACGGATTGGGCATCTATATGCATAGCAATACCATCCTGTTGAAAAACGGGAATCTCATTTGTTTGCGTTGTCTTTCTTTGGCTTCAGTACATTCTGCCATAAAGTGACTGTTATAAGGACATGTATTTTTATAAGTCTCCCTTAACATGTGGATTAGTTTTTAATCACATGTTTAAGTAAATATTGCATATGTCAAATGTAATTGAGGTGCAAATTAATGAGCTTGAGTCCCAAGGGAATCAACAAATGTCAAAGGAAAAAGTTACAGTTAGTGTTACATTTATGGTGTAATACTTTGGGGAACAAGTGCAAGAGAAGACCGTCCAGGGGCCTTGGGCACCCAAATGGGGTCAAGGGGAGCCTAGCAAGTGAGTTCATTCCAAAATAGTATAACTCACCTTAAGGAGACGGCTAGTGGGGAAGACACAACTTGGGAAAGTCTAGCCAGCACTTCCTAGATGTGGCTGGGAGGAGAAACAGAGAAGACTCTCTCGTGCTTTATGACTGATAACAGAGGGGGCACTTATGAGAAGTCTCCCGCATCTAATACTGACAGGCATCTAATACTGGTATCAGAGCGGTTTCTGTTCTGTTGAAATGTGATCGGGACCCGTCTCAACTGCTTCAATCGCGCTCGGTCTGCAGTCTTCCTCCCGCTTCAAGTTACAACTGTGGTCACGCTTCGTCTGCAGTCTTCTTCTCGCGATCACGATGGGACGGTGAAAGTCGGGCGAAGTCCCGCTTTAAGTTATAACTCTAGTCACAGTTTGTTCACACGTGACCTGGTGGGGGGGTGTTTAATCCCCTCCTTATCTTACGTTCCTGCCTGACAGGCCTTATTCCCACGCGACCTACACAGATTGGAGGAAAGCCGAACTGTTCCCCACGTTTTTTGCTATCACTAAGCTATAAAGGCCATCAACATCTGCACTATTACTGTAATGAGGGAAGTACTTCATCTTTATACGCAAATTTCTTATATTTGCTTTCTAATTCCACTATATAGATGGAGGGGAAAGAGAGAGAGGGGGTAACCGAAGGCTCTAATTCCTCCGGGGACCATCCTATGGTGAATCCCCATGAAACGGAAATACAAGAAGAACAATGGGAAGAATTTTTTGCTATACGAGAACAATTTGATGATCTAACTACTCGTGTGCAAGCAAAGGGGGTTCAAATGGAGTTGCTAACTCAAACACTCACAGAAATAAAATCTCAATTAGCCTTATTACTAGAAAGAGATAAAGGTAAGGTAGAAACCTCAGATATTCCATCTTCATCAAAAGATCTAGATGTGACTATGCGAGACTTTAGGGAACCCCACCAAAAGCTGAGGGATAACCCAATGTTATAAGATATGAAACCCCCTCACTTTCATGGGGAGGAAAAGGACAGATATAAAGATACTATCTTTAATTTCCTCCAAAAATGGAAAGATTTGCACAAATTAAACAATACTCCAACACGTCTTTAAGCACTAGAGGCCAGTTTAACCTTGGGGCCAAAGGCATATAAACGGTGGAGAACTTTAAAGAAGGCAAATAAAATACCTCAAACTTGGGCTCAATTTGAATCGGCCTTTTTGAAAGAATTCCTTCCTAAAAATATAATGGAAAAAAATTGGAAAGATTGGGATTTTACCAGACAAAAGAAAAGACCTTTGCTGACATATCTCGAGGAGTATCGTGAGATAATCCTCAAATTGGAGGGAATAGATGAATTTCAAAAGACGAGGATTCATAAGGGGACTAGATAAGGCCTGTCAAAAGGAACTTAAAAGGAGTTCACCTAAGACGCTTGAAGAGGCAATTGAATTTGCATTAATCAATGAAGATAATACACGTCCAGGTGCACTCACTAGTCTCACTGATATGGAGCCCAAGACTAAGGAATTTGAAGCCTCAAAATTTGTAACCAAATTTAAAAGGAAAATGCCATTCCTTAAGGGTAAGAAACAACCCTTTGAAAAGAAACTATATGTAAGGCGGAAGTTAAGTCAAGATGACTTTGATAAGGCTAAAAAAGAAAGACTATGTTTCAATTGCCTATCCCCTAACCATGCTGCCTGGAATTGCCCTCAAAGAAAAAAGGGGGAAGATAAAGGAAAGGATAAGGACAAGGGCAAGGGAAAAGAGAAACAAATCCATGTAGTGCAGACCTTGGAATTAAAGGGGCATGAAACGTATAAATCTTTAGAGGTCTTGCACAAGGATCTACAACACAAGTGTTGTATGTCAACTTCTATGTGGCAACCTATCTTCGGGCCACATTATTTAAATAGAGTGCATGGATTGATAGCTAGAAAGAGGGTTAGACTCATGATTGATGACTCTGCCACCCACAACTTCATAAATTATGCACTTGTCAAAAAGTTGAAATTTCCCTAACAAAAGAGTGAGCATCAATATGTTGTTCCTATGATGCAAGGTCAGGATATTAAAATTGTTGGGTATTTGACTCACGCCTCACTTACGCCTACGCTCATATGGGAGTGTCGGTGATCAGTAGGACACTGGGGCACTTTTTACTCTCGGTAGGAGAGGTTTTTCCCCCCAGACTTATGGTCTTATTGTCGTATGTACTTATGTGCTTATGTTACACATATTTGGGCACTTAGTGTGTGTCGGGTGTGAACATCCCCTACAACCCTACGGTTTAAGGGTTGTACTTTGTACTTTCTGGTTACACTCATTCAGACTATTCTCTTGGGTGTCGTGCTTCAACTCTGTCTCTCACTCTCACACTGTCTACTGAATCTAAGCTGCACCTCAATCCTTCCATCTCACATTTGGTATCAGAGCGTCTTCTATCTGCTGTCTGTAGCCCCCGTCAGCTCTGCCCAGTCGACCTATCCCAACAGCGCCTCATCCTCGTCAAGAACAAACTGCAGCTCGTCCGCCTACTCCTGTTCGTCAGGTCCACCCGTCCTGCTCGACAGCACCACCGGCTTGTTCGTCAGCTCAAGGGCCACAACGACTGGGTCACCTCCATCGCTTGCCCCATCAACATCTTTGACAGAATCGTGTCCCCCTCACGCGACAAGTCTCTGGAGGTCTGGTCCCTCACGCCTGGGCGCATCGTCGACGTTGCAGCACCACGTCATTTGCGTGCGAGTTGACTGTCCGCCTAGTCCACGTCAGCTCGCGACTGTCCTACTGTCCGTCTGACGAGTCAACTCCTGCAGCTCCCGACTGTCCTACCGCCTGCCTGACGACTAGCCACTTGCAACGCCTGCTCACGACTGTCCTGCCCGCCCGTCTGATGAGTCCACGCCAGTCCTGACACTCTGCTCGTCCGTCCTGACCACGTCAGGTGTGTTTTTCTTTAAAAACAAATTTTTTAATTTTAGTCCAGAATCAATTTCTGGCAGAGGAGGTCCATACGCAGCAGGGACCGTAAGCACAGCACAGGTGTGGGATAAATTTCATGCAAATTTCTGGACTGGATCATCAGAAATTTTGGGACTTTTGTGTATTTTGTGGACAATTGCATATGAACTGCTGGTACAATCACAGAAAGACTGTTTTGACAGAAATTTTGGCAAAAATTTTGGCGATTTTGATATAACAGTGTTGCAGTGCACTGTTTGCACCTTAGGAAGCATGCATTAAAAGACAGTTTTTTGACAGAGTACGCCCTTGCATATTAATTGCAGAAACGTGTTTGCTGCAATTTCTAGAAATTTGCAGGTTTCCAGTTCATACTGCTTTGACATTGCTCATTTTGTCTTTGGAAATTTGTCATCATGGCAAATCAGGGAGGTGATGTCTTTACGTATGTATCCAAGGAAGACAGATTGGACGGAAACAACTATTCGCTTTGGTCATTCATGATGAAGAATGTATTAGTGGCCAAGAATTTATCGGATTATGTCAGTGGAGAGGAAACTCGACCGGGAGTTGTAGCTCCCGTTACTCCTCCCCATGGCGCACGTGGACAACGGGGACCTCAGCCCGCTCCACCTCAGCCACTTCCTCCAAGGACTGCAGCTCAAAAAGCTTGGGATACACGTGATGCACAGGCCTTGTCGCTGATTGCTCTGGTAGTTCAGCGGTCCATCATACCTCATATCCGTTCGGCATCTTCTTCACGACATGCATGGTTGACTTTGGAGCATATGTTTGCAGGAAAAAATGAGACTCGGATCTCTTTCTTGAAGAAAGAGTTGGAAGCTCTAAAGATGCATGAAGGTGATTCTATGCAGGATCACTTAAATAAGATTCAGGACTTGAGGGAGCAGCTCATGAATGTAGATGAGTATTTTTCGAATGCACAGTCGATATCTACCACCTTGAATTCCTTACCTCCTTCGTACTTGTCTTTTCATACTGCATTGAACCTCACCATGAGGATTGCTGAGCACCCACTCACTTTTATTCAGCTGGTTAGTTTGCTTCTAGAGGAGGAGCAAACACGGAAAAATAGTGGTGTGGATGCTATAGTCTCTGAGCAAGCTTTTGTAGCAAGACAAAAAGGCAAAAACAGCAAGGTGAAAAATACTCCACAGAGTTATGGCACTTCGGGCACATCGCAGAATCAGACACAAGGGGGGATGCAAGCAAAAAAAGGAAAATGTCATTATTGTAAGAAGCCTGGCCACTACATCACTGAGTGCAGAAAGCGCATTGCCAAAGATAAGAAGAAGGAGTCAGGAATGTCTATTTCTACTACTCTTTCCACTGCTAGTGAGTCCGCATCCTTTGTTGTGGACAGAGTCTATTGTTTTTACACTTGCAGTTATGACATCTCTTGGGCTGATAGAGCACTTAGCTCTACAGAGGATGTTGACACTTGGTTCTTTGACAGTGGTGCTTCTAGACATATTAATCTCGCAGAGATTTGTTTGCTTCAGTTAGTGCACCTCCCGTTGGGAAATCGGTACAGTGTGCCAATAATGCATCATACCCTGTTCGTGGTATTGGGGAGATTCAGCTCACAGCCATTGATGGCTCTATTCTCCGCCTGCAAGATGCTTTGTTTGTGCCTGGAATCAAGAAGAATTTACTTTCTATTTCTTCTTTGGCACGTTGTGGTTTGCAGGTCACCTTTGATGATGACCGTTGCATGGTTAGAGAAAAAGAATGCATGACTTTGGTCTTGACAGGATCTTTGTGTCATGGTTTATATGAGTTGGATGCTCTTTCAGTAGATCAGTCGGCATACTTGACATCCATACTTACTCCTGCTATGATACATGCAGAGTTATGGCATGCTCGTTTGGGGCATGTAAACTTTGGCAGCTTGATGCTTTTGCAGCGTACTCAGATGCTGGATGGCTTACCTCCCTTGGAGAGACCTCCTGAGCACTTATGCGAGGGATGCATTTTGGGGAAAATGCATCGGTTCTCATTTCCTCGTGATGTTGCTTTCAGACCAACACCCAGATTGCAGTTGGTGCATTCAGATGTTTGTGGGCCTATCCAGACCATGGCATTGGGCGGCTGTTATTATTTTGTGACATTCATTGATGACTTTACACGTTTTTGCTGGGTCTACTGTTTGAAAAAGAAGTCAGAAGTGTATGATGCATTTTTGGCTTTCAGTGCACTTGTTGAAAACCAATCTGGATGCAAGATTAAGACTCTCCGTTCGGACCGAGGGGGGGAATACATGTCCTCTATGCTGAATTCTTTTTTGCAGCAGAAGGGCATAGTCCATCAGTATACTACAGCTTATACTCCATAGCAGAATGGGGTAGCAAAGAGGAAGAATCGGACACTCATGGAGATGGCCAGATGTATGCTGAAGGCAAAGAGCTTGCCTCATAGTTTTTGGATGGAAGCAGTCATGTGTGCTTGCCATATTTTGAACAGATGCCCTACCAAAGCCTTGAAGACCATCACACCTTTTGAGGCTTGGAACAGCCGCCGTAAACCTTCTATTGGTCACTTTCGTGCCTTTGGGTGTCTTGCCTATGCCCATATTCCACAGGTACTTAGAAAAAAATTGGACAACAAGGTTGTTAAGTGCATTTTTATGGGATATAGCAATGAGAGCAAAGGCTACAGACTCTATGATCCCGTTACAAAGAAGGTTTTTGTCAGCAGGGATGTTGTTTTTGATGAAAAATCAGAATTATCCTTGGCTGGTTTGGATACATATCAAGCTTCCCGTGATGTTTTTGAAGGGCTGCTCCCCATTACTTTTGGTGATTCAGCTGGAGGTTCAGAAAATGAACCTAAGGTTCAGCCAGCTGCTCCTATGGAAAGTGCAGAAATTCAGCCATTGGCTGATCGGAATATTCAGCATTATGCTGAAACTGAAATTCAGCAAGAGCTTGCACACAGTCAGGATGCTAGACAGCTACCTAGGTGGTATTTGCAGACTATGCAAGATAGTCCTTTGGATGCACCATGGCTGGTCGTACTAGAAGGCAAACCCGTTTGCATGATTCGGCACATACCATGGAGTTTATTATGGCAGCAAGTACTTTTGATAATGAAGAGCCTGAATGTTATGAGGATGCACACAACAGTGTGCATTGGATGGTAGCTATGCAAGCTGAATTGGATTCTATTACTAAGAATCAAACTTGGGATTTGGTGTCCTTGCCATTTGGGAAGAAAGCCATTGGAACGAAATGGATCTACAAACTGAAAAGAAAAGCAGATGGATCCATTGATAAATACAAGGCACGGCTGGTAGCTAAAGGCTATGCACTGAAAAAGGGCATTGATTATGAGGAGACATTTGCTCCTACTTCCCGTATGATGACCATCAGGTCTATGATTGCTTTGGCTGCACATTATGGTAGGACAGTGCATCAGCTAGATATCGAGACTGCATTTTTACATGGGGAACTTCAGGAGGAAGTTTATGTACAGCAGCCCATTGGTTTTGCAGTTGAAGGCTCAAAACATTTGGTATGCAAGCTTAAAAAGGCACTATATGGTTTGAAAGAAGCTCCTAGAGCTTGGTATGCAAAAATAGATGCTTTCTTGCTTGGTCAAGGGTTTCTAAACAGCTCATCTGAGTCTACCCTTTACGTATGTAAAGAAGGGGAATCTATGCTGATTATATGTCTTTATGTTGATGACCTTTTGCTCACTGGAACACATGCTGATCAGATTTCAGCATTCAAACAAAATTTGCAGCAAACTTTTGACATGTCTGACTTGGGAGTTTTGCATTACTACTTGGGCATCCAGTTCATACATAATGCTCGAGGTATTGGGCTATCACAGTCAAGGTATATTGGGCAGCTTCTTGAGAAGTTTGGCTTACAAGATTGCAAGCCAATTTGTACTCCCATGGAACCTGGACTGAAACTGTCATTACATGATGACAATGATTTATTTGATATACATACATATGCTCTTGCAGTTGGATGTCTTATCTATCTATGCAATACTAGGCTGGACATACAGTTTGCAGTTTTAGCTTTGAGCACGTATATGCATCAGCCACGTATGTCACATTGGCAAGCTGTCAAGCGTGTTTTTCGCTACTTGCAGGGTACTCGTTCTCTTGGGTTGCTTTATGCCAAGGGGGGGACCACTGCAGTTATATGCTTACAGTGATTCTGATTGGGCTGGTGATTATGATACAAGTCACTCCACTAGTGGCAATTGTTTCTTTCTTGGCTCTTCTTGCATTTCTTGGCTTAGCAAGAAACAATCCACTGTTGCCACATCGTCATGTGAAGCTGAATACAAGGCAACTTTCACTACCACAGTTGAATGCGTATGGCTTAGACGCTTGCTAGCTGATTTGGATGTATCTGTTACTAGGCCTACTCCTTTGTTCACTGACAGTCAGAGTGCCATTGCAGTGGCACGGAACCCAGTGTTTCATGCTCGCACGAAACACATTGAGATTCATTATCACTTTGTCAGAGAGAGACTACATGCAGGTGATATCAGCCTTGTCTATTGTCCTACCACCAGTAATGTGGCAGACATCTTCACCAAAGCTCTTCCTCGTGACAAATTTGAAGCATTTCGCGATGCTTTAAATTTGATATCCTTTGGTGGCGGATCATCCTTGTACTCTTGATCACTCTTCACTCCAGGGGGGTTTGTTGGGTATTTGACTCACGCCTCACTTACGCCTACGCTAATATGGGAGTGTTGGTGATCAGTAGGACACTGGGGCACTTTTTACTCTCGGTAGGAGAGGTTTTTTCCCCCAGACTTATGGTCTTATTGTCGTATGTACTTATGTGCTTATGTTATACACATTTGGGCACTTAGTGTGTGTCGGGTGTGAACACCCCCTACAACCCTAAGGTTTAAGGGTTGTACTTTGTACTTTCTGGTTACACTCATTCAGACTATTCTCTTGGGTGTCGTGCTTCAACTCTGTCTCTCACTCTCACACTGTCTACTGAATCTAAGCTGCACCTTGATCCTTCCATCTCACAAAAATATGGGATACAATGGTATCCAATTTGGAAATCAAGATCCAAGGATATAAAGATAAGCTTGATTTCCAAATTATAAATATGAAAAGAGCAGATATTGCTTTAGGCAGGGACTGGCTATGGGGATTGGAACCATCCTTAAAAAGTTATCATCATAATACACTAGAATTTG
Organism: Lygodium microphyllum; assembly: GCF_053477565.2. Taxonomy (NCBI): domain Eukaryota; kingdom Viridiplantae; phylum Streptophyta; class Polypodiopsida; order Schizaeales; family Lygodiaceae; genus Lygodium; species Lygodium microphyllum. Next base: position 70,167,854 of record NC_141137.1, on the reverse strand, counting down.
AAAGGGATAGTAAGACTTTTGTGATTCAAGGTGAACATGAAGTATCTGATAACCCTTTGATGTGTTCCATTGAAGTTCAGAAGCTGATAAAGAAGGAAGCTTGTGAGGTATATATGTTATGGTCCCTTCCTGTATAGGACACTTTTACTTTTTGTGATATAAAGCAACAATTTTCTTATGTTTGTGAGTTGAATGTAAGTAATGAATTAAGTGGTTTGTTAGATGAATTTAGAGATGTGTTTCCTTCTGATTTACCAAGTGGCCTTCCACCACATAGGGGTGATGTAAATCACCCAATTGACATAGATAGGGATACACACCCTATTTCTAAACTACCTTATAAGATAAGTGAAACACAGCACCAATAATTCGAAAGACAAATTAAGGATTACCTTGATAAAGGATTTATACAACCCAGCAATTCACCTTGGGCTTCGCCAATTTTATTGGTAAAGAAAAAAGATGGTTCAATGCAATTTTGTGTTGATTATAGAGCACTTAATAAAATAAAGGTGAAGAATAAATTTCATGTGCCCAAAATGGAAGATCTTCTTTACCAATTACAAGGGGCAAAATTCTTCACAAAGATTGACTTAAGATCAAGCTATCGCCAAGTAAGAATTAAGGCACAAGATGTTCCCAAGACAACATTTCGCACTAGATATGGGCATTATGATTTTTTTGTGATGCCTTTTGGCCTCACTAATGCACCAGCTACTTTTATGAAACTGATGAATAGTGTGTTACGGCCCTATCTAGGACACTTTGTAGTAGTCTTCTTGGATGATATCTTGATCTTTAGTAAATCAAGAGAAGAACATTTGCAACACTTACGATTAGTATTCCAATTGTTAAGAACCCATTCCCTTTATACGAAGAAAACTAAATGTGAATTCTTCACACAAGAGGTCAAATATTTGGGGCATATTATCTCGAAAGAGGGAATCAAGATGGATCTAGAAAAAGTAAGGGCAATTATTGAATGGCCATCTCCAAGGAACCTGGAAGAGTTGTAGATCTTCCTAGGTTTATTTGGATTTTATCGTAGATTCATTCGAGATTATGCCAAGATAGTTGTTCCAATGATGGACCAACTTAAAATAAAAGGGAAGAGCTTTAATTGTGGAACAGACCAAAATGAAACTTTTCAAAAACTTAAGGTAACTATTGCTATAGCTCCAGTACTATTAATTGTGGATCCCAATCAACCATTCGTGGTTGAAGCTGATGCCAGTGATAGGGCAGTACGTGCGGTCTTATTACAAGAAGGTCGACCAGTTGCTTTTGAAAGCAAGAAATTAGACCGTGCAAAACGGAATTATTCTGTTTATGAGAGGGAGCTGTATGCAATAGTACATGCAATGAAAAAATGGAGGCACTATCTGTACGGTGCCAAACCTTTGATCTTGTCGGATCATGAAAGCATTAAATGGCTTAATGACCAACCGGATCTACAAGGGCGTCAAGCCAGATGGGCCGAACTCCTCCAAGAGTTCAACTACGAAATAAGGTATAGAAAGGGAAAGTACAATATAGTGGTTGATGCACTCAACAGAATGCCCATCATAAATGAATTGAGTTTTACTCAGTTCACTTTCGATTTATTTGGATCCTTAAAAGAGAAATGCCAGGTTGATCCGGCATATTCCAACATATGGGAAGCACTAGAAAATGGGGATGCAAATGGAAGCGCCTCCACTGAGGATGTTCAAGAAGGAAATGGAGCATCAAGGGTTGCTCAAATGGGATTCAAGTGGAAGAATTTTACCATTGATAATGGTTATTTACTCTACAAGTGTAGGGTATGTGTCCCGAAAGATGAAGAAATAAGGTGTCACATACTCTTTGAGTGTCATGATACCCCTAGTGCAAGACATCCAGGAGTTAATAAGACTTAAAGTCTTATTAAAAGGCAATTCTATTGGCCTAGAATGAATAAGGACATCCTTGACTATGTGGTCAAACGTAATAAATGCCAGGTTAATAAAGCTGAAAGATTGAAAATGGGAGGATTTCTCCACCCCTTAGAGATTCCTTCAGGAAAATGCGAGAGTATCTCCATGGACTTTATTGTTGCGTTACCCAGAACACAGAGGGGGCACGGCTCTATGTGGGTGATTATGGATAGGTTAACCAAAATGGCTAGGTTTATTGCAAATTCAACTGATGTTAAAACACCAGAATTGGCTAGATTGTTCATAAAGAACATATACCAATTGTATGGCCTTCCGACAAATATAGTTTCTGATCGGGATAGAAAATTTTATAGTCAATATTGGCATATTGTATTTAGGAAGTTGAAATCTAAACTTAGCATGAGTACGGCGGAGCACCCGCAAACTGATGGGCAAACTAAAAGGGTTAACCAAATCCTTGAAGATATGTTGAGAGCATATGTAAGTAAAAAGCAAACTAATTGGAAAGAGTATCTACCGATAGCAGAGTTTGCATATAATAGAACCAAGCACTCTTCCACTAGATATAGTCCATTTATGCTAATGTATGGGTTTCAACCCAGAGCTCCTCATGGAGTAGGACTGCATAAGGAAAAGGTTCAGGCAGCCAAGGACTTTTTGAAGGATATGAATAATATGTTAAAACTTACTCAAGAAAATATTAAGAAAGCTCAAAATAGAGTAAGAGCTTATACAGATCCTCATCGAAGAGACATCTCCTTTGAGGAAGGAGAATTGGTCTATCTTAAGGTGCCTGAACCAGCTAAAACCATGAAAACGGGATGATGTCCGAAGCTTTCACCTAGGTATTGTGGTCCTTTCACAATACTTAAGAGGGTGGGGAAAAAGGCTTACAAGATCCAACTACCTATTGGTAGTAAAACACATCCAGTATTTCATGTAAGTAAGCTAAGAAAGAAGCTAGGTGATATAGATAATCTAATCTTAAATGATAACATTGAGGAGCTATTAGATGACCAATCTAATCCACATGAACCAGAAAGAATTTTAAATATGTGTAACAGACGAACAAGGAATACTATTTATCAAGAATATCTGGTCAAATGAAAAGATTGTTCAGAAGAAAGCTTAACATGGGAGCGAGTAAGTACTTTAAGAAAAAGATTTCCCAATTTACAGTTGGACCTTCCAAGTATCGTTTTCGAGGACGAGACCGATTCTTAAGGGGGAGGAAATGTTACATTTATGGTGTAATACTTTGGGAAACAAGTGCGAGAGAAGACCGTCCGGGGGACCTTGGGCACCTGAATGGGGTCAAGGGAAGCCTAAGAAGTGAGTGAGTTCTAAAATAGTATAACTCACCTTAAGGAGACGGCTGGCGGGGAAGACATGACTTGGGAAAGTCTAGTCAACACTTCCTAGACGTGGCTGGGAGGAGAATCAGAGAAGACTCTCTCGTGCTTTATGACTGATAACAAAGGGGACACTTATGAGAAGTCTCCCGCATTTAATAGTGATGGGCATCTAATACTTGAAACAGAGAAGACTCGTGCTTTATGACTCATAACAGAGGGAGCACTTATGAGAAGTCTCTCGTATCTAATAGTGATGGGCATCTAATAGTTAGTTATGTATAACTCCAAGAAAAGACACATGCAAACGATAGGCAGCTTGCTGTCTACTACCGACCCTGCTGTAATAAAACTGAGATATCTTTTGATGGGCATATCGAAGCACAACTGCATGAGATACTAGGCAATTGGGTGACAACCCCATGTTGAAGGTATCAACAGGTTTTGGATCTCCACATGCAAGCAACAGCATTTATTGTTGTTGGGACAAGGCACCAGCCACATTTGATTGATTTTCATTCATTTCTCATGACAAAACTCTGAATTTTCTCTCTCCTCACCATTATCTCTCATTCCCCAACCATTTCACAGCCTTGCTTTGAAGACCTCAAAGACAAGAATTTCAGTTTTCTCTACTGTAAACCCTAGTTTATAGCAAAAATTAGGGTTTGGCAACGACCTCGAGAAGCATGCCAGACATTGTAGACTCTAAGTCTTGAATTATTCGGGGCTGAAGGTGACTTTAAGCTGAACTCAGGTGGAGTATCAGCCAGCCATCAAATTTGGGGTATTTCCACTCTTCTTGAAGCAACTGAAGGCCAATTGATTGTCTGAATCAAGGAGCAAATAAGATTGAAGACTTGCTGATCACTTTGAACAGCAAGGAGAGTTTGGATTGCAAAGGGGATTGGAAGAATCCCCTCGTAAATCAATTTCTACTTCAAAAGAGCTAAAGAAATACCGAAATGGAAGCCAGTTTTGTGGCCAATTGGGTGTCCATTGTCCAAAGACTAGTAGGTGAATTTGTATTTTTAGTTTTGCAATAAATGCCTAGTTCTATAATTAAGTTGTAACAAGGGAATTACCACCCATCCACTTAAGAAAGGTTGGTTTCATGATTCCATCCCCGGGATACCATCAAATCCTTCGAATTGGTGGGCCCATGGTAATTGATTGCAATCTTGCTGAAATTGTTCTCAGCAGTCAATTACAGCAAGCATGTCTTCACACAGTGATACAGGATCAAGTGGATAGGATGCATTACTCCTTGGTCATTCACGTGGTAAAGCGGGCAATGCAATGACTCATGTTGGACATGGTTGTCAGTATGGACAGCAAGCTGAAAACGTGGGAAATAACCCAAATGTTGGCACTTCTATGTATCAAGAGGCTAATCACCAGGAAGAGGCTTAAGAATTTGATGGTAGCTTCAAGGATTGAATGTGAACAACAACTCCTCTTTATTGAGTTGGCAAAGGATCCCCAATTTACTCAATTCTTGAATGTTCCAAGAAAGGAAAGCAAAGGCAAAGAGAAGAAGACCTCTCACTTTCATCTTGGACATTGGGCGCCTGGTTGGCCCCAAAACCAATGCACTTTGCAGTATTTCTTTATATTATATTGCAAATCAAAGGAATACAACCAAGATCCTCTAATCTCCTCTACTTATCCAAGTGCCTTTTGCTGTCAAAATTAATAGCAAGCCTCCAAACTAATTTACCCCTTTGTTTGCTTGGGGATTGGGCCTTCATCCTGCTCCTTGAAAGATAAATTCAACCCCAAATCTGATATTGCCTAGTTGGCATCTTGAATCTCCCTAAAATTCCTTAATTTCAACTACTGGAATTCAAGTCCTAGGCCCTCAATTCTGAGCATGCATCCCAAGGCAGCTATCAAAACCTTAATTTTTGCTATAAATTAGGGTTTATAGCAGAGATTGACTGAAATTTCTTTCTCTGATGGCTCAAATTGCTGAAAAATGCTAAGATAACTTGAGAGATAGCAGAGGGATGAGAGAGAATGTTGTAGAGAGAAATTTCAAAGTTTCATCACAAGAAACACTAAAAAACTAATGTTGCCCTGCTCAAACAGCCATGGAAGCTATCACCTACAGCTTAGGACCACCAAAAAGACAGTTGTCCCCTCTTATATGCTGACATCTGCACCCAAAGGACCTTGGGCTGATGTCACCAACTCCTGCAAGGCTCCACATTGCTGTCACATGCTATAGGACTAATCCCAGTGGCTGCAAATCACATCAACAGCCCCTCCTTGCTCTCTAACAGCCTCCTTCTCTCTTACAATGGTTGAAATAGACTTCCACCAACCCCTACAAACGTTTTTCCACTTGCATGGGCAAGTTTTGCCTAGTGGAAACCTTCTAATCCCATTTTTCAGCATTGTCCAGTCTATTAAATTTTAATATATTAATTTTAAAAATTAATTAATAATTATTCTAGTACTCAAACAATTGATTTCACTAGCCAATAATTAAATTGTCTAGGTAAATTTGTCTTTCAAGTATCCCTCAACACTTATTGATCCTTAGATCGACATTAATTACTTTATTAATGTCTAATTTCTAATGTCACTACTAACATTAGTAGCCAATAAATTGGTCTAGGCCCAAATCTAACATTGGGTACCACCTAGTACCTGTCAAACATAACTTATTACAACTTTTGCCCTTCGCATCACTACATCCTCAAGGTCCATGAAATAATTGTCATGTGCATCATATGCTAAACAACCTTGCGCATTTAATAAATAACTCAATCAAATGTTAACAGCAAGATTAAAGCATCTCAAAATTTCACATCTCCATGATAATCAAATCCTTATTTTTACAAAAATTTGGAGTTTATAGCAAAAATCCCCCTGATATCCACTAAATTTGACTAAGGTCTACTGAGAATGATTAAGAAATGCTGAGAACTTTTAAGAAATTATTGAAGAAGGTGAAAGAAAGCAAAGATGAGACAAAATTTTGATTTTCTTTGTGAGAAAACCCTAAAATCCGCCTACGACCTACTCCAACTTGCATTTAATGCAATTAACTATATTGCCACGTACCTCCAAAATGTTGTCACCTGATCAACAATGTTGTTGCCAGCCCCAGAAGGTGTCTCACTACGGTCCCCTGCCTGCATTTGGTCCATCTGTCATCTCTTAGTTGTGAGATCCATCAAATTCTGATAGTGACGTAGGAACTCTAATTGAATTTTGTGTGCATTTCCTCCCCTTGTGCGCAATTTAACGTGCATTTCTTACGCTTTCCAACCATCTTTCAACCTATGCCGCCCTATCAAAGAATACCCCATCTCCCTAGCAAATTGTGTCTGCTTAGATGAAGTATCAATATTATTTTCACATTTTTTAATGCTGCCGACTACATTAAATGCAATTGGCCAAGGCAAATTACTGCAATCGGCTAGATTTGGTTGGTGGATTCAACTATTTATAGTTGTCCACTTGGCTAGGGCAGATCATTCTCTCTTCTGCAAATTGTTAAGCATACTCCATCTCCAACATACTCTTCGTCTTCAATGATGCCATTGTCTTCAACCCCTTCCGGTGCCCTCACTGACATTGTGGGCTAGATGCTAGGACAAATCAATCTACTCTCTCTCCTTCTATATATTCAACGTTCATCTCAAATTCAGAGCAATTTATCACTTCACGTTCTCTTCTCTTCTTGTTGTCTCTCTCTTTCCCCATCTCTCTGTGTTTGTGATTCTTTTCCATTGCACACTCTCATGGATCTATGTTAAGCGGCCTCTATCACCAAAACGAGAAATGAACTTAATAATTTAATTTAACATCACGATGATTTTTAATTAAAATGAACTTTGATTCTAGTACCTCTAGCTCTTGGCATGGTCACATTTGCACCAACACTGAGGGATTTGACACTAGAGCATGCAGTGGACAAGTGTGCGAGACATGTAATACATGGCCACGACTAAAGGAATAAGGAGCAACATGAAACTTTCATAAAATTAAACGTTTACACCTTAGATTGAGTTACATTAAAAATTTCACCCAATAAGCAGCTCACTTAGGACACTTACTTTATTAAGCACGCCCTAAGCTAAAGTTTCACCTAGTGACCAACTCAATTGTGATTAATGACTAAGTCATTAATTAACCCTTAATAAAAAATGTAATATGATAGTCACTCTTTTCTTTCTTGCTATAGAAAATTGCAGATTTCAGCCAAAGAATAAGCTTGCAACATGGATGGAGTGTGGGCAACAGCAAATTTTTCTTCTCTTGGCATGAGGATTCCATTGGACGATCTCGTAACTCCATACATAACAAGATATGCTATTGTTTTTTAGCTAAATATCAAAAAAACAAGTTATGACAGCACTACGGGCTGAGATCCTTTCTTCTTCTTTGAGATCTCAAGCCTAGTGCACTGTGGAAGCTTTCGCTGAACCGCCAAGACCCACGGACCGCTTATTGTTTCAAGCATTCCAAGCCGAGCACTAATGGCTACCTCTCACATAGCTAACGCACCATTCATATCTACGGGTGTAGTGAGCTTACCTCCATGCCAATCAAGTTACCTCCTCTCCCGCGCACTCCAGTAGCTCCACGATCCAAGTACAAGCTTCAAGCAAGCTCCATCCTCAAACTCCACGCTCCAAGCTCCATTGCCGCGAGCAAGACAAGAGAAGAGAAGAAAAGAGAAAAAGAGAGGAAAAGATGGAAAGCTTCTCCTCCCCGGTCCCTCACCCTCACACACTCACTCCCTCACACTCTCACACTCCCTCTCTCAAGCACAAGCTCAAGCAAGCAAGAACAAGAAGAAAAAAAGAAGAGAACCACTTTTGACTACACACAAGAATGAGCTTCTCATTTACTTTTCAACTTTATATACAAAACCTTAAATCCCTTTTGGGCGGTCATCCCCTTATCCCTTTTTTACATGGCCGGCCGTGGCCTAGGCCCTTTTTTCCATTGTCCTCCTATCTTCCTAGCTTCCTTCCTACCACCCATCTACCTTTACAAATTACACAGGTGAGAGCCCGGCGCTCCTTAAATTAAATCATGATGCGCTTGCGCTCTTTTACAAAAGTATTGACTTGCGCTTTTCCTTGTGCGTCTTTCTCCTTTATTTAGGACTTTTATGCGCTTCTTGTGTTTCTAGATTTTCCTTGTGCACCTTTGTCTTCCGTTTCACTTTGCCTTGGCCTTTGTCTTCTGCTTTAGCTTTTCCAGATTTTCCACCTTGTTCGTCTACCAGTTAATATGTACTTTCTGAGAAATTTGTGGTAAAGAAAGCAACATTCTCATAGTTTCATCGCGAGAAACCCCTCTCCGTTTGTGAGAGGAACAGCGTGGAACTGCATGGGGACTATGCAGAAGAGTTACGCAAATGCTTCACAAAATTGAGTTCAAATGCTTGCTATCATTGTTAGGGTTTGGCAAGCTGAAGTGTTTATTCACAATTTTGATTACTCTATAGCTAGTTGGAGGCTAGCAATGAAGGTGTCAGAGCCATTATGTACTCATGGATCAATTATGTCGCAAGAAATCGCTAAAATACAACCATTTTTAACCAATTTTGAGCATATTTTAGTAATCTAAAGAAATACTGAAAGAGACGCCAAGCTTTAGGACCAACAAGTGTCAATGTGTGGTGCAAGAGTACTCTAGCTCCATTTGTGTGTGGAGTTTGCTAAATTAAGTGTTGTTGAGTTAAGCTCAATTAAATGTTTGCTAAAATGTGGTTTACTACCCTTTGTACTTCAAGGGCTTGTTTCAACCTCCTGCTTTTCTTCTTGAAATGGTAACGTATACATGTTGAAAAAGGCCTTGTATGGCCTTAAACAAGCTCCCCATGCTTGGAATGAGAAGATACTCGTTCCTTTGAGAAAGGTTAGGGTATTGGAGATCCACATCTAATACAAATTTGTACATCCACACGCCGGCATAGACTCTACACCTATGCATTCATGACATTGGTTTTCTAGGCTTTCCATCTAACCCATCTTAAAACACGAACCAAGGAGTCTAACACGTAGGCAAGCTAGTAGATAGCAAACCCGCAGAGACAAAAGGAACCTAACAGATGGGATCTCCTTCATAGGGTGCACTATCGACCGACCATGATCTTCTATGAAAGGTTTGAGTGGGAGGGTATACCTACTGGGATCCAAAAGATGGTGAACTATGCCTAAGCAAGGTGAAGCCAAAGGAAAATCTAGTGGAGGCGGCTCACGATAATGATGTGCAAATCGTTCATCATACTTGGGTATAGGGGCAAAAGACTAATCAAACCATCTAGTAATCAGTTCCCCCCAAAGTTTCCCTCAAGATACCTAGAGCTCATTTCAGTTTTAACAAGTAAAGGAGGCACGTACTATTTGTGCTTTATGTAGATTATCTCATCTTGAAAGGTGACCATGCCTAGATGGTCTAGTAGACTAAGAAAGCACTCCATGAGAAGTTTGAGATAATGGATATGGGACTTCTCCATTTGGGAGCATGTACCTAAGCTAGGACCCAAAAGAAAGTGACCTATGCCTGAGCAGGATGAAGCCAAAGGAAACTCTAGTGGAGGCTCATAGCGATACTAACATGCAAATCATTCGTCAAACTTGAATATAGGGGTGAAAGATTAATCAAACCATCTAGTAGTTGGTTCCCTCGAAGTTTCTCTCAGGATACCTCGAGCTCCTCGCAATTTTATTAGGTAAAGAAGACATACACTATTCGTACTTTATGTGGATAATCTCATCTTGATAGGTAATCATGCCCAAATGGTCAAGCAAACTAAGGAAACACTCCGTGAAAAGTTTGAGATAATGGAGGCAGACTAAGATAGGGATCTCTCTTGAAGTGACGGTATGTGAAGGAGCTATTGACCACATTTGAGATGCAAGAGTGTCAGACCATTTCTACTTCCATGGATTTGAGCTAGAAGACTCCGGCACATACAAATTCACCTTTGGTGGACACTTCTCACTATAGACAAATGATTGGATCATTGATTTGGCTTCTGAATACTGGATTGATTTGTGCTTTCTAGTTGGTTTACTTGCAAGTTTTATGAGTGAACCTAAGAAGTTTTCATTGGCACGCTACCTCTTATGGATACTGCAATTATTGAGAGGGAGACTCCCAATCTAGGCTTGTTTTATCCAATAAGTACAAGTGGTTTAGCTTTGCTGTTATGAGGCCAAACAAATTCAAACCCGACTAGAGATGATGATCCTAGAAGATTGACTACAAGCTATTGCTTTCCTCTAGGTATAGGTATGATTTCTTGGAGCAACAAGAAGCAACCTACAGTTGCCCTTTCACCTACAAAGGCTGAGTATCAAGCAGCTTGTTCTATGTTATAGCACATGGTTTGAGCAAGAAGATGACAATGGACTATGGAAGAAAGAAGAAGAAGAAGTATGAAACCATGATAGCATGGAAAGCTTGATGGCATAATAGTTAAACCAAGTACATTTTTTTATAGCTTCTCAGCTAGGATACATTTTTCTCCTTTGCTTATGGGACACAACACATTGTCATACATTGTTTGTGCCTTTAGCACTGCCTCTAGCGCCATACTTTCTAACACCCCCACTTGGTACTTAAACAACCCCAAACCATGCTTATTTAAAGAAAAACGCAAAAACGATGCACAATTCGAGAGAATTTCTGTGAAACCCTAATTTGAAAGGGTCCATCCACATCTATAAATAGACAAGTTGCCCCTATTCAATTTTCATCCTTTTGTGCAGATTTATTACTCTACCATGCAAATTTCAACTATCACTCACCTCCAACTGTTGTACAATCATCATCAACTGCAATCCATCATCCATTTCCCTGTTGTTTGGAGGTCTCCATTTGTTGTATCATCATAGCACTGTGTTTTCAGCATCTAGTGCCAGGCAACAAGTTGCTACCATCTCTTCCACCAAGCGACTACTACAGCACCTGCATTTTTTCTCTCCAACAGGCACCTACATTAGTACATCAGCAAACAACTCTCCTATTGTCGCTGATAGTTCTCTACCTCAGGTGATCGGTTTTCATCCTTCTTTGATGATACACTACTACATTTACCAAATTTCAACCTCCGGCTGCTGGTTTTGGTGACCAACTTGCTACCCTTCATTATTCAGCACTCACTCATCTCCGAATGGTGGTTACAACACTCAAGATCCGTCTCCAATGGACGTCACTCTCTAACACTACTACTCTACCCTTGGGCACTCTGTACACTCTTCATTCCTTTACAATTTTCATTCATGTCAGAGTTGTGTTCTCTCTCTCCCCTACTTGTGTCTGTTTCTGTATTTGAGTTTTGAGTTTTCTTTTAGGGTTTTAGTTTTGCACGTCTATGTTTGTATCATTGTGTTTCTGTCGCGGTCATACACTCTATGTTTCCTCAATGCAAACCCTAGCAGGTACTCAATAGTTTTTTTCACATAGTATCAGAGTCGATGCTCTTGTAAAGAGTATCATGCCGATACTTTGGAGTGCTAGGCTTTGTACGAGGCACACGAACAACTCGTAACCAAATCACAATGTCTCTATCACATTCTTCTCAGGATCCCATGATGTCTTATCAAGCTTCTCCATCAGTAGAGGCCCTGAGGAGATATTATGGAATTCAAAAGGAAGATGACACCCCACCTTCACCTTCACCTTCACCTTCTTTGATTTCTCATGTTCCAGATTTCAATCTCATGTCAAAGAAAGAGTTTCAAGAGTACTTGTGCATCACGTACAATCAAACTTACACCCCTCCTACCAATTTTGCTACTCCATGCACACCAATTGCTGAGGCTGGCCACCTCTCCGATCATGGGGACATACGACATTTGGAACAACTGGCGACTCATCTTCATCATCTCAGCCAAGCCCAAAGTAAAGTATACAACCCCTTTGAGTTGCACAAGTCAAAATCCTCTACTATTTCTCCATCTGGTATGCAGAATCCGAATGATTTTCTACATGTCAACTTCATTTGAGGGGGCGCTCAAAGAAAACAACCCTCATTAGGTATATCTCCATCTTCTATTTCATTTGAGCATGTAAGCCACTCTTCTCATATCCCTCCCATCCCATCCTCTTCTAACCCACACCTCGTTTTCTCTCTTCTTCATTCCAAAACCTTGGATTACACTCCACATCCGCATCCTCCACACTGTTTCCGCTCCTAGCACATTCTCATTCTCTATACCATACTCATACTTTCCTACCACTTCGATGCATTGTTATAAGGAATGCCACCCTTTCACACTGTACCATCCCCTTAACCTCAAGCCACTTTGTGGCTTTGTTACAAGGAATATCATCCTTTAACACAGTTTCCTACACCTTTCCACAAGTGAGCACATCATTTCCCATTGGGACAACTGTGAGTGGGCATCCCCCTCACTACCCCCAATCACACACATCCTTAGACCTATCAAACGCAAGGATTTCCATCCCTTGTTTATGATGTGTCATCATACTTTCCATGGGTCACTCCTATGCAAGGATTCTATCCTCTACTCCACGTGTCCCTATCCCTCACCTAGGGCTCCTCATGTAGTTACCATGTCCATGTCTCGTCAGTCCATGACCACATTCTAATCCACTAAGTGCACACTTCTCATATGCATGGTGGGGACTCTAGGATTAATTCCCAAGTGTGCTCAACTTCCCCACCCTATCCACCCTACCCTCATTATACGCCTTATCTATCTCCTAGCACTACCACTCCAATTGCAACAACCAAGAATGCCTTCACAGGTAAGCTATTTTAACGGGTCAAATTTCACCACTTGGTCGAATTTCATACAACAAGTGCTTGAGTCTTAGGGCCTTTGGGACCTCATCATCAGTCTAGATCCCATGTCCCTCAATCAGCCCACCTTGACCATGTCAATGGAGAGCCCGCAATGCCACAACCAATGTTGAGTCAATGCAGGGGTTGCTTCCTACGTTCCTCTCTTAGTTATAGCCTTTTCCCCTCACATCTTAGCATTAGAGTCATCTCACTATGACCACTATGCGGCATGAGATCATACTCGGTGTATTGATCTTGATTTTGGGCTTCAAGAGTTTTCCATTAAGGAAGGGGATGACTAAAAGTCAAGTTGGCCAAGTATCGGTAGTTAATCATGGAGTTGGCCACTACCAGCTCCTTGAAGTCAGGTTATGTTCTTCTTGAGCAAGTTGCCTGACAAATACTTCCATTTCATCCATCACATTATCTCACTACCTAGATTGCCAACCTTCTATGAGTTTGAGTGTCAATTCTTGTGTTATGCAAGGCTGCACAATTCACTCCACAAAAAAGCCTCTACCTAGCCTTACTCCAAGCAAACGGGGTTGGTTGCCTCTTCTTCGAAAGGGAAAACTAATAGTGGCAAGAACTCGCAAGAAGAAAAGGAAAGTAAACCCAAGGATGACTCCCCTTCTTCCAATAGAACCAAAGAAACAAAACCCATCTATTAACAACTCCCTAAGAAAAATAGGTTTTGCACACATATCAGAGATCCGGCCATATGGACGAGGAGTGTTGTACCAAGGCCAAGGTCTTCCACCTAAAAAACCATAGCATACCATTATGGCTACCTCCACTCCAGCTAGCCAATCTAGTAAAACTACACCTTGCATTGCTACCCCATCTACTCCTTTGGTCCCAACCATTGTTGGACATGTGGCATACAGACAACCTCAGCGGCCATCCTTCTCTACTCCTAAGGGGTTGTCTGAATGGTCTACAAATATCGATCCCATTCCACCTTATGCATCCACTTCACATCCACCTCCATCTAGGAATACCTCACCAACCAATCAAACTTTTCATTGGTAGAGACCTATTAGCGGACATACATGATGGTGGTTACATCCTTAGATTATCTCCATCTTCATACTCTTAGATATTTAGGCTATTGATCCAGGCTTCTAAAATTGTCCTTAGATTTTCATTCTTAAGTCTTGCACTGCATTGACTCATACACACATACACATTTGCATCTTTTCATTGTTCATTCAATTATTTTTTCATTTCAGTTTTGTTTTTTAGAGCATCTCACTACTAACCTCTATGCATGATCATCTCTTTTGCAGGGTTTTGTTTTCAATGTAGGGCTTGTTGAGAAACCACTTCTTCAATTTCCACACTTTAGCCAGAGTTTCGCATTGACATCCCCAAAAAGGGCTAGTGTCCACATTTTGGTCACTTTTTCAGTTGCCACCCACTCAATGGTACGCCACCCTAGACAACTTATGCCTATAAATAGGCCATCACTTCATTCATTCTTCACCCCTCTTCTTCATTATCTGACACTCTTCCCTTCTCTCTCTAGCCCTTCCACTGCCCTAACACCCCTTGCAATAGATATTGTGGTTCGTGGCTCGTGGCTACCTTCCACCTTCTTCACACTCTGCTTCAAGCACCATGTTCCATCACTCAAGTTTTGTGTTTTGGAGCTTCCCCCTTTCTTGGTGTTAATCCTATAAAGCTAGCAACATCATCTCCCACCTGGCAACCATCAAACAGTCTACGTTTAGGACTTCTCCACCTAGTGTCAGCATTCTCCACTTGGCGACAACATTCTCCATCATCACATGTCACCTTTCTCTCCTAGCGTCAACTCCTTATCACCTTGGCAATATCTGGGCTGCTCTCCCTCGTTTGACACCTCCGATACACTCTGGGATTTGTGCTTGTTGCCCAGGCTATCTCTTCGGCATCCAAGGACTACACTTCGCTCTCTTGACAGCTGGTGATCATCTTCCTCACCTCTGACAATATCTAAGGACTGTGGTTCACTCACTCCACAGCTGTCCTTCACCTTCTGGTGATTACTACAATAGCCTAGTGCCTGAAATACTGCGATTCACTCCCTCCACTGTGCAAATTTCCCACAAGTGCTACTACCTAATTCAGACAAGACAGTGTAGTAATCATCAAGCTTTGGCTCCACTGTATCACCTTTCCTTCTCATAGTATTATTCAATGCATCATCATCCTGTTCTTATGTTTCTGAGTTTCTCTTCTCTCTCAATGTTTGCCATACACACTGTGTTTCCCCCCACAAACCCTACTGTCTCTTGGGTTTTTTAGTCATTTTTTGACAAGGCTAACATGCAATAGCACCAATCCTACCTCGACTGGAGACTTGTTCCATTCATGATTTCATTATGCTAGGATTTTTGCTCTTCTACTACCATGGAGGCTTCCCCTTCGGAGATGGATCATGCAGCATCTCTCTTTATGCTATCATGGCAGTGACTTCTATTAAGAAACCACTTCTTCAACTTATACACTTCATTTAGGGTTTCGCACTAACAGCTCCAAAAAGGGCTAGTGTCCACATTTCAGTCACTTTTTCAATGGGCACCCACACAATGGTGTGCCACCCTAAACAACTTATGCCCATAAATAGGCAATCACTTCATTCATTCTTCACTTCTAACACTCCTACCACCACTCTTCAATCATTCTTCACCCCTCTTCCTCCGTCATCACACCCTTTCCTTCTCTCACTAGCCCCTCCATTGCCCTCACAACCCTTGTTTGATGCCCCTCAGTATTAGATGCGGGAGCTTTGTCCTAAGTGACCCCTCTGTTATCAGTCCTAAATCACGAGAGATTCTTCCTTGTTTTTCCTCCCAGCCACGTCTAGCAAGTGCTGGCTAGACTTTCCTAAGTCGTGTCTTTCCCGCCAACTGTCTCCTTAAGGTGAGTTATACTATTTTAGAACTCACTCACTTCCTAGGCTCCCCTTGACCCCATTCAGGTGCCCAAGGCCCCCGCACGGTCTTCCCTCGCATTTGTTCCCCAAAGTATTACACCATAAATGTAACATTTCCTCCCCCTTAAGAATCGGTTTCGTCCTCAAAAACAGTACTTGGAAGATCCAACTGTAAATTGGGAAACCTTTTCCTTAAAGTACTTACTCTCTCCGATGTTGAGCTTTCTTCTGAACAATCTTTTCATTTAACCAAATATTCTTGATAAATAGTATTCCTTGTTCGTCTGTTACGAACATTTAAAATTCTTTCTAGTTCATGTGGATTAGATTGGTCATTTAATAACTCCTCAATGTTATCATTTAAGATTAGATTATCTATATTACCCAGCTTGTTTCTTAGCTTACTTACATGAAAAACTGGATGTGTTTTACTACCAACAGGTAGTTGGAGCTTGTAAGCCTTTTCCCCCACCCTCCTAAGTATTGTGAAAGGACCACAATACCTAGGTGAAAGCTTTGGACATTGTTCCGTTTTCATGATTTTAGTTTGTTCAAGCACCTTAAAATAGATCAATTCTCCTTCCTCAAAGGAGATATCTCTTTGATGAGGATCTGTATAAGCTCTTGCTCAATTTTGAGCTTTCTTAATATTTTCTTGAGCAAATTCTAACATATTATACATATCCTCCAAAAAGTCCTTGGCTGCCTGAACCTTTTCCTTATGCATTTCTACTACATGAGGAGCTCTGGGCTGAAACCCATACATTAGCATAAATGGACTATATCTAGTGGAAGAGTGCTTGGCACTATTATATGCAAACTCTGCTATCGGTAGATACTCTTCCCAATTAGTTCGCCTTTTACTTACATATGCTCTCAACATATCTTCAAGGATTTAGTTAACCCTTTCAATTTTCCCATCAGTTTGCGGGTGCTCCGTCATACTCATGCTAAGTTTAGTATCCAACATCCTTGATACAACACGTCAAAATTGACTATAAAATTTTCTATCCCGATCAAAAACTATATTTGCCGGAAGGCCATACAATTGGTATATATTCTCTATGAGCAATCTAGCCAATTCTGGCGTTTTAACATCAGTTGAGGTTGAAATAAACCTAGCCATTTTGGTTAACCTATCCACAATCACCCACATAGAGTCGTGCCCCCTGTATGTTCTAGATAACGCGACAATAAAGTCCATGGAGAGTATCTCCCATTTTCCCAAAGGAATCTCTAATGGGTGGAGAAGTCCTCCCATTTTCAATCTTTCAGCTTTATTAACCTGGCATTTATTACATTTGACCACATATTCAAGGACGTCCTTATTCATTCCAGGCCAATAGAATTGCCTTTTAATAAGACTATAAGTCTTATTAATTCCTGGATGTCCTGCACTAGGGGTATCATGACACTCAAAGAGTATCTTGTGCCTTATTTCTTCATCTTTCAGGGCACATACCCTACCCTTGTAGAGTAAATAACCATTATCAATGTTAAAATTCTTCCACTTGAATCCCATTTGAGCAACCCCTAATGCTCCATTTCCTTATTGAACATCCTGAGATATTCCTTCCCCAGTGGAGGCCCTTCCATTTGGATCCCCATTTTTTATTGCTTCCCATATGTTGGAAAATGCCGAATCAACCCTGCATTTCCCTTTTAAGGATTCAAATAAATCGAAAGTGAACTGAGTAAAACTCAATTCATTTATGATGGGCATTCTGATGAGTGCATCAACCACTATATTGTACTTTACCTTTCTATACCTTATTTCGTAGTCGAAGTCTTGGAGAAGTTCGGCCCATCTGGGTTTACGCCCTTGTAGATCCGGTTGGTCATGAAGCCACTTAATGCTTTCATCATCCGACAAGATCAAAAGTTTGGCACCGTACAAATAGTGCCTCCATTTCTTCATTGCATGTACTATTGCATACAGCTCCCTCTCATAAACAGAATAATTCTATTTTGCACGGTCTAATTTCTTGCTTTCAAAAGCAACTGGTCGACCTTCTTGTAATAAGACCGCGCGTACTACCCTATCACTGGCATCAGCTTCAACCACGAATGGTTTATTGGGATCCACAATTAATAGTACTGGAGCTCTACCAATAGCTACCTTAAGTTTTTGAAAACTTTCATTTTGGTCTGTTCCCCAATTAAAGCTCTTCCGTTTTACTTTAAGTTGGTCCGCATTGGAACAGCTATCTTGGCATAATCTCGAATGAATCTACGATAAAATCCAGATAAACCTAGGAAGATTTGCAACTCTTCCAGGTTTCTTGGAGATGGCCATTCAATAATTACCCTTACTTTTTCTGGATCCATCTTCATTCCCTCTTTCGAGATAATATGCCCCAAATATTTAACCTCTTGTGTGAAGAATTCACATTTAGTTTTCTTCACATAAAGAGAATGGGTTCTTAACAATTGGAATACTAATCGTAAGTGTTCTAAATGTTCTTCTCTTGATTTACTAAAGATCAAAATATCATCCAAGAAGACTACTACAAAGTGTCCTAGATAGGGCCGTAACACACTATTCATCAATTTCATAAAAGTAGCTGGTACATTAGTGTGGCCAAAAGGCATCACCAAAAAATCATAATGTCCATATCTAGTACAAAAGGTTGTCTTAGGAACATCTTGTGCCTTAATTCTTACTTGGTGACAGCCTGATCTTAAGTCAATCTTTGTGAATAATTTTGCCCCTTGTAATTGATCAAAAAGATCTTCCATTCTGGACATAGGAAATTTATTCTTCACCGTTATTTTATTAAGTGCTCTATAATCAACACAAAGTCGCATTGAACCATCTTTTTTCTTTACCAATAAAATTGGCAAAGCCCAAGGTGAATTGTTGGGTTGTATATATCCTTTATCAAGGTAATCCTTAATTTGTCTTTCGACTTCTTGGTGCTGTGTTTCACTTAGCTTATAAGGTGGTTTAGAAATAGGGTGTGTATCCCTATCTATGTCAATTGGGTGATTTACATCACCCCTATCTGGTGGAAGGCCACTTGGTAAATCAGAAGAAAACACATCTTTAAAATCATCTAACAAACCACTTAATTCATTACTTACATTCAACTCACAAACATAAGAAAATTGTTGCTTTATATTACAAAAAGTAAAAGTGTTCTGTACAGGAAGGGACCATAACATATATACCTCATAAGCTTCCTTCTTTATCAGCTTTTGAACTTCAATGGAACACATCAAAGGATTATCAGATACTTCATGTTCACCTTGAATCACAAAAGTCTTATCATCCCTTTCAAATTCCAGTGTATTATGATGATCATAGAGGAGCTTTCGGATATAGAGGCTGATGTATTATGTGCAATTGATTATGATGCCCTTGTATGTCACATGCAAGATATGCAAATTACCAAGACTAATGTGATTGATGCACTTTTGGCAGTTCATGATGGTGTCACTCAGACTTGGATTGTAGACTCTGGTGCCTCTTTCCATGTAACTCCTTGCTTGGAGTGTTTTGCTATGTTCAATGCAGGCAGTTATGGAAAGGCATATCTTGGAAATAACCATACTTACAGCATTGATGGGATTGGCACTGTACACTTTTCTTTAGACGATGGGCAAGAGCTTGTGTTGAAAGATGTCAGATATATGCCTGGCATTAAAAAGAGTTTACTATCTGTTGGTTAGCTTGACTTACACGGCTACACTATACTCTTTGGTGGTGGTTTGTGAAAAGTGAAAAAGGGTTCCATGATGATTGCAAAAGGAACCAAGAAGGGCACTTTGTATTGTTTGCACTGTAAAGCCTTGAATGGCAAGTTTCTTACAGTTGTTGAAATTTGCAGTCACTTGGAGTTATGGCATAAGAGATTAGGCCATATGAGCCAGAAAGGACTTAATGTCCTTACCTCTCTAAGAGGGTTGTCTAAACTTGACTTTTGTAATGAATGTCAGTTTGGAAAGCAAATAAAAATTTCATTTTACTCCGGTGCCTCTCGTAAGTCCAATGTCTTGGACTTAGTGCATTCTCATGTATATAGTATGCCCGTGAAATCGTTGGGTGGTGCTGCATATTTTGTCTCCTTTATTTAATATTTATGATTGTTCCAAAAAGATTTAGGTATAACTGTTGAAAAAGAAAAGTGAAGTGTTTGCTGTTTTTAAAACTTTTCATGCATTTGTGACCACTCAGACAGGTAGAAAGCTGAAATGCTTGAGAACTGATAATGGGGGTGAGTTCACATCTACTGAATTCAAGTCCTTTTGTAACTTGCATGGAATTAAGAGGGAGCTTACAACCCCTTACAACCCTTCTTCAAATGGGGTGGCTGAAAGATATAATAGGACTTTATGTGAAAGAGTGCGGTGCATGTTGTCCACTGCTAATCTCCCTCATGAATTTTGGGGAGAGGCACTCAAAACTATAGTTCACATTTGCAACCACTCTCCGAATAGGTTCTTAAATAATGGCATCCCTGAGGAGGTTTGATCTGGTAAATCGGCCTCATATGACTATTTACACACATTTGGCTGTGATACCTTTGTGCATATTCGAGATGAGCTGAGGAACAAACTTAACCCAAAATCCACCAAAGGCATCTTCATGGGCTATGGTGATGAGGGTGAATTTGGCTACAGAGTGTGGTTACCTCGGTCCAAGAAAATTATTCGCAGCCATAATGTTGTGTTCAATGAGGCAAAATTGCTAAAAGGTACTTTAGCCTCTAATGAAGATATGAAAAAGGCCAAATCTCAAAGTTTGCAGCCACCTATTACTTCAGAAAATGAGCCTCATGGTGCTATATCTCAGAGTTTGCAGCCACCTATTACTTCAGAAAATGAGCCTCATGGTGCTATACCACAGGCTGAAAATGATGATCAACAAGTTATTTTTGAGCCAGATGATGATGAACAACAAATAGGAGCACAAAGAGGTCATGGACAGCAAGATAGACTTGTTGATTATGAAAATGCAAGTGTTGGTAATCAAAATGAAGGTGTTGTACAACATGAACTGCATAATGAAAATGGCTTAGCAACCAATAAATGCTGAAAATAACATACCTCCAGATGTAGACCCAATTCCTAAAAACGTTGATCATTGGGTACGCAAATCTACACGCGTAAGAAGGCAGCCACATAGGTTTGACCCCTCCTTGCATTATGTGACGCTTACAGATGAGAGTGAGCCTCTTACATACAAAGAGGCCAAGTCATGCGAATTCAATAGTAAGCGGGAGCTAGCTATGCAGGAAGAGATTAAATCTCTATATGCAAATGATACTTGGGATCTTGTGTCGTTGCCTAAGGGAAGAAAACCTCTTCCAAACAAATGGGTGTACAAAGTAAAGACAGTTGATGGAAAACCCAAGTACAAGGCAAGACTGGTTGCCAAAGGGTATGCACAGAAGGAAGGGATTGACTTCCAAGAGGTTTTCTCACCTGTTGTGAAGATGACCACTCTACGTGTGCTTTTTGCTCTCATTGCTGTATTGGACTTAGAGCAGTACCAAATGGATATAAAAACAACTTTCTTGCATGGTAACATTGATGAGGAAATTTACATGAAACATCCTGAGGGCTTTGTAGTTCCTAGAAACAAACAGATGGTATGTAAACTAAAATGCAGCCTGTATGGGCTAAAACAAGCACCACAGCAGTGGTACAAAAAGTTTGACACTTTTATGCTATCTCATGGGTTTACACGCAACCATGCAGATCATTGCTTGTACATGAAAAAGGATACATATGGCAGCCCCATCATACTTGTTTTGTATGTGGATGATATGTTGCTAGCTGGGAAAAGAAAGACTAGCTTGGATGCTCTCAAAAATCAGCTGAAATCAGCTTTCTCCATAAAAGATTTGGGAAATGCAAAGCATATTTTGGGCATGAGGATTCACGGAGATAGAATGCAGAAATTGTTGTTTTTATCTCAAGAAAAGTACATTGAAAAGATACTCGACAAATTTAACATGGCTGAAGCTAAACCTTTTGGGGTACACTTATCTTCTTATCTTAAGTTGAGTAAAGCCAACAGCCCAAAAGATGATGTGGAAGTAAATGCTATGAAGGGAGGCCCTTCTGCATCAACTTGTGGCTCTCTTATGTATGCTATGGTTGCTACTCGTCCAAACATTGCTCATCCAGTGGGAATTGTTAGTAGGTTTATGTCAAATCCTGGCAAAACACATTGGGAGGCTATCAAGTGTATTCTTCAATACCTCAAGGGTACACAAAGAAAGTGTATTTAATATGGGCAGGGTGCACTTAGTTTGCAGGGTTATTGTGATGTAGACATGGCAGGTGACTTGGACACTCGGAGATCCACCAACGAGTATGTCTTTACAATTGTTGGTGGGGCTGTTTCTTGGTGTTCCAAGTTGCAGAACATCGTCACACTGAGCACCACTGAAGCTGAATACATATCAGCTACTAAAGCTTCTAAGGAAGCTATATGGTTGAGCAGACTTGCAGAGGATCTCGGCATGTCTATGGGTATTGCAGTTTTGGGATGTGGTAGCCAAAGTGTTGTTATCTGGCTAAGAATGCCATGTATCATTCATGCACAAAGCATATAGATGTGAGATATCACTTTATCAGACACATTTTGGAAGATGGTCTAATCACATTGACCAAGATCAAAACACAGGACAATCCTGCAAATGTTCTCACTAAAAGTCTAAGCAAAGCTCAACATGAGCATTGCATACGACTAGTGGGAGTTGGTTAGAGGTTTGCTTCGGACTTTTAAGTGGGAGGTTGTTGGGATAAAGGCCCGTTTAACCTCCATGTATGGTACACGCACACACATTATTTAGTTGTACATGTGAATGCACCCTTACGTGCCCTAAGTATAAATACATTTTATTCTTTGTGTACCAACACATGGTTGGTACACTCATATTAAATCGTACTTTCACTCCTCTCTCTCACCAACCATCACTCTCACGCTCCTCAAACTTTTGCACATTGACAGTTGAGCTCCAACAATTGACACATTACTTCAGCTCCGCAGTTCGCCCCACTGAGAGACAATAATTGTTGCTTACCTTTGGCTCCGCATGAGCCTCACCTTTCCCCACCCTCGACTACTCAAGTTCAAGAGGCCACTTTTTCATTGAGCACCCACACAATGTTGCACCATCCTAAACAACTTATGCCTATAAATAGGCAATCACTTCATTCATTCTTCACTTCTAACACTCCTACCACCACTCTTCAATCATTCTTTACCCCTCTTCCTTCGTCATCAGACACCCTTCATTTCTCTCACCAACCCCTTCCACTGCCCTCACACCCCTTCAGCAGGACATTGCGGTTCATGGCTCGTGGCTACATTCACCCTTCCTCTTCTACTTCAGGTGCCCTATTCCAACATTATGCCTTGCTTTTGGAGCATCTTCCACCTAGTGTCACCATCCTCTGCTTGACGTCAACACCCTTCTCCTTAGACTCCACTTCACCTGTGTTTTTCATTCAGGAGGCCTTCTTCTTGCTTGGTGTCATCATCTCCAACTTGGCGTCAACATCCTAGCCTCTGGCGATAGTCTACACCAGCAAGCGTCAATGATTTCATCACTTGTCTATCACAGGGACTGTTGGGACCTGTGTTTTTGCAACCTCGCTCCTCTTCCATCACTTGGCACCATTCGTCTATCACAAGGGCTATTGGGACCTGCGTTTTTGCAAAATGGCTCCTTCTCTATCACAAGGGCTGCTAGGACCTACATTTTTGCAACTTGGCTCCTCCTCCATCACCTAGCGTCATTCCTTTATCACAGGGGCTACTAGGACCTCCGTTTTTGCAACCTAGCTCCTCGTCCATCACTTAGCGTTACTCATCTGTCATCGAGGCTACGGAGACCTTCGTTTTTGCAGCCCGGCTTATCCTCCATCATCTAGCATCATCATTATCCACCTGGTGTCAACAATTGCACTACTCTCTCTACGTTTGACAGCTCCAACACTCTAGAATTTGCATTTTGCTGCCTAGGTCACTCCCCAGCATCAAAGGACTGCGGTTCGCTCCCTTGACAACCAATGATCATCTTCCACATCTCTTTGATAGCACCAAAGGACTACAATTCACTCCCTCAACAGTTGTCCTTGATCTTTCAGTGATTACTTCCATAGCCCACTACTCAAAGGACTATGTTTCACTCCCTTCACTGTGCAAATTTCCCACAGGTGCTGCAACCTGATTCAAACAAGACAATGTAGTTATCTTCTGAGCTTTGACTCCATTGTATCAGCTTTTCTTCTCATGATTCAATGCATCATCACCGTGTTCTTCTTGTGTTTCTAAGTTTCTCTTCTCTCTCAGTGTTTGCCGTATACACTCTATGTTACTCCCCACAAACCCTATTGTCTCTCTGCACTATCACTTATTTTGGCATGGTACTAGAGCATACCTATTATTTTTGACAACTTCTATCTTGTTCTTCCATTTGGCATGCTTTCTCACTTCATGGTTCTCGGTACCACATAAAGACTGACATCCAACTCTTCTTCCTTCAACATCAACATCCAAGGTTGAGAGGGGGTTGCTACCCTTCTTATTATTCTACAAGTTTCAGCAATTGTCTTCAATATCGACCTTTCCCCCTCATCGTACCTCCTTTTGCATTACATGATTTCATCATCTTTGTAAAGCAGGTGAACAATTTCCCCACTAGACACTATCCAAGTGGCACCTACTACATAAGCATTTTATAGCATGTAGTGTACTCATTGTGTAGAGCATCACTAGTCGAATCCTAAGTTGTTTCCATCACTAGTGTACTCATTGTGTAGAGCATCACTAGTCGAATCCTAAGTTGTTTCCACCAATGGTTTGTACACAACACCACCATTCCTTCATCACACTTTCCTGGTCATTGACACCCTAGAGTGGATCAGTAGCTTATCTTCTTTGTGATAGGTTGGACCTAACCATCCCTTCTTATACTCCCGTATAATACAGTTACTTAATCAACCGCCAACCATCTCTCAAAACACCTTTATTTAAACAAAAAGAAAAAGGAAAGTTCATTGTGGTTCCAACCACATTTGCAGGACTTGGTAGGCCACTAGGTAGCCCATGTGCACCCTTTGTCTCATGCATTGTCTTCTCTGGGGTGACTACTTCAACTCCCTTGGTAACCTAACCATTGCCTCTATAGTCTTAGTTAGCCATTGGGCAGCCACGGTGCACCCTTTGTCCAATGCCTTGGCTACTTTGGGATGGGACGCCTCCTTCCTTTCTAGCCTTGTTTTGGGCCTAAGAGGGAGTGTTAAGCTAAGAAATGCATTACATGCTGATTAGCCTCTTAACAAACCCCAAAACATGCTTATTTAATGAAATACACAAAAACAGTGGATGGTTCAAGAGATTTTCTATGAAACCCTAATTTGGGAGGGTCCATCCACATCTATAAATAGACAAGTTGCCCCCATTCGGTCTTCATCCTTTTGTGCAAGTTTCTCACTCTACCATACAGATTTCAACCATTAATCATCTCCAACTGTTGTTCAACCATTATTGACTGCAATCCATCACCATCCAGCCCTAGACAGCCTATTTCCAACCATTGCCCTTTTGTTTGGAGGTTTCCATATGATGAATCATCATAGCACTAAGTTTTCAGCATCTAATGCCAGGCAACAAGCTGTTGCCATCTCTCCCACCAAGGGACTATTACAACACCTACATTTTTGCTGTCCAACAGGCCATCTTCATTAGCAAACAACTCTCATGTTCTCCCTGATAGTTCTCTACCTTGGGTGATTAGTTTTTAGCCTTCTCTAGTGATACATTGCTGCATTTATCAAATTTCAAGCTCTAATTGTTGTGTTTTGGTGACCGACTTGCTACCCTTCATTATTCAGCACTCTCTCATCTTTGACTAGTGGTTACAACACTCAAGATCCATCTTCAATGGATATCACTCTCCGACACTACTACTTTGCCTTTGGGCACTTCTGTACACTCTTTTTTCATTTACAATTTTCATTCACGTTAGAGTTGTGTTCACCCTCTCTCCTTTCACTTGTGTTTGTTTCTATGTTTGAGTTTTGAGCTTTGCTTTTAGGGTTTGAGTTTTGCATATTTGTGTTTGTATCGTTGTGTTTCTGTCATGGTCATACAATCTGTGTTTCCTCAGTGCAAACCCTAAAACCTACTCCATTTTTTTCTTCACATCCCTAGCACCTACTCCACAATTTTCTTTACATAGATAACTGCACCTAAGGACGTGGGCTCCCCCCCTTAATGCCTACAAGGCCATTTAGCTCATACAATGTCAAAAAGAGTGTAGGCAATACAAAAATTCAAAAAAGAGTTTCATTACGTTATTCAAAGAATGATGATTCTTATACAAAATTGGCTTTTTGTTCCAACACTCTTTCTCAATGTATCCAAATTTGTTACAATTCTTGCACTTGGATTTTCCTTTGCTTTAACAATCTTATTCCTTGTGTACAACTTTCTCACATATCCTGCAAACAATCTTAAAGTTCCTTTGCTATAGAGTATAAATACTATGAAGCTCGATATAGTCTCTTGGGTTTTCTCTTTGATTTTGCTTTCTTGCTCACATAAAGCAACTTCCATTGAGTTGAGTTTTCTATCTAACAAATTTCTCCAAGGTTGCTACCACTTGCTCATATCCTTAGTTAGGTTTGTCCACATTATTAAGTGGTATAGCAATGGTTTCATCTTCTTTGATATCTTATTAATATAAGAAATTGCACCTTCAAGATTTTAAATTTATTTATCACTAAAATCAAAGAGTCATAATTGTTTAAATCCAACATGAAAGACTCCATTACAAGATTTATCTTTGAATTCTTTGCTTGCGAGCCGAAGGTTTTATCCAACTCATTCTAGCCTTCTTTTGCATTTTTAATCCCCCTTATGTGATGAAGAATATCATCTGACAAGCCCCATGCTATTATTCATAGTGCTTATTATCTTTTCTTCTCTAAGTTGGGTCATCAAGAGTCTTATGGGACATAACACTTTGTCATACATTGCTTCTGCCTTCAGCACTATCTCTAGCACCATACTTTCTAACATTCTACCACTTGTGTAACCATTTGGCTTCACAAGTTATTGGAGGAGGTTTGTTGTTCACAAACACGAGCCACTGCTCTTCGATGTGACAATGAGAATTACATAGCCTCGGTAGGGAATCCTATATTCCATGCCCAAACAAAGCACATACAGATGTAGTATCAGTACATTTGTGAGAAGATCTTGGATGGGACCATTGATGTGGAGTATTGCAAGATAGAGGATAATATGGCAAATTAGTTTACCAAGGAACTTCCTCGGGCCATTCTTCGTCAATATTCCGAATCCCTTAGCCTTATGCCACATGCAAGATCAAAGAGGGGTGTGTCAGAGATTTGGTCATCCAGTAGTTTAGGGCAGATTATGCAGTCGTACAATGTTCAAGAGCAGGTCAGGCAGCAGTTTTCTAGTCACCAGCAGTTTGGGTACAATTCTAGGTAGGTCGGGCAAGCTAGACAAGGTGGACAGTTTTTCCACGTGGCAAGCAGCATCTTTGTGGCAGTTTTATTATTATTTTATTCATTTCTTGCAGTCAGCCTGTTTTACACAGCAGTCAACGAGGGCCGACCTGATCATTTTATTTCATTATTTCCTGCCTATTTAGGAGGCCTGCCCTCCAATAATAGCCACTTCAATTTTCTGCAAGTTGAGAGAGAGCTTTGGCTGATTATATACCCAAATCCCGTAGTGCATGTCTGCCTTCAATATTCAGCACTCATACTCTACAATCTTCAGCAATCTATTCTCTCTCTCTCTCTCTCTCTCTCTCTCTCTCTCTCTCTCTCTTTTCGTGAAGATAATTGAATTAAGTAGTAAATATTTGCATGAGACCATCAGGTCAACATTCTCTCTGTATCTCTTACATTCTGTTACATCAGACCATCAGGTCAGCATACTCAATCTCTCTCACACTGTCTCCATAGAAATGTAGAAATTTACAAGATGCGAGCAAGCTCTTAGAACAACCTATTACATAACCAATTCTAATAAATCAGACAGAAAGAACAGCTGGAGTAGAGCGAACAATCGCCAGCCAGGGAGCAGCAATGTCCAAAAGGACCAGGTCAGCTGACATCATAGAAGTGATTTGCCATAACACCAATCCATGCACACGGGCCACATGCCCATGGATGCCCAATGCCAAATCAAAAATAAAGGCATTGCGAGTACGCCATATGTGCCACACAGGGCTGTCCATCTAAGAAAATGGAATAGGCAGGAACAATTTGAAGACAAAGAAGTCATAGAGGACATATTTCCCATAATCCATGAACGAACTGGTATGTGGTGTTGGGTCACCGAGAACCACACATGGGATCCATCCATCCCAAGGCCTACAGATCATTCTCCGTACAAGAGAGAAGGATGGATTTCTAAGTACTAATGTGAAGACCCGATGCCAAAGCGAAAAGGTTCCAGGCCACCATTGCCCGACTGACATTAATAGGATCCGCCTTGAGGAACATAAAAGAATCATCTGCCAAAGATTGGCCCACCAACTGATCACCGCCAAGAAGAGATAAGCCAACTATCTCACCTTGAGCTGCCAACTTATCCAATAATGAGAGCATTGAGTGAGTTACCAAAGCAAAGAGCGAGGGGCTGAGTGGACAGCCTTGCCAAAGAGACCGAGATAAGGTGATTTCCTCGGTAATCCCTCCATTAAGAGCAATATAGGCCACAACACCCTGACTGATGGTATCAACTAGAGAAATCATACAAGGACCAAATCCCATTGTAGACATTAATTGCTACAAAAATGACCAACTAACATGATCAAATGCCTTCTCAATATCCAGCTGAAGCATAACAACCTGCTGGCCAGAAGCTTTGGCGTAATCGATTCCCAGCTGAACATTCAAAATGTTGTGCATTATATTCCGACCTTTAATGAAACCGTATTGACGTGGATGAATGAGGTGCGGAAATACTTTCTGCAATCTGTTGGTAAAAATCTTGGATAAGATTTTATATAACGATCCCATAACTAAAATGGGTCTCCATTGTTTCAAAAAGGTCAGAGAGGGAACTTTGGGCAACAACCTGATGACTGCAATCTTCCAATCTGAAGGCATCACACCCGAGTTCAACACTTGCTGACACAATCAAGTTAATGGGTCCTTAAGCAGTTGCACATTGGCTGAAAACACCTCATTAGGAAGCTCATCCCAGCCTGGACTTTTCCTTCGAGGCAAGTGAGACAACACTTCTTCCACTTCCTCTTTAGAAATATCGGCCTCCATTAAATTCACCCATTCTGGTTTGACCTGATTACTAACTAGGTCACAAATGCATGTTCGAGCAGAGAGAACGGCATCTCAAAGGATCTCTTGCGGACCCAACAAGGCTCAACAATCATCCGAATAATGGAGGCAAGATCAGTCACCATATCACCTTGCCCATCCTTTAAGCGCACAATATTTTCCTGGGCATATTTCTGATGCAGACGAGCAAAAAATTGATGAGTTTGACTGTTGTTATCATGTAAAGCTTTGGCTCTAGCTAACAGTTTGTATTTTGCATACTCCTCTTCCTGAAGAGATTGGACCCTGCTTTTCAGCCATTCAATGCAGGTGAGCAAGTCATCATCGGAATCCCCAGTCTGACACAAAGCCAAGGAATGAGCTAATAAAGCTTGAGCATGTTGCAATTCAGCTCGAAACAAGGAAGCATGCTGAATACAATATTGTCGGGATAAGGCTCGCGCGTTACCCCTAAAAACCGCCAATGCTTCCATCCCTCTAGATAGAATCTTCAAGCTAAAAGAAGCTATCAGGTGCTGAACATCTTCCAAAAACTGATTTTGCTGCAAAAAAGATCGATTAAACCGAAGAGGCAAATGGTAAAGGAGAGCCTTGAATGCATGAACAGGTCTATGGCTCATTTCCAGGACCAAAGGGCAATGATCTGACAGAACATGTTGTCTTTCCACCCGCATATCAATGACTGCAGGAAGAAAGGAGTCACTTTGGCAGATGTAGATTCTATCCAGTCTGGCCCAAGTATTTGGATGCTAAAAAGAATGATAAGTATATCCATCTTGTGATGGATACATCCAAGACCACATGTCCTATTTCAAAGATGCCACTACAAGAGCATCCCAAGCCCGTCACTCAGGACCATCCATAACCGAATGCGAAGAGGTCGCCTGATTTGCAGAAACACAGGCATTAAAGTCACCCATAACAAAGCCTTGACGAGCCAAGGCATGGCAGTGCAGGTCATCCCAAAGCTGACGATGATCCCTTGAATTAGAAGGAGCATACACGCCTACAATCCACAGAACCTCCCCCTCATAATATATTTCCAGGATCAACAATCGGCCGCGGGTATCTTGAGAAACCAATGCTGGTTGCAAGAAGGATTTGATAGCCAACATATTCCCGATTTATATGGAGCGTGACCACTAAAAAAGACCACATAATCCTTATAAACATAAGAGGATCCAGCCAAAGAATGTTGTTTGTGCTCCACAGCACAAAAAACATCCCAATTTCCAGCAAGCACAACTTTCCACAATCGATACTGCTTGTTGCCCGAAGAAATACCTTTTACATTCCACAAAGTAAGTTTCATGATCAATCAGAAAATAAGAAAAACTACTGAACCATTGCTTTCCTTTTCCCTTTTACATCAATAGCCTTGGCAGCTTGGAATCTCTCCATTTCAGTACGTATAACATTGACAAGATCTGCTCTCTACAAACCCGCAATCGAAGCTCAGGAAGGAAACTGCAGTTGCTGGGAGCGGAAAACGTTTTTTTTGTCGCATTCCAAAACGAAATGGCCCAACTGGCCGCATCTGAAACAATGTCCTGCAAAAGTACCCCATTTCAACTCATACACCAACGTTTGTAAACCTGGAACTTCAAAGCGATTTTTTGTCGGGCAAGGTTTGCCTGTATCCCACAGCATACATGCCTTGTTCCTATTGCAAAAAGCTAATCAAGATTCCACCAAAACCTCACCAAAGGTTCTCAGTACCATAGGGAGGAGTCTCAGCATGTCCTGAAATTCAGCCATGGGCCTCTAAGGGACCACATGAACTAGCTGCCCATCCATAAACAAAGGAATGTGTTGCATAACAAGAGACTGTACTTCTGCAGAACAAAACAGAACCTGCATACGCCCTGAAGCATCATCTGTGCACTGTTCAAAATTGACAAGCATAGACTGCAGCCAAGCATGAATTCTGGTGATCAAAGGAGTCCTTCCAGTAAAATAAAATATGGCTGCCCTCTCATGGAAAGCAGCTATCTGTTGTAGGACCAGGTGGGTTCCCATGATTGCTACTACTTGATCCCCTTCCAGTAATGTGTTAGCTTTATCCTCATTACTGTGGACATATTCAAACATAAGATGATTGGCAGTGGCCAGCATGAACTGTAAAGACCCATTAAGTTGCGGACACAAAACATGAACCTCAAGCTGAGGCAAATTCGGGCCGAAGGCTGGTTCTTCAACCGACATCCTACGACATTTGCCCATCTCTTCACTATCGAGCAACGGCCCGGGTTCATCTGCCAACGAATCACCATCCGAGTCAGCCAAGTCTTTGTCATTCCCTTGCCCGATCTACTGATCGAGAAAGGCCATATCGATACCATTAGATTCATGCAAGTTTGCCATAGCAAAAACAAATTCCAATCCCAAAATTCTTCCTCTCTCTCTCTCTCTCGGTGCAAAACCTCAGAATGTGCTGCAGGCTCTTTGCACAAGTCTTGGAACTGGAAACTGGCAGTTCGCTATTAAGCAAGCTGTCTGAAGTGGCCTTCATGCTCTATCTCTCTCTCTCTTACACTGTCGCAGAGCAGGGCAGCACAGGGAAGAAGGGCACACAGCGCAGGGCGACGGCTGATCGCAGGCAGGGCAGGCACAAGCAGATCCAGACGAGCCAAACGGGCGCACAGAAGCAGGGACCCGCAGTACCTTGGGCCGACAGCGCGCCCCCCCTCTCTCTTTCAGTCGCTCTCTCTGTTAGAGCAAGGCGACCCAGAACAGCAGGTCGCACGCCAATGGGCTGTGCTGATGGCTAGCGGGACAAAATACCTGGACGAGACACGCTTTCTCTGACAGCAGGAGACTTTAATGCACGCACAAGAAACAACCAATCTGCTTTCTTTGACACTAGTGATGAGATGTTCAGAGATATTGCATTAGATGAAGTGGGATTAGTTAGATCAGCCCAAGATAGAGAGATAACAGAATATGGAACACACCTACTGGCACTGGGAAGTGCACATGGTTTGGCCATCCTTAACGGGCTACCACAGTGGCCAAGATCTAATGGCTTCACATGTTGGAATAACAAGAAAGGGTCAAGCACAGTGGACTATTTGATTGGATCACCCAACTTGCTACCTGACATAAAAAGTTTTGAAATCTCAGACAGACCAATTGGATTAGTAGCAGACCATGCTATTCTAGCTTTCACAATGCAATATGGGCATATACACGAAGCACAGTCACACATACCAAAATTACCACGCTATGATTTTGTGGAAGCGACCTCACACATATACAACATTACTGTGCAAGATGCATTGAGGGAGCTAGACACACAGGCCTCTCTGGATGAGTTTACAGGACAATTGGCCGAGATAATACACACTTCAGCAGCATACGCTTTCCCACACACTACACCGTCAGATAAACCTCCACAAGGTAATGCTCCACAGAATGGCTGGTATGATGATGAGTGCAAAGAGACACGAGCACGTTTTCAGCGAGAGCTGGCACTTGGCATATGCACACATAAGCATGCTCGAACACTCTTCAGACGGTTGGTACGCAAAAAGAAGCGGGAATACCTGAGCAGACTAGAAACAGAAATGTATTCTATGTTCTTGGGGCAGGACAGCAAGAGAGCATGGAAAAAGATGCATGAGAACCAGCCACCCCTACAAATTACTAGACCGGATGATTGGCATGGATATGCTTGCACACTCTATGATATCCCTGGCCAAGAGCCTATGCCACTCCCCTCAACCTCAAGACCAGCATATTGCAGATTTTTCACAGAAAAAAAAGTGAGGAATGCCATATGGAAACTGGAAAATGGAAGAGCCCAAGACCATGAGGGTTTAGTGGCTGAACACTTCACGCATGCCTGTGATATTCTAGCACCAACGCTGGCTCACATCTTTAATAGGGCAATTTGTGAGGGATTTCCAACCTGTTGGTCAGACCATATTATTGTGCCGCTCTTTAAGAGTGGAGACCCCGCGCTACCTAGTAACTACCGAACTATCATGATTGGACACATGCTGGCCAAGATATATGGCTCTATCGTGGAACAAGCGTTGAGTGAATGGGCCGAGATGCATGGCCTGAGGTCAAAAGGCCAGGCTGGCTTCAGGAGGGGATATACAACACTAGACCATATCTTTACGTTGAGGGCAATCATTGAAGAAGACAAGGCATTCAAGAAAAAGATCTATTGCTGTTTTGTGGACTTTCGCAAGGCCTTTGACATAGTGCCACGTGCTAGACTCATGAAAAGAATGCAAAACATTGATGTGCCCGAA
The DNA here is from genome assembly GCF_053477565.2 of Lygodium microphyllum. Classification (NCBI taxonomy): domain Eukaryota; kingdom Viridiplantae; phylum Streptophyta; class Polypodiopsida; order Schizaeales; family Lygodiaceae; genus Lygodium; species Lygodium microphyllum. Next base: position 70,134,312 of record NC_141137.1, on the reverse strand, counting down.
GAGATACAATGGAGTATCTATGCCCTGTATGAGACAGTGACAGGCAGAGTACGAACACCTGAGGGCATCTCAGATATAGTCAATAGCACCATTGAGGTGAAACAAGGCTGTCCACTTTCACCGACACTTTTTGGGCTGTATATAGATGAAATTTCAGAATATGTGGATAGGACGGGTGGGGCCGGAGCCAGCCTAGCTGGAGTGCTAATACCATTACTGCTTTATGCCGATTGAATTGTACTGATATCTGACTCACCTGAGGGACTAAATAGACACTTGGATGCATTATCAGCTTTTTGGAGAGATAGAGATCTTAAGGTGAACCTTGGGAAAACTAAAGTTATGGTATTTAACACTTCACTGCTTGAGTGACAAGAGCTGAGCACCAGTTTACTTTTGACGGAGAGCCAGTGGAGATGGTTAGGCAGTATGTTTATTTGGGGGTCACATTGAAGGGACCACAGTTCTCTTGGAGAGAGACATCAGAGGCTCGTTTGGCAAAAGCATATGCAGCCTTAGGTGCATTGGAGAGGCAATGTGCTCACATACAATTTCATGAGCCGCGCACCAAACTGTGGCTTTTTGACACCTTGGTTACACCCACACTCCTATATGGGGCAGCTATTTGGGGTCCGAGTCTGTTTCACACGAGGAGACAGCCTTTGGGAGACCAGGATGGACCAAAGAAGGAATACTATGATGGATGGGAGCATATGGAAAGACCACTGGTCATGATGATCTCACGCATGATACGAGCGAAGAGCTCGACCCCACATGAGATTATCAGAGCTGAGTTGGGGGCATCACCCATGGTGGCTGAGGCCTTGGTTCAGGCAGTGACTTTCATACATAGACTATGGGAGCTCCCCCAAGATAGATACCCATGGCTAGCCCTGACCTCTTCTAGACAACTAGCAGCAGACGGTGACAAACACTGTTGGTATGCTCAGATGAGTACATGGATGTGTCTACATGGTCTGCAGATTGACAGACTACCCCCCTTTGACTATAGCCTGGATTGCCCTACACTTGACCTAAGCCGATCAGAGCTAAACCATGTGATCAGAGCAGACATATTGAAGTTAGATACGGAGAAGACCTGGATCCGACCCCCCTCGCCCCATGGCACGAGGATGGCACACTACCAAACCCACTTCCTCCAGGTATCTGAGGATGGTTTCATCACCCGACCCAACTACATGGACACACAGCTGCCTCATGGACTACGCACAGTTATTGGTCAGATCCGCACCTCATCCCACCACCTGAGGATTGAGACAGGCAGATGGGAGGGTATACAGACAGAAGAACGCATATGCCCACTATGCGACAGAGAGCCAGAGACAGAGGAACACTACATCTGCCGATGCACTGTATATTATGACATACGAGGTAGATACCACTGTCTGTTTCGAGAGGGTTTTGGACCCCTGAGACGGATCATGCAGTTTGAGGATCAGAGATGCTTGGGATTTTTCCTCTTGGAGCTCCAAAGGCGCAAAGCAACAATTCTACGGAGTAGGAGGCCCCCACAGCTCGGCTCACATAGACAGAGAGCAATCACTGACTTTTTCACTGATACACGACAGAGTATGGCAGATACCACTACTACTGCCACACAGCCTACAGGAGTACATCATTGGACCTCATCTTCTGTAGGTGTCCCTTTGGATAGAGCAGTGGCACTTAGCCGGTCTAGGCGCCCACGTCCACCCGAACGAAGGCCTAGACATCCACACCACAGACAAATTAAAGCCATCATTGAGCGCCACAGGAGACAGATGCCGAGACGCCTCAGCCATGCAGAGATACACCTCCCTAGAGAACAAACATATCATTGACATGTTTCCCTTTTATAGGACACTATTTCATTTCCTTTTCAGTCTTATAGGCATGTTTTTCATCTTTTTTCTCGTTCCAGATGAGAAACACACCATCATTGTATGTACTGCTTTGGTCTCATAGGCCACATTGGCCTTTTAGAGACGTTGATATACTCTCTCTCTCTCTCTCTCTCTCTCTCTCTCTCTCTCTCTCGTGAAGATAATTGAATTAGATAGTGAATATTTACATCAGACCATCAGGTCAACATTTTGTCTGTAGTAGTTATTTTCTATTACATCAGACCAAGAGGTCAGCATACTCTGTCTCTCGCACTCTTTGTGTAACTACATAACTAATATTTACATGAGGCCAGCAACCTATCAGAACAGCCAGAACAACCCATTACATGAATAGTACTATCAGATCACACATAAGGACCAAGTCCGTTGACATCATAGAGGAGATTTGCCATAAGACTATTCCTCGCACACGGGCCACATGCCCATGGATGCCCGATGCTAAATCAAAAATAAAGGCATTGGGAGTACGCCATATATGCCACAGGTCTATCCATCTAAGGAAATGAAATAAGCACGAACAATCTGAACTTAAAGAGGACATAGGACATATCTCCCATAATCCACAAACAAACCGATAGGCGGTGCTGAGTCACTGAAGATCAGACATGGAAAATGAAATTCCAGATTTGTCGCGCAACAGGGCAAGAGACAAAGAGGTGAAGCAATGTCTCATCATATGTAGTGCAGAAAACACAATGCCTAGCAAAGATCTTTCGGATGCAGAGCACTTTGCCCGTTGGAAGCCCCCCAATGAGCAACCACCACATGAACACTTTTCCCTGACATGGGACCTTAGACTTCCAAAGTTGGATAAATCTTTCCCGCCACTTCTTATTATTGTCCCTACAATGCCATAATCTATTCACTTTTCCCATGACCCATCTCTTGGCTTCCACCATCTAATGATATATCTAATTAGCTGACCTTTTTCCAAAATCATCAAAAGCACAAACATACAGTCACGCCAAGGATCCAATGGCTGTAATACAGGCAAAGGAAAAAACCTCTGAAGATTGTCCTGTATAGACGACCAAATATCCCCGTATCCACGAGGCACCCAAAAGTACTAACGAATACACCTAAAGGAATAAAGACAGGACTGCCCAGGAATAACACCATCACTGAATGTCTTCAACCCCAACCTAGCCATCCGATTCAACTTGTCATGCTGCAAATCTTTTTGTGGCCAATCCAATAACCTTGAGCAAGCCAGTATTTCTCCTTGTAGCAAATTTTCATCTCTACGAATATCCGAGGGATGCCAAAGTGCAAAACGAAGCATCTCTTGCCAGGAAGCTATCAAATGAGAAAGAACAAAAGACAGGGAGACCTTTAAAGGCATCATAGAATTAAGCACATGCCACCAGGAAGCATGAATAACCATGCTGCCATGAGAGATGCCAGTCTTTTCTATGAAGAATTTAGCAATGTCTGACCAAGGATGACACTAAGTACATAGACTCTCCAACAAGGAAAGCCTCAAAGCGGCCATATGCAAATTGACATCCAACAAAGCTGCACCCCCCATCCTTTTTGGAGTGGTCACATGTTGCCAAGAGATCCATACCTGTCCCAAACGATTGCCTTTCATTTTCCAAAGCATAAATCTGATAGGCTGAACCAAATCCAAAATGGACTTCTTTGTCCAAGTAAGTAGTGGTAGAAAGAATGAGATCATACTGATCATTATACATTGAGCCACTTTTAGTCTAACATGTAGTGGCCAACTCTGGGATTTCCAGTACATGAACCTGTCATGAATTTGGGAGGCCATCCAATCCAGCAAGGCTCGGGGAGCAACCTCCACACCAATAGGGTATCCCAAGTGTCTGGTTATATTGCCCCTTGTGATCGTAATTCCATTCCATCCCAAGGCCTGCAGATCATTCTCCGTACAGGAGAGAAGGATGGAATACTGAGTATTAATGTGAAGACCCCATGCCAAAGCAAAAAGATTCTAGGCCACCATTGCCCGATTAATATTAATACCATCCGCCTTAAGGAACATAAAAGAATCATCCGCCAAAGATAGACCCACAAGCTGGTCACCGCCAGGAAGAGTTAAGCCAACTATCTCACTTTGAGCTGCCAACTTATCCAGTAATGAGAGCATGGGGTGAGTAACCAAAGCAAACAACAAAGGGCTAATAGGACAGCCTTGCCGAAGGGACCGGGACAAGGCAATTTCCTCAGTAATCCCTCCATTAAGAGCAATATGGGCCACAGCACCCTGACTAATAGTATCAACTAGAGAAATCATGCGGGGCCCAAAACCCATTGTAGACATTAATTGCCGCAAGAAAGACCAGCTGACATGATCAAAAGCCTTCTCAATATCCAGCTAAAGCATAACAACCTGCTGGCTGGAAGCTTGGGCATAGTCAATTCCGAGCTGAACTCTCAAAATGTTGTGCATAATATTCTGACCTTTAATAAAACCGTATTGACGTGGATGAATGAGGAGCGGAAAAACTTTTTGCAATCTCTTGGCAATGATTTTAGAGAAGATTTTATATAACGATCCCATAACAGAAATGGATCTCCATTGTTTCAAAGAGGTCGGAGAGGGAACCTTGGGCAACAATCTGATGACAGCTTTCTTCCAATCCATAGGCAACATATCAGAGTTCCACACCTGCTGACACAAGCGTGTTAATGGGTCCTTAAGCTGTCGCACATGGGCTGAAAACAGCTCATTAGGAAGTCCATCCCAACCTGGACTTTTCCTTCTAAGCAAGTGAGACAACACCTCTTCCACTTCATCTTCAGAAATATCAGCCTCCATTAGATTCACCCATTCTGGTTTGACCTGATTACTAACAAGGTCACAAATATATGTTCGAACCGAGAGAACAGCATCGGAAAGAATCTCTTGCGGACCCAACAAGGCCCTGTAAAAGTCAACAGTCATTTGAATAATGAAGGTAGGATCAGCCACCATATCACCCTGACCATCTTTTAAGCGCACAATATTTTTCCGAGCATATTTCTGATGCAAACAAGCAAAAAATTGATGAGTATGATAGTTGTTGTCATGTAAAGCTTCAGCTCTGGCCAACAATTTATATTTTGCATATTCCTCTTCCTGAAGAGATTGGACCCTGCCTTTCAGCCATTCAATGCATGTGAGCAAGTCATTGTTAGAGTCCCCAGTCTCACACAGAGACAAGGAATGAGCTAACAAGGATTGAGCATGCTGCAATTCAGCTCGAAACAAGGAAGCATGCTGAATACCATATTGTCGAGATAACACTCGCAATAACAAAGCCTGGACGAGCCATGGCAAGGCAGTGCAGGTCTTCCCAAAGTTGATGACATTCCCTTACATTAGAAGGAGCATACACGCCTACCATCCACAAAACCTCACCCTCATAAATTATTTCAAGAATCAAAAATCGGCCACATGGGTCTTGAGAGACCAACGATGGTTGTAGGGAGGAATTGACAGCCAACATAACTCCCGATCTGTGCGGAGGACGACCACTAAAGAAAACTGCATAATCCTTATATACATATGAAGATCCAACCAAAGCATGCTGTTTATGCTCCACACCACAGAAAACATCCCAATTTCCAGCTAGCAACTTTCCACAACCGATATTGTTTTCTGCCCGAAGAAATGCCTTTCATATTCCACAAAGCAATTTTCATGATGAATCACAATTGAAAAGAACTACTGAACGGCCGCTTTTCCTTTCCCTTTTACATCAATAGCTTTGGCAGCCTGGAATCTCTCCATTTCACCTTGAATAACATCAACAAGATTTGCCTTCTACAAACCGGCAATGAAAGCACGGGAAGGGAAGTGCTGGTGCTAGGAGCGGAAACCATCCCGAGGAGGCACAAGCCTCCCACGCACATCGAATCGCAAGGCAAAATCAGAAGGCCGTTTATCTTCTACTGCCGAAGTACGCAAAGATTGGGGTTTCATATAAAGCCCCTTTGCTCTACATTGAAAGGTTTGAGTAATAGGGGGCAGCGGAAGATGGGCAGGAATGGGGCGAGAATCCTGTCTTGCATTACAACAAACCACAGTAACCCAAGAATCCTCTCGAAGAGGCAAATTCCGCCCATCCGCAAGCAAACCACGCTCCCCACCACCATGGGAAAAGACCTTCTGGCCATCATCACGGCCATGTTGGGAAAGCTGCTCATGATCAGCCTCGGGCTTTTAAAACATCTCTTGAGGGAGATGGTCTTGCATTTCCATATCTGGTTCCATGGGGCATTGCCCTACCTACATATTTTTGTTGCATTCCGAAATGAAATGACCTAACTAGCCACATCGAAAACAGTGTCCTGCAAAAGTACCCCATTTCAGCTCATACACCAAAGTTTGTTGTAAGAACAGAGGATCGAGGTACAGCAGAGATTCCGTAGACAGCGTGAGAGTGTGAGAGATAGAGTTGAAGCACAACACCCAAGATAATAGACTGAATGAGTGTGATCTGAAAGTACAAAGTACAACCCTTAAACCTTAGGGTTGTAGGAGGGTGTTCACACCCGACACACACTAAGTGCCCAAATGTGTGTAACATAAGCACATAAGTACATACGATAATAACACCATAAGTCTGGGGGAAAAAACCTCTCCTACCGAGAGTAAAAAGTGCCCAGTGTCCTACTGATCACCGACACTCCCATACGAGCGTAGGCGTAAGTAAGGCATGAGTAAAATACCCAACAAACCCCCCTGGAGTGAAGAGTGATCAAGAGTACAAGGATCATCCGCCACCAAAGGATATCAAATTTAAAGCATCGCGAAATGCTTCAAATTTGTCACGAGGAAGAGCTTTGGTGAAGATGTCTGCCACATTACTGGTGTTAGGACAATAGACAAGGCTGATATCACCTGCATGTAGCCTCTCTCTGACAAAGTGATAGTGAATCTCAATGTGTTTCGTGCGAGCATAAAACACTGGGTTCCGTGCCACTGCAATGGCACTCTGATTGTCAGTGAACAATGGAGTAGGCTCAGTAACAAATACATCCAAATCAGCTAGCAAGCGTCTAAGCCATACGCATTCAACTGTGGTAGTGAAAGCTGCCTTGTATTCAGCTTCACATGACGATGTGGCAACAGTGGATTGTTTCTTGCTAAGCCAAGAAATGCAAGAAGTGCCAAGAAAGAAACAATTGCCACTAGTAGAGTGATGTGTATCATAATCACTAGCCCAATCAGAATCACTGTAAGCATGTAACTGCAGTGGTGTAATGTGGCCCATAGTATTATCCAGGACACGTCTTAGCAGTCCATCGGAAAGGATGTCTAGAAAGCTCCGCCCGGCACTCCCATGGAATGTTACGGGTTTTGCGATGTAGTTCTTCCCGCGTCTGCCACATAGCGGAAGTATCCTGGCCATTCCCACTTAGAATCGACCGGAATTAGGGTTTTCCTAATGGGTCATTAGCTAATAGCAACTAGCGTCAGACCCGAACGAACTACTTTACGCAGAAACGCCAGGTCCGAAGCGGATTCACGCTGCACTTGGTTCAAGGAGAATGGGAAACGAGAGGGATGCAAAGCTCAACCTCTCTGCCATAAGGCATAGTCCCATTCCGTTCCCCTAAAACAGCGTAAATCGGATAAGACGTAACTCTAGGTCATCGTTCTCGTTATTCTTTTTGATGATGATGATCATTCCGCTGTTCCACAAGTTTTTTTTTTTTAGAAAAGTTCCCGGCTAACCGGGACCACTCAACCATAGGACGGACCCATGGCCCATCCTCCACACTTTCCTCGGTTTGTTTTAGTTATGTAATTATCTAACACATTAATTTGACATATAACAATCAGCTTCTTTAATTAATCTTGTTAAGCACTGGTTCCTTCACGTAATCTTATCACGTGACATATAGAAACAACATCAAGCAAGTTCTTTTAACATCTCATCATTTTATCTTTGAAATACAAGAAGTTCCGCCCGTAGGCTTGTCCATAATCTGCCCGAAGGCTAACCAGTAATCTCCAGGGATCACTATACCAAGCTTTCGCCCGTCAACTAGTATGCGGGCCTCGAGATCCAATCCCGAGTCACGTTAGCCTCTTGTGCAGGACCCGGAAGGCAAGGGATTTACGGCCAGAGCCCCCCCTAGCACCCAAGCGTCCTCCTACTCCAAGTAGAGCTTAACGGAAAGACCTCTCGCGGCAGGCTCAGTCCACGTTCCCGGCGCGGTCAACAATCCCCTTGGTTAGGGTTAGGCAGGCAGTCGGGGGTAACTGAAGCTGCCTCTCCCTTCAGGCCTTTAACCTGAAGTATAGGTACTTTTTTTAATTTGTAATTCATAATTCAAACAGAGCCCTAAAATCTCTAGCAAGCACAAACATTTCCATTAATCAAACCAGTTGTATGGCAAACTGCTAAGGAAGTGTTCTTTCCTTTTTTCCTTGTGAATCAATCACAAAATGATTTCATACATGTTGCGCAAGTCCTGCGATGGAATAATCTCTTTAGATTCTTTAAGCTGACGTATGTCAGGCCTAGGGTTTTTTCATTTAGGGACAAACCCTAGTTTCTTATCTTTATGAAATTATTGTCCTTACGGTAAGGAAAGTAGTCAAGTGTTAGGGTATGAATGTTTCTATGTTTAGATTGGTTTGGTTAGCTTGTGGAAGGTAATCTTACTTGTCTTGTTACGGTTTTTCTATCCTTGTGACAATTAACTTTCCCAATCAATACAGTTTAATTTGGCATATAGCATAATGCCAAGATGATACAAAGGCGACAATACTCTTTGGGACAAAAGGCCTAGCTGAGAAATTAGTGTATATACACTTTATTAGTCCCAAGTTCTCAAATAGCAGGGGAAAAAGTGTTAATAGAGTGTCATCCAGCAATTCCCCATTACATTTTCTTTCCAAATGAGTTCGTATATCTAATTTTTATACTTGTTAATTCCTAACATTTAACTTCCGTTTTCTTTAAAGATGAACTCGTGCCAAATAACAACAGTTGTCTTGCTAAGATGTGCAACTAGCAAAGATAAATCCCTAGTAATTTAAGCATCGAAAGAAACCTTTCATGAATTTAGCCATTTTACCATGATTCGTTGCGAAAAGAATAAGACTAATGGTGCAAGATATGATTTCTACACTTATAGTAAATGGTTAATCTTGCCTATAATTTTATAATGCTTGATGCTATTTGATAAAAGCTAATTTGTATACATTGTCATTCATAAGCTAACTCCTTCGTTAAAAATAACTCGAACAAATATATCCTATCCTTAACAATTTTTCTTTGCATGATCGACTTAAAACCGAATTAACACCAATAAGAAAAACCTGGCTTTGAGGTGAGATATCCACATGGATACCAGGAGATGACCCTTCCGCAGCTACACCTTGGACTTTCTTCGACGGCATCGTAGTTCGAATGTGAGATAGCCTTTTCCTTTTTCTTCTTGGAATTCCATCGTCTTCTCCTTCCTTTTCTTTTACCTTTTTCCCACTCTTCCTCCTTCACTCCCTCTTTTCACTCCCTCTACTTCCCTCCCTATCTTTTATCTCACGGCTATTTCTTCCTTACGGGATACCATACGAAGCCATGATGATGAATTGGATTTTGAGAACATGGGAGTGAGTGGACACCGGCTTGTTTGATAAGACTAAGAATACAAAGCTCAACTACGAGAGCACTTGCACAAAAAGATTTAAAAGTGAGTGAAGGAATTAATGCAAGAGAATGGAAGTCTGCAAGGTAGCCTAAGGACAAAGTAGGCCTATGGTTGTGACTTGAATAGTCTAAAGAGCTATGAGGAGGGGAAAAGGCCAAGGGCTTAGGGGGGAAATTAAAACCGGGAGGGGAAACAAGGGAGCTTAGGGGGGAAAATTTAAACCCGGGGGGCGGGAGGGGGGAGGCGTAATAAGGGCTTTGGGGGATTAAAAATCCAGATGGGGAAAAAACAAGGCTTAGGGGGGAGGATTATACCGGGAGGGGGGGAACAAGGCCTTAGGGGGGAAATTAAAAACCCCGGGAGGGGGGTAATAAGGGCTTAGGGGGGATTAGTGGGAAGGGGGCTTAAGAAAGCCCCCTTAGAAGCTTCTTTAAAGAAGCTTCGTGGAAGAGGGACGATAGTATGGCGGCGGCTGTCAACGCCACAGGCGATGGCGTCCCCTAGTCCGGCGGCTAATGGCTTCCCCAGCGGCACCTTCACCAGTGCGGCAACGTCTGCGGCTTCCTCCCTCACTCTTCATGCAGCACAGCAACACCTCCCTCCTGTACAGCGGCCCCCCCCTAGTTAAATAGTGGAAGGGAGGGAGATCTTTCCTCATGGCGTGTCAACACGCATGGTCCCCCTCCCTCCTAAGGCTCCACTAAGGAGCTTACAGCTCCTTCTATTCCCCTCCCCCTCCAGCTCGTCAGTTGGCTGGGAGGATAAGGGGGGGAATAAAAAAATTTTCCAAAAGTTCGATTTATTTTCTCCACGCGGAATATTACAAGTTGTCCCCCCTTGGCATAAAGCAACCCAAGAGAACGAGTACCCTGCAAGTAGCGAAAAACACGCTTGACAGCTTGCCAATGTGACATACGTGGCTGATGCATATACGTGCTCAAAGCTAAAACTGCAAACTGTATGTCCAGCCTAGTATTGCATAGATAGATAAGACATCCAACTGCAAGAGCATATGTATGTATATCAAATAAATCACTGTCATCATGTAATGACAGTTTCAGTCCAGGTTCCATGGGAGTACAAATTGGCTTGCAATCTTGTAAGCCAAACTTCTCAAGAAGCTGCCCAATATACCTTGACTGTGATAGCCCAATACCTCGAGCATTATGTATGAACTGGATGCCCAAGTAGTAATGCAAAACTCCCAAGTCAGACATGTCAAAAGTTTGCTGCAAATTTTGTTTGAATGCTGAAATCTGATCAGCATGTGTTCCAGTGAGCAAAAGGTCATCAACATAAAGACATATAATCAGCATAGATCCCCCTTCTTTACATACGTAAAGGGTAGACTCAGATGAGCTGTTTAGAAACCCTTGACCAAGCAAGAAAGCATCTATTTTTGCATACCAAGCTCTAGGAGCTTCTTTCAAACCATATAGTGCCTTTTTAAGCTTGCATACCAAATGTTTTGAGCCTTCAACTGCAAAACCAATGGGCTGCTGTACATAAACTTCCTCCTGAAGTTCCCCATGTAAAAATGCAGTCTCGATATCTAGCTGATGCACTGTCCTACCATAATGTGCAGCCAAAGCAATCATAGACCTGATGGTCATCATACGGGAAGTAGGAGCAAATGTCTCCTCATAATCAATGCCCTTTTTCAGTGCATAGCCTTTAGCTACCAGCCGTGCCTTGTATTTATCAATGGATCCATCTGCTTTTCTTTTCAGTTTGTAGATCCATTTCGTTCCAATGGCTTTCTTCCCAAATGGCAAGGACACCAAATCCCAAGTTTGATTCTTAGTAATAGAATCCAATTCAGCTTGCATAGCTACCATCCAATGCACACTGTTGTGTGCATCCTCATAACATTCAGGCTCTTCATTATCAAAAGTACTTGCTGCCATAATAAACTCCATGGTATGTGCCGAATCATGCAAACGGGTTTGCCTTCTAGTACGACCAGCCATGGTGCATCCAAAGGACTATCTTGCATAGTCTGCAAATACCATCTAGGTAGCTGTCTAGCATCCTGACTGTGTGCAAGCTCTTGCTGAATTTCTGTTTCAGCATGATGCTGAATATTCCGATCAGCCAATGGCTGAATTTCTGCGATTTCCATAGGAGCAGCTGGCTGAACATTAGGTTCATTTTGTGAACCTCCAGCTGAATCACCAAAAGTAATGGGCAGCAGCCCTTCAAAAACATCACGGGCAGCCTGATATGTGTCCAAACCAGCCAAGGATAATTCTGATTTTTCATCAAAAACAACATCCCTGCTGACAAAAACCTTCTTCGTAACGGGATCATAGAGTCTGTAGCCTTTGCTCTCATTGCTATATCCCATAAAAATGCACTTAACAGCCTTGTTGTCCAATTTTCTTCTAAGTACCTGTGGAATATGGGCATAGGCAAGACACCCAAAGGTACGAAAGTGACCAACAGAAGGTTTACGGCTGTTCCAAGCCTCAAATGGTGTAATGGTCTTCAAGGATTTGGTAGGGCATCTGTTCAAAATATGGCAAGCACACATGACTGCTTCCATCCAAAAACTATGAGGCAAGCTCTTTGCCTTCAGCATACATCTGGCCATCTCCATGAGTGACCGATTTTTCCTCTCTGCTACCCCATTCTGCTGTGGAGTATAAGCTGTAGTATACTGATGTACTATGCCCTTCTGCTGCAAAAAAGAATTCAGCATAGAGGACATGTATTCCCCCCCTCGGTCCGAACGGAGAGTCTTAATGTGGCATCCAGATTGGTTTTCAACAAGTGCACTGAAAGTTAAAAATGCATTATACACTTCTGACTTCTTTTTCAAACAATAGACCCAACAAAAACGTGTGAAGTCATCAATGAATGTCACAAAATAATAACAACCACCCAATGACATGGTCTGCATAGGCCCACAAACATCTGAATGCACCAACTGCAATTTGGTTGTTGCTCTGAAAGCAACATCACGAGGAAATGAGAACCGATGCATTTTCCCCAAAATGCATCCCTCGCATAAGTGCTCAGGAGGTCTCTCCAAGAGAGGTAAGCCATCCAGCATCTGAGTACGCTGTAAAAGCATCAAGCTGCCAAAGTTTACATGCCCTAAACGAGCATGCCATAACTCCGCCTGTATCATAGCAGGAGTAAGAGTGGATGTCAAGTATGCTGACTGATCTACTGAAAGAGCATCCAACTCATATAAACCATGACACAAAGATCCTGTCAAGACCAATGTCATGCATTCTTTTTCTCGAACCATGCAACGGTCATCATCAAAAGTGACCTGCATACCACAACGTGCCAAAGAAGAAATAGAAAGCAAATTCTTCTTTATTCCAGGCACAAACAAAGCATCCTGCAGGCGGAGAATAGAGCCATCAATGGCTGTGAGCTGAATCTCCCCAATACCACGAACAGGGTATGATGCATTATTGGCACACTGTACCGATTTCCCAACGGGAGGTGCACTAACTGAAGCAAACAAATCTCTGCGAGATTTGATATGTCAAGAAGCACCACTGTCAAAGAACCAAGTGTTAGCATCCTCTGTAGAGCTAAGTGCTCTATCGGCCCAAGAGACGTCATAACTGCAAGTGTAAAAACAATAGTCCCTATCCACAACAAAGGACGCAGACTCACTAGCAGTGGAAGGAGTAGTAGAAACAAACATTCCTGACTCCTTCTTCTTCTCTTTGGCAATGCGCATTCTGCACTCGGTGATATAGTGGCCGAGCTTCTTACAATAATGACATTTTCCTTTCTTTGCTTGCGTCCCCCCTTGTGACTGATTCTGCGATGTGCCAGAAGTGCCAGAACTCTGTGGAGCATTTTTCACCTTGCTGTTGTCTTGCCATAAAAGCTGCTCAGAGACTATAGCATCCACACCACTATTTTTCCGTGTTTGCTCCTCTAGAAGCAAGCTAACCAGCTGAATAAAAGTGAGTGGGTGCTCAGCAATCCTCATGGTGAGGTTCAATGCAGTATGAAAAGACAAGTACGAAGGAGGTAAGGAATTCAAGGTGGTGGATATCAACTGTGCATCCGAAAAATACTCATCTACATTCATGAGCTGCTCCCTCAAGTCCTGAATCTTGTTTAAGTGATCCTGCATAGAATCACCTTCATGCATCTTCAGAGTTTCCAACTCTTTCTTCAAAAAAGAGATCCGAATCTCATTCTTTCCTGCAAACATATGCTCCAAAGTCAACCATGCATCTCGTGAAGAAGATGCCAAACGGATATGAGGTATGATGGACCGCTGAACTGCCAGAGCAATCAGCAACAAGGCCTGTGCATCATGGGTATCCCAAGCTTTTCGAGCTGCAGTTCTTGGAAGAAGTGGCTGAGGTGGAGTGGACTGAGGTCCCCGTTGTCCACGTGCACCTTGGGGAGGAGGAGTAACGGGAGCTACAACTCCCGGTCGAGTTTCCTCTCCACTGACATAATCCCATAAATTCTTGGCCACTAATACATTTTTCATCATGAATGACCAAAGGGAATAGTTGTTTCCGTCCAGTCTGTCCTCCTTGGATACATACGTAAAAACATCACCTCCCAGATTTGCCATGATGACAAATTTCCAAAGACAAAATGAGCAATGTCAAAGCAGTACGAACTGGAAATCTGCAAATTTCCAAAAATTGCAGCAAATACGTTTCTGCAATTAATGTGCAAGGGCGTACTCTGTCAGAAAACTGTCTTTTAATGCACGCTTCCCAAGGTGCAAACAGTGCATTGAAACACTGTTATGTCAAAATCCCCAAAATTTTTGCCAAAATTTCTGTCAAAAACAGTCTTTCTGTGACTGTATCAGCAGTCCAAATGCAACTATCCTCCGAATACACAAAAGCCCCAAAATTTCTGACGATCCAGTCCAGAAATTTGCATGAGATTTATCCCCCCACTTGTTCTGTGCCAACCGCGTGTGAACCTCCGCTTCCAGAATAGTGTTCTGGGCTGAAATTTAAAAAATTTGTTGAAATTTTTACCTGATGTGATCGTCAGACGAGCAGGCTGCGCGTGGTGGGCAGGACATTGACTGGCGGGCGCAGGACAGTCGTCGCAGTGCTCAGTCAGCGGCGCTTTAGACGGCTGAGCTCGTGGCTGACGTGGCGGGCTGCAGACGGAACGTTTTAAAAACAGCGGCAGGCGGGCAGGTGGGCTGTATGACCTTGACGGGCGGGCGCAGGACAGTCGCGTGTGACGGTTGACAACCTACCAGGCGAGGTCGTCTGGCGGGCGTCGTCTGACGAAGGGCTGCTCGTGGTCAAACAGGCGACGCAGCTGCTGACGTGGACGACTGCAGGCGGACAATCGAACAGTCTCGAGGAGGAGTCAGGCTGCACAAACCGTATGACGTTGACGGGCGGACTGTCTACTACGAACTTCTGACAGTACTGACGATGTGCTGTCAGGCGCTGACGGGCTGACAGACTGGCGACTGGAGCTGGCGACATGGGGGCAAAACTGGCGGGGACTTCTGGCTGCTGACTGAGGACCCGCTCTGATACCAAATGGGAGAACAGAGGATCAAGGTACGGCAGAGATTCAGTAGACAGCGTGAGTGTGAGAGACAAAGTTGAAGCACGACACCCAAGATAATAGACTGAATGAGTGTGATCTGAAAGTACAAAGTATAACCCTTAAACCTTAGGGTTGTAGGGGGTGTTCACACCCGACACACACTAAGTGCCCAAATGTGTGTAACATAAGCACATAAGTACATACGATAATAAGACCATAAGTCTGGGGGAAAAAATCTCTCCTACAGAGAGTAAAAAGTGCCCCAGTGTCCTACTGATCACCGACACTCCCATATGAGCGTAGGCGTAAGTAAGGCGTGAGTAAAATACCCAACATTTGTAACCCTGGAACCTCCAAGCGAATCTTCGTCAGGCAGGGTTTCCCTTAATTCCAAAGCATACATGCCCTATTCCGATTGCGGGAAGCCAGCCGAGGTTCTACCAAAACCTCCCCAACGGATCTCAAAACCAAAGGGAGGAGTCTCCAGAGATGGGCAGGGAAATCCACCACCTCGACCCAAATAGGGCAAGCTTGTCTCAGCACCTCCTGAAACTCAGCTATGGGTCTCCAAGGGACCACATGAACTAATTGCCCATCCATAAACAGAGGAATGTGTTGCATAATAAGAGCCTGTACTTCTGCAGGACGAAAAAGAACCTCAAAGAACCCCTTCGGGCCATCATATATCTCTTCCACCAGGGGGACCTGTATACGCTCCGAAACATCTTCGGAGCACTGTTCAAAAGTGGCAAGCATAGACTGTAGCAAAGCACGAATTCGGGTGATCAAAGGAGTCCTTCCAGTGAAATAAAATATGGCTGCCCTCTCATGGAAAGCAGCTATCTGTTGTAAAACCAGGTCGGTTCCCATGACTACAACTACTTATTCCCCATCCGGTAGTGCATTAGCTTTATCCTCATTACAATGGACATAAGATGATTGGCAATGGCCAGCATAAGCTGTAAAGAACCATCAGGTTGTGAACAGGAAACATGAACCTTTGGCTGAGACGAATTCGGGCCCAAGACCGGTTCTTCAACCGACATCCTACGGCGTTTACCCATCTCTTCGCTTTCGCGCAACAGCCCGAGTTCATCAGCCAAGGAATTACCATCTGGATTGACGAAGACTTTGTCATTCCCTTGCCCAATCTGCTAATCGAGAAAGGCCATATCGATGCCATTGGATTCCTGCAGATTTGCCATTATAGAAGTAGATGGTGATCACAAGACGTGTCACTGTACACTAACAGGCTGTGTCCCACCAAATCTGGGCTAGGAGTGACTCCTGCAGGCCCTGTGTGGAAACACTCTGCGCAGGAATAGTAAGTGCAAAAGGTGTTCTCACTCCTTCAGTCGTTCACGCAGATGCCACAGGAAGAAGGGATGCCAAATCTGTAGGTTGAGCAAAAGAGTGTATGTACAAGGAATGCAGGAGCAGGTTGATTTGCAGGGCATGTGGTCTTGGATCCAAGGCACAAGCCTGTGGAGACGCAGAAGATGCAGGACGAATAGGGTTTACCCGTTTAACAAGCAAAAGACGATGGCACTGCGGCCTGTCATCTGGAAGAAAGCACGACCAACTCGTCCATCACCGACTCTCTCTCTCTCTCTCTCTCTCTCTCTCTCTCTCTCTCTCTCTCTCTTTTTGTAAAAGGTAATTGTATTAATTACGGAAAAAAGGTACAAGATTACATGATTACATGATTACAAGAGGCACGAGGGCCCTAGGCCAACGTGTGGGAAATCCCCGTCCTAATGCACTAAAAAGGTTACACCAATCATGGCAACGACCCAGAGGCAATTGCCATATGCAGTGATGCAAATCCTCCCGAGGGAGCAAGTCGGAGTGCCGAATGAGATCTAGTTGCCAATGCAAGAGCCCTTTAAGCCTGGCAATATGTCTCGGTACATTAGAGGCCGAATCAAAGAGAAAAGCATTGCGCGTGGTCCAAATGTGCCAGCATCCCCAGTATCTGAAAAAGTGAAATAAGATCTTCATATGTAACTGTGGCGGTGTGGGGTACTTTGGGCGCACAAAAACCCAATCGAAAGGAGTTAGTGAGGACCCCACCACTGCGTGCCAGATTTGCGACAAGAGTGACCAGATATTCTTGGCAAGCGGGCAAGAAAGAAAACGATGTCAAGCCGATTCTGCAGTAGTGGTGCAGAAGAAAAAATTGCCATTCGAGATTCGATGCTTCGAAAGGGCCGAGGCAAGAGGAAGACCACCAATCATTACCCGCCAAAGAAAGACCTTGCATTTGAAAGGTGCCTTATTCAGCCAGCCCTCCATTAGCATTGCCTGCCACCATGACAGCGATTTCCGCAGTCCCCAAACAGTAGTAGCTTTCACACCCAGCCATTGGTGATCTTGAATGAGAAGATGATACACCTGATTAGTAGAGGCCTTTTCTAGACTCAACCGGCCTGCAAGGTCCCAGTCCCGCCAACGACGATCCACAGCCAAGGCAAGAAAGGATTGCCTACCCTGAAGCTCCGACAAAAGCTTTCCCCATAAACCACGATATCCGCGCGGGATCCTGAAAAGTCTCCTAGCAGTCCGAAACGATGCGAGGACATTGCGAGTGGCAAGGGTAGCATCCGCAATCGAAGTCACACCTAAACGGGCCATGCGGTTGAATCTCGGTCTGAGCTGATGTTTGTCTTCCCATGAAAGTAATCTCGATACTGCCAACAATTCCAACTCAAAGGAGTTAGTCTGCAAGCGGTCTCCCACTGGATGCCAACGGGCCTTTTGAAGCACCACTTTCCAAGAGCCGACCAAGTGCAGTAACAAAGAGGAAGAGGGACTGGAAAATCGAGAGTCAGCATTAAGGACATGCCACCAGGAGGCCAGAAGTCGTGTGTTACCATGGCGTAGCCCGCTGTCCTCAAGAAAATAACGGGCTATGATGGTCCACGGGTGATGATCCACACACATGGTACGAAAAAGAGACCAACGAAGAGCCAGCATATGAGTTTCTGCATCCAAAATCGCTCCACCACCCATGCGTTTCGGGGTACATGTACGTGACCATGAAATTCACGAAATGCCTGCCTGCAGTGAATCCTTCTTCCATAGCATGAAACGAATGGGATGAGTGAGAGCCTTCAAAGTAGTAGGCGTCCACGGCAGCAATGGCAGGAAATACGTTAGCATTGGTAGCATAATTGTCTGAGCCACTTTGAGGCGGACATGGAATGGCCACGCTTGCGACTTCCAATACATAAACTTCGCCGCCAGTTTTTGTGAAATCCACTCCAGTAGGTCCTTTGGCCGTACATCCACCCCCAATGGGTATCCAAGATGCCTAACAATGGAGCCACAGGAAACCACCTGGCCCTGCCAGCCTAATGACTGTAAATTAGGCTCCGTGCAACTGAGAATGGCTGACTTAAAGGCATTGATGCGAAGACCATAGGCCTGACCAAAGAGCGTCCAAACATCTAATGCCTTTCGAATGTTGTCCTTGTCCGCCCGCAAAATCATAAAGGTGTCATCAGCCAAAGATTGGCTAATGAAGTGCTGCCCCAAAGGAAGAGACAATCCTGCCAGCTGAGCAGAAGCCGCCATTGAAGATAGCATTGAAAGGACCGGGTGAGTCGCCAGGGCAAAGAAGAGAGGACTCAAAGGGCAACCCTGTCTGACCGAGCGTGCAAGGACAAATGGCTCTGTAACCCCACCATTGACCATAACTCTTGAAGAAGCCGCAGCACTAATGGTGTAGATCAATCGGGACATCCGAGTACCAAAGCCCATAGCAGACATGAGATCAGCAATGAAAGACCAGTCCACATAGCCAAACGCCTTTTCCAAGTCCAATTGAATCAATACCACTTCCTGACTGGAGTGCCGCGCATAGTCAATAGCCATTTGCACATTTAAGATATTATGCAGAATGTTGCGGCCCTTAATGAAACCATATTGGAGAGGATGCACAATAGCTGGAAGGTGCTTGTGAAGCCGATTCGCCAGCACTTTGGAGAAGATTTTATACATCGAGCCCATCAAAGAAATTGGTCTCCAGTGTTGCAGCATGGATGGCGAAGGGACCTTTGGAATCAATTTGATAAGGCCTTCTTTCCATGAGGAAGGCATGACCCGTGTTTCCCAAACCCGCTGAAACATGACCGCCAATGGCTTCACCAACTGCGTGGCCGAGTTCTCAAAGAATTCATTAGTGAGACCATCCCAACCAGGACTTTTATCCTTAGGCAGGTGCAACAAAACATCCATAACCTCCTCCTCGCAAATATCCGCCTCCAAAGTGGCTTGCATATCAAGTGGAACCTGCTGGCGAACCAAATGATAGAAGACCGAGCGGGCATGCGTAGCCTGGCTAGAAGGCGAGGGAGAAGAACCAAGAAGTTCCATAAAATAATTTCTGCACCTATTGGCAATGGTCTGCGGATCAGTGACCATGCGACCTTCCGAATCCTGGAGTCTAGTCATATTTTTGCGAGCCGGAGAAGCATGCAAGGCGCGAAAGAACTTATGAGACTAGCAAGCGCTATCTTGCAATGTGTCAGTCAAGTTATGCAGCTTGGACTGCTGATAAGATTTCAATTGAAACACTTGAATAAGATGGGCCAAACGCCTCTCCAGTGACAGCAAAAAATCATCATCTGGGGAATCCACGAGCAAGGAACGGACCAAAGCCAGTAAGTCCTCTGCTGCATGTCGACGTCGCCGACAAAGAGAGGCATGATGAATCCCATACTGCCGAGCAACCCGCTGCACATTAGAGAGCAGTCGTGCAAACGAAGCCAAGCCCTCAGAGGCGAAGTCCAATAAGAACCTCTCAATTAATTGTTGCATATAGCCCTGAAAAATTGGATGCTTCAAATAAGAGGAGTTGAAACGTAAAGGGAGCCTATCCAGCAACTGCATAAAAGGTGCAATAGGTTGTGCCCGCATCTCAAGCTGGAGGGGGAAATGGTCCGACAACACATATTGCTGCAAGACCTTCATTTCCAGCATCTCGGGAAGAAAATCATCCCCCTGCATGATATACATTCGGCCCAACCGTGACCAAGTAGTTGCATATTGGGCGGAATGAAAAGTAAACCCTGAAAAAGAAGGGTGAAGCCACGACCAAAGATCTTGCTTAAGTACGCGCAAAGCAAAGGAATTCCACACCCGGCTTTCCGGCGTATCCATTACCGAATGCCCTGAAGTGGACTGAGAAGAGTCAACACACATATCGAAATCTCCCATCAAAAACCCCCTTCGGCCAAGTGACATGGAGCCCTGCAAAGTCGACCAAAGATCCCGTCGGGATGCGGGATCATTCGGAGCGTAGAGGCCCAGCAACCATAAAATCTCTCCTTCAAATAAGACTTCGATTACCAGAAAGCGGCCCTGCACATCATTTTTAACAAGAACAAGCTGGTATTTCTCATGGACAATCATCAGCACGCCCGAATAGTGCGTGGCATGTATCCCTGCATGAAACAGACGGAATCCATGACAATCCACAACTTTTCCTGCTTCACCGTGACTTTTGTGCTCAACTGCACACAATACATCCCACTGGTTCTCATGCAAGATAGTCCACATGGTATGTTGCTTATGGCGAGAGCAAATGCCTCGCACATTCCACGTGGCTATCTTCATATATCTTCAAAAAAAGGAAGTCAAGAACGAGGCGCCTGTTGCCTCGATTTCACCTTTTCTGCGAGAGCATCCAGGACACCCTCATCCAGAAAATCAGCCAATACTGCAAACGAATTCTGGCGACCTGCTTTAGAGGTAGAAGGAAAATCCACTGCCTTGGGAGTGGGGCAGGGATAACGCTGATCCCAGGGTGTAATCACATTACCTTTTGTATCAAACGCCAACTTAGCAGGTGGGCCCTTGGGACCGTCTATATAGACTTTCCTTGTAGACTGATTACGGGGGACAGACGGGGCCATAGTACGCGCAGCCTGCTGTGAAGTGAACATTTCTTTCCTGCGCATATACGTGCGCACGAAATCCTGTGAAGCATTAGGCCCAGGATCCGCCACCAGGCCTGCATCCAACTTTTTACCTTTTTTTTAATGTGCCTCAATCCAATCGGTGCTACAGGAATCCAAACCCAAGACCTGTTGTTTGCCTTTATCCACGACATTAGGTGGCTGAAGGGCCTCCTGTGTCGGGGCATCAAGCACCATGTCATCCTTAGGCAGCACAACCTGCGCATCCTCGGAAGACGGTTGTCTTTCAGGGCATTCGGCCATAAAATGCCCCAATTTACCACACGAAAAGCAGTGTCCTGCAAAGTTGCCCCATTTCAAGCGAAAATGCAAAGGATGCATGCCAGAACAATTGAGGCGAAGCCACGCAAGCCTTTTCCTGGCCGTATCCTATAACATGCATAAACGGTTTCGATTCATAGCCTTGAGGCTTGGGGGAACCAGCACTGTTCCCACAACTGCCATCGCATCCTTCAACAATGGCCAATAGACCGCCGGACAATTTTCCACTTCCACCCACACCGGGCATTCTCGTTGAAGCAGACGCTGGAAGTCGCCCATAGGGCGCCATGGTACAACATGGACTAAGCGGCGATCAAAGAACAATGGCAACTTGGACAGTAGCTCAGCCCGATGTGTTTCCGATTTCAACAGCATCTCATAAAAGCCGCGAGGTCCAAGGAAGATCTCCTCAACAAACTCCCCTTGCAATAAATGGTGCATCCACTAGCGAATATGGGAAAGCACTGGGATCTTGCCACTGAAGAAAAGTATAACAGCACGGTCATAAAACACCGAGAAGGACCGCAAGACTGATTTCGGGTCCACCGTGGCTTCCGGCACATCATCAGTTCCCGCGTCAGAAAAAGTTTCATTATTATGCTGGACATAATCGCCAAACAGAGTATTGGCAAAGTCCAGCAAATGCTCCCAGTCAATCTCCTGCGAATCCACAGGATCAGAGGCAACCTGCGCATAGGAACGTTCCTGAGGACCCATTGGCTCGTCAGAAGTATGCTTGGAGCGTTTGCCCGCAGGCGGCAGTTCAGAACCCGGAGGCATCTCCTCCGTGCACGGCACCATATCCTCCGGCTCCTCGGTATCGGAATCAGGGCCAAGGGCTGCCACCGTCCGGTCTAGAAAATCCATATCCAAGCCAGCCATACTGTTGTCTTCTCTCTAAAGAAGTCGTCAAGCGGCAGTCGTCAAATGGGTCTCCAGGTGGCGCGCAAGTCTAGGCGATCCTCTCTCTCTCGCTCTCGGCTTCCTTAGCTCTGCACGCGGACGTAAAGCAGGGGACCACAGGCGAACAGGCGTGCACTCGTTCAGGCGTCTCTCTCTCTCTCTCTCTCTCTCTCTCTCTCTCTCTCTCTCTCTCTCTCTCTCTCTCTCTTGTGTGTGTGTGTGTGTGTGTACAGATCAGTGGGCACTCTGGTCGAGGTGTCTCTAACGACTGTCGAGATTAGGGTTGACAATAGTTGTGCGCCTCTGCAGAGAAGAACAAACGCGAGCACGCGGACCCGCGGACAGCACAATCGTCGAACCAAGATGGGTGTCTGCAAGCGTGGCAGCGTGACGGGACAGTAGACAGGCGCAACAGAAGCCGGGACGATCAAACACGGCGCTCAGGACCAGGACACGAAAAACAAGGCCTGACGGAACTGCAAGGCGACGGCGGCAAGGACCCCGACCCCCAGGAGTGACAAAACGGTGCAGGCAGCAGATCACGACAAGGCGCAGGTAACGAAACGGCACCGGCGCAGGCGGCAGGTCACGACAGGGCACAGGTAACGAAACGGTGCAGGTAACGAAACGGTGCAGGCGGCAGGTCACGACAGGGCACCATCGATGATCCTCTTTCACCTCTCTCTCTCTCTCTCTCTTTGTTCACTTCTTTCTTTCAGTTTGGTCATGCGCTTCTACATTCACTACACTCTACCAAGAAGTGATTAGCCAACAATCCATTGTGTTCTTAATATTCTACCATTTTGACTTTTCAATGGCAACATCCAATCAACCACTTGCATTTAGACAATTGCCAAGCACATGAAGTTATGCATGATTTTCATAAAAAAGGCACCACCAGTGGTCCTAGGTTTGGGCTAGTGTAATTTGATTAATGAGAGTTAAAAGGTAGAAGATCTTAATGAGCATAGTGATGTAAGAGTATAACATTGAATTGAGGAACCAAATAAGAAAATTCAATGTAGTTGCTAGCTGAGAAACTACATTGCATGAACTTAGTTTTTCATTTTAGTTAGCATAGATATGAGTAGGATGCATCATCTATTATGGAACTGAAAAGGATATAGAAAAGAAAGATTCCACAAATGATAGGACTCTTAGCACATGAGTAAAGATCCATTGTCTATCGAAAAGTGGACAAAAATAGCAAAGCTTTACTCCAAAATATGAGTTTGTCTTCTACAAATTGAGTGTAAGATCCATAAAAGCATAGACTCAAGCACCAATTTCTAGAACATCATAGTATCCAACACTAAGGAGAGCAACATCCAATGGTATGTACTAAGTGCCAACAATGCCAAGACAATGAAATAGAAGGCATAAAGGCTAGTAGTTTTACATGGATATCTAACAATATAAATGGGAATAGTATTTCTCAAGTGGTCATTTAAAGGCTAATCAAGATGGTTCAATTCATTATAGAGTCACAACTAGCATAGTGAGCAACCCAAATGAGAAGTTGATATGCTTCTTTAAATAAGTATGTTTACTATGTCAGAACACCACTCTTAACATGATAAAATGAATCACCCAAGGTCTAATGGTCAAACCCAACATGTCAATCAAAATCTCAAAGACATGTCAAGGGCTATGTAAGCATCCATTCGCGAATGCCCCATCAACAAAAAAATTCAAGCCATAATGTTTCCTACAAGATAACACCAAAGGACAGCTTTTGCTGAAGATAACATCAAGGGGGCTGCAAATAGAGCCAAACCACAGATACTATGCTGCTAGCCATAGGAACTTAGAGTCTGAAGTAGGTGAAATTCTACTTGATGGCTCAAGAACAATCCTTGTTGAAATCGAAAAAGTCCTTACACATTCACCATCTTAAGGGATAAGGCTAGTTGAACCAAACTCCTAGTATAAGACATGGGCTTTGGTATGGGAAAAGGTTTTATGAAGACAATCCATATGTGTAGTACCAATAGACGGTCGCATACTTAGGTGAGACAAAATTTATCAGCGTGTATTATCTATTTGAGGGGTGCCTCTTAGACTAAGGGTATCAGACCAGTCTCGAATCACTCGAACAATTTTGCATTGGCATCAGCCAGCTTAGACCAAAGAGGAAAACGGTCAAAAGGGAGGAGAAATACAAACTGTTCAATATTGCATGTGACTTGACATTTACATTACCCCTAAAGATCTCACAATATGATGCTACATTACCCGGCCTAAAGTACTCATAATAAGATGCAAGGTCAACTCATTTCCTTGATATGGCTATTGTGTCTCGTTTGTTGGTTTGGATACTTCGAGTAACTGCTCTTTTCCGTATTTCTATTAATCCGGGTTTAGAGGGTATCCCGGGTTATGAAAGAAGCAGATGGATCATGTTGGTTGATCATGTCGTGACGCTTCAAGTCCTGACACAATTTCCACTACATGTTGACAAAAGACTTGACTGATAAATTACCAGGCCACTGCATAGGTGTCCTTGTAAATTACCTGAAATGACGAAGCAAAGATCCATAACGGATAGCCATGCAGTACTGGTAAGGATCACCATTTTATTGCTCTCGCATTCACGAGAGGAGGAAAAATGATAAGTCTGCGCATCTGCCAGATTACACGTAACAAGGTTTGACATTTGTCATGCATGCAAGAAGCTGTTCCTGGGACGTCTGTTGATCCGCCAACCATGGCGAGACCTAACGCCCCATAGAGAGGCCTCAAAAGCGGGTGCGCGCGCAGCACCTTTTCTTCTTTTGTTATACTGTGTCCGAAAAAACACACACACGCACATATGCACACATGCACATACCTGAGTGAAAGTCTTCCTGGTGCCTTGTGCCTGCCTTCCCCCCTACGCCTCTGCCGGTCTGCAGTCTCGACAGCAGGGAAGAAGAAGAATAATGAGGAGAAGAAGAAGGCGGTGCCTTTCGCCTGCCTTCTCCCTTACGCCTCTGCCGGTCTGCAGTCTCGAGAGCAGGGAAGAAGAAGAATAATGAGGAGAAGAAGAAGGTGGTGACGATGATGATCATGTATGCTTCCAAGTTTAAATAAAGGAACTCGAAATCCGTTTTATTTCTTTTTCCGTGCAAGCCGTTTGGAAATTGGCAGCCTTTGTAAAGATCGTACATGGGATGCAACTACATAAATTACGTAACGTGAACTTTTAAAGTACATTCATACGCAAATCAGCCTAGGCTAGGCCTCAGCACTATGTGCCAAGTAGTGGAGAGAGTTGGGATCAACGGTCGAGGGCGAGCGTGGATTGTGGGGACGATTTGGGCCGCTCCTTTTTGGCCAAAGTAAACCCGTCCACAAATAAACCCAGCCCAACATGTAAACCCAACCCTTTGGAAAGGTGGGCTGTCGGAAAAGGTGGCAGGTCACACAGCACCACGTGGATGGACCCGCGATTTTCATCGAGGCACATTGCATGGGGTAGGGTAATCACGACAACGGAAGAGGATACAACAAATTCATTGGATATGGTGGGGCTCGAGTCTAGGCTTAATGTGCATAAAATCATACTTAAGGAGCTAGTCTCCAAGGACTTTCCATGAGAAATATAGTTGATTAATGTTGGAGGCTAACAATTCAACAAACTCCAAATACACCCCAAATATAGTATTCATAGAATCCTTCTTAATAGCAACCACCAAGGCATTGCATTAGTAAAAAAAAAACTTGTGATTAATCCCTTTTGTTATGTGGAAGGTTTTCAATGTGCTACAACATATCCAATTTCTCTTTCTTATTTTGGTTGTTAGGTTACTTCTATTATACATCTTGCTAACTAACATTTTTGTTTGTTAGTATAGCAGCAATTAGAACTTTGTTTGAACTATTTGATGTCTTAAATGCTTTGGACATATTTGAATTATGCAAGATTGAGGCTAGGGTGTCCTCTTTTCCAATGTCCACTCTCTTCTCTTTCACCTCCTATTTTGTTTTTGTTCTAACATTCTTATGCATCTTTAAAGACAAGATCTAGCAAATTTGCCATACTTATAGGAATAGTAACATGCATTAGGAGATTTTGAAAATTTGACCTTCTAGATAAATTCAAACTATTTGATGTATCTTTTAAACATACTCAAACCCATTGATGTAAGACTAGCTCCTTAGGTATGTTTTTATCCATTGAATTTGTCGTATCCCATTCCGTTGTCGTGATTAACCTACCCCGTGCGACGTACCTCGATGAAACTCGCAAGCCCCATCCATGTGCTACATGATCCGCCACCTTTTCTGACAGCCCACCTTTCCAACGGGTTGGGTTTACATGTCGGGTTGGGTTTACTTTTGTGGACGAGTTTACTTTGGCCAAAAAGGAGCGGCCCAGATCGTCCCCGCGATCCACGCTCGCCCTTGACCATCAATCCCACCTCTCCCCAACCCGTGGAAAATAGTGTTGAGACTAGGGTAGCAAAGCCAAAAGAGACTCAACAAAAAAGGCACTTGTTGGTATGTTTGAAACCCAAAGAGTACTCGGATTACATCCATGGAGCCCTTCTCACTCGACTAAAGGAGGGAGCTCCTCAAAAAAGGAAAGAACACACAAGGAAAAGTGTAGCAGATGCAAACATTGTAGTGTTTAAGAAATACGATTACCCAAGATTAGTAAGGTCATATTTCATAGAAAAATCAACAACAATCACGTGTTTGTTAGTGACAACATCAGATCTGGGCTCTTAATTGTGCAATGTTTAAAAAATACGATTACATAGGACTAGTATCATCATATTTCATAGGAAAATCAACAACAATCACCTGTTTGTTAGCAAAAACATCAAATCTAGGCTCTTCATTGTGCTTTTAAACTGCAACTCTTTTGGGAGGTAGAACAACATTATTTTCGGGGGATGCAAAGGATCTGAATAGATCCCAAGCCCCCTACATTGTCACTTTCTCCACACACACTTTAGGTAGACCCCATCAACGTGAGGCAGCTCCATAAAAGCAAAAGTTTTACCTAGTTGTAATTTCCTTACTCAAAGTCACACCTCTCTCTCTCTCTCTCTCTCTCTCTCTCTCTCTCTCTCTCTCTCTCTCTCTCTCTCTCTCTCTCTCTCTCTCTCTCTCTCTCTCTCTCTCTCTCTCTCTCTCTCTCTCTCTCTATGTTAACCGTTAATCGTCAAATGAACAAGGTGGAAAATCTGGAAGAGCTAAAGCAGAAGACAAAGGCCAAGGCAAAGTGGAATGGAAGACGAATGCGCGCTAAGAAAAATTTGAAAACACAAGAAGCGTAGAAAAGTCCTAAATAAGGGGAAAATGCACACAAGGAAAAGTGTAAGTCAATACTTTTGTAAAAGAGCACAAGCGCATCATGATTTAATTTAAGGAGCGCCAGGCTCTCAACCGTGCAATTTGTAAATGTAGACGGGCGGTAGGAAGAAAGCTAGGAAGATAGGAGGACAATGGGAAAAAGGGCCGAGGCCACAGTCGACCATGTAAAAAAGGGGATAAGGGGATGACTGCCCAAAAGGGATTTAGGATTTTGTATATAAAGTTGAAAAGTGAATGAGAAGCTCATTCTTGTGTGTGGCCAAAAGTGGCTCTCCTCTTCTTCTTCTTCTTCCTTGCTTGAGCTTGTGCTTGAGAGAGGGAGTGTGAGAGTGTGGGGGAGTGAGTGTGTGAGGGTGAGGAACCGGGGAGGAGAAGCTCTCCATCTTCCCCTCTCTTCTTCTCTTCTCTTCTCTTCTCTTCTCTTCTCTTCTCTTCTCTTCTCTTGCTCGTGGCTATGGAGCTTGGAGTGTGGAGCTTGAGGATGGAGCTTGCTTGAAGCTTGCACTTGGATCGTGGAGCTACCGGAGTGCACGGGAGAGGAGGTAACTCAATCGGCATGGAGGTAAGCTCACTACACCCGTAGATATGGATGGCGCGTTTGCTATGTGAGAGGTAGCCATTAGTGCTCGGCTTGGAACGCTTGAAACAATGAGCGATCCGTGGGTTTTGGCGGTTGAGCGAAAGCTTCCACATTTTGGTTCCGTTGCCAGGACCAACAGATTCAAGCCTTGAGTGCTTGCACGCTTCGAATCGAGCATTGGAGTAGGATTTTCCCCAAACCGGTGCTTGAGATAGATAGGTAGGAAGCGAGGGAGCTTGAAGAGATATTCGATCTCCTTAGCAAGTAGGTTTTTGTTGTTTTGGACTTGGTAAAGTATGATGGAGTAGTGTAGGTATTTTCCTTATGATTTTTTCTTACATTTAGGAAGGATAGGAGCAAAACATTGGAGCAAATAGTAGGGTTTTCTATTGCTGTATAACAGGATAAAACAGGAAAAAGAATGGCTAAAAATAAAATTTTGGATTAAATGTTAGTAAGGGAGGCAAGACTAAGGTAAGTACATGCTTGGGCAGGGTGATAAGGGGCCATGAGTGGCAAGAAAGGCCACATTATGCATTGCAGGGTTTTAGGAGAGCAGGAGAGAGGGAGAAAGCTTCATTGCGTAGATCCACTTCGATCAGGCCATCCGGGAGTTATTTGCCCCCAGCCCAGGTAATTCTACACCTTCCCCTACATGAGTAGGTTGGATCTGGAGCCGCTCGACCGGGGGGAAGGCCTCCAATTGATGCCAAGAGGCATATATCACGGTGGATTCCGTGATGTTTTACGGTGGATTCCGTAAACTTTGTTGCCCACGGCTCATATACAAAGTGGATTCTTTGTGCAAGAAGTTGATGGGGACGCTTATACTTTTCGGGCGTTTCATTAATTTAGTGTGTACATGGGTGATTCCATAGCAGGTGATTCCGCAAAATGCATATTAAATTAATAAATGTTTATGAGTTTAGAGTGCACACTCGTAATAAATTAAGGTTATGATTGATTTCTAATCAGTTGATTTATTTATGTAGCTGAAGACTGCTAGGTATTCACTTTTGTCGGTTTAATTGTATTATTTTACTAACGATTCTGAATGCTTCAGTTGATGTGTAGAGATAGCAGCAGTGGCGGAGGAAAGCATTGGAGGATAGCGAGTATTCGAGTTATCACTTATATTTTGATGGACGCATACCTTAGGCATAGCGCCTATATTTTGTCGTGCCTATTTATTGAGGCGTTGGATATTTGTTTATTATTTTGTATGCGCATGGGCGCATGATTATGATATTTGTATTTGGACATTGTATTGGGTATGCCTGACTCTTTGGGCGCTGCCCATTAGCTTTATTTCTATTTTGTGCTAAAGCAAACTCAAAAGCCAAAAGCATGCTATTTTGTAATTGGGGCTATTATTTGAGCTTGAAGATGATTAATACATAAAATACATGCTTTGTGGAGCGCTTACACAAGGCATGGGGGGAGATTGCACCCAATTGGTCTCTTATTCTTGTCGTGCATACTTTTTACCTTGAGTTTTGCGCAAAAAGTAGAGTTCTTTTGTTCTTGGGGACCTTCTGGCTTTCACTACGCAAGCATACGGCATCCGATCTACGCACAGTGATATCAGAGCGAAGCTGAGATCGAGAGCTTCCAATCGCTACCCATCTTGTGCGAAGGCGGAGCTCCTAGAACGATCGAGCTCTACGGTCAATCTCATTGCGAACGGTTGATACGAGTGGATTCCTAGCGGTCAAGAACCTCTGTTTCCATCCTCTGATCGTGAAGGACCGGCCTGCAACGATGGAGGACCACTCCTACATCCTCTTATACAAGTCGTGGAGATACAGAGATAGGCCATATCTATTGTCAAGCTTAAAAGCTTAAGTTCTAAAGTTTTAAGGCTTAACTTAATGTGAAGCTTTATAAAAGCTTCAAATCATTGATTAACGGCGATGTCTGGATCTTCAGGGCGGCGAAAATTCTGCGAAGGACATATTCATGTCCTAAAAATCGCCGACTGTTAAAGAAGCTGAAAGCTTCTTAATGCTCTAAGTCTACTAAGGCTTCCCAACTACTCAAGTTCAAAGTCTATAAATTCTGCAAGTCTTCTAAGTCACTCAAGTTCTGCAAGTTCTCGTACTCTGCAAGTCTCATAAGTCTGCAACTCTGCAAGTTAGACAAGTCACTTGAAGTCAAAACTGACTTCTATCCAAAACTCCTAGAAGGACTGTTCCTGCACAAAAGCTCCGAACTACAAAGTTGTTCTCTGGAAGGTACTGTTCACACACGTAGACTTGTTGAACCAATTTTAGCACACGCAGAAGGTCAAAACGCAGATTTTTCAAAGATTACAAATCCTGCAATAGCCAAAGACGAAGATTGTGAAAGCCATACATAAAAATATATAAGCCTTGTACACCCGATCTTGAGCTACGCTCATCCCGCTAATTGGATTTTGAGAGTGTGAGGTTTTTTGAAGTTTTGCAGGATGACGGAACCACATATGGAAGATTTAATGGCTGAAGGCGATCTTCTTGAATCTACGATGGAGCAAAAGCTAGATTTAATTATGATGCAATTGGATGAAGAATGACGAGCCCGGCAAGCATTACAAGTTCAATTGGCCAATTTACAAAGATCGACTACTGACAAAGAGAAACCACAATTTGAAGATCTTATCCGACGTACCATTGACGCGACTCTCGAAGCTCAATCCATCCGCAAAGAAACAAAGATAAGTAAAAGAAATTTCAAATTCCGTACTTTCAATGGCACTCGAGATGGAAGAACTGTTCTTGCATTCATCAGTTAGTTTGATGATTACTTTCATGAGGAAACATACGCAAAAAAAGATAAAATCAAGTGTGTTACTAATCATTTAGTGGATAGAGCATCTCTTTGGTGGACCGTGGTTAGTAAGAGCATAGATTGTCCCACTACCTTGGAGAATTTCAAGAAGAATTTTATGCAGAATTTCCTTCCTCCACAATTCCATGAAAAAGCCATAAAGCAATGGGACCTTCATCAGCAAAGAGATCGTGAGCCTATTCCTTAGTACACCGAATGCTTTTGGAATGCATTACTCTAGTTACACATGCTTGAAGACGTACCTGAAGCGACATACAAGCGCAAGTATATGTCTGGATTACTTGGGCATTACTATGTTGAAGTTAATATGTTCAAGCCTGCAACTCTTGAAGGTGCAATTTCCTTAGCTCATGACACTGAAGACAAACTTCGAGGAAGAGATAAGCGTCCACAGCAATTTCAAGCCAATGGTAACTATGGATCTAAGCAATTCAACTCAAATTTTAAAAGATTTAATCAAGGTCGTTTTCCTTCATCATCTTTCCATATGTCCTGGGCAAAACCATCTACTTTACCATCCAATACCAATCAAAACTCCAAGCCAATTCCACAACCAAATCCTAATATTCCTAGACTTCCTGCCATTGCAAACAATGTATCTAAAGCCAAACCTATAGTGTGTTACAAATGTCACCAACCTGGACATCTAGCAGCCAATTTCCAATCGAACAAGCCACCTGTCCATATCAACTATCTAGGAGCAATGGAAGATGAAGAACATGAAGAAATGCCCGATTTCACAGAAGATGAAGACGACATTACTACTCCTTCGGATACTTTACCAGGTATGCCAACTCCACATTCTTTATTGACAATGAAATGTTTAGTGCATGGAAAAAAAAAGATTATTTTACATGATGATGGTAGTACTCATGATTTTATTTCTTCAAAGTTAGTGAAAGAATTGAAATTACAGACTGTACCTACGCATTATCGCATAAAAGCAGCATTCTTAGGCACTAGGTATAATGGAACACAAGAGGTGCATGACTTAGAAATTCAAATTGGTGAATACACTGAAAGAATGAATTTTCTGGTTGTACCATTACAGTCCAGTGATATTATTTTAGGTATGCCTTGGCATCATCAGCATAACCGTGATATAGATTATTCCACACATTCAATTCATATTCATTTTCAAGGAAAACATATTACATTGTATGGTATGCATGCATCTAATGCTTTTCCACTGCTTTCTCATACTCAAGCTAAACGTGCATTACGCAAAAGTAGTAAATCCTATCTCATTTGGGTGAATGAACTGCAAGTTAAAGAAAATCATATGCACCCTAGGCATAAAGAATTTCTTGCACACTTTAAAGACTGTTTTGCAGAAGATCTACCACCTAGTTTACCTCCTTCACGTCCAGAAGACCACAAAATAGATTTAATTCCTGGTACACAACCACCTTGTAAAGCACCATATAGGCATAACCACATAGAGCAAAAAGAAATTCAAAATCAAGTTGAGGAATTACTAAATAGAGGATTGATTAGACCTAGTAGTTCCCCATTTGGTGCACTTGTTTTGTTGATAAAGAAGAAGAATAATACTTATCGTATGTGCATTGACTATCGTGCTTTAAATAAGATCACAGTAAAGAATAGATATCCAATTCCTAGAGTCGATGACCTTATGGATAAACTGTAAGATTCTGCCATATTTAGTAAAATAGACCTTAAATTTGGTTATCATCAGGTGAGATTAGATAAGTCTGACATATTCAAGACTGCATTTAGAACACAATTTGGTCATTATGAATTTTTAGTGATGCCTTTTGGATTGACTAATGTACCTGCTACATTTAGTAGAATGATGAACCCTATATTTTTGAAATATCAGCATTGTGCTATTGTACTCTTTGATGATATTTTGGTGTTTAGTCAAAATGAGAAAGAACATTATGAACATTTGTCCTTGGTTTTCAAGTTATTGAAATATAATCAACTGTATGCTAATCCGGAAAATAGTGAGTTCTTTAAAACAGAAATTGAATATTTAGGTCATATCGTATCATCAGATGGTATTAAAGTTGACTCTAAGAAGATAGAAGCAATATTGAACTGGGCTATACCTAGAAATGTGCATGAGTTATGATCTTTCCTAGGTCTTGCTAGTTTCTATAGGGAATTTGTGCGAAATTTTTCATTACTTGCTTTGCCTTTGACTAAACTTTTAAAGAAAGGTATTGTTTATCATTGGTCTGATAATCAACAGAAATCCTTTGATTTATTGAAACATGCATTAACCCATGCTCTTGTATTACAACTGCTTGATTTTAATAGACCATTCTTTTTAGTAGTGACTGATGCTAGCGGATCTGGAATAAGAGCCGTACTTATGCAAGATAATCATCCCATAGCCTATTCTAGTTGTAAACTGAAACCCTCCGAACTTAAATATTCCACATATGATAAATAATTATTAGCTGTGGTACAAGCTTTAAGACAATGGAAACATTACTTAATGGGTTCTGAGTTTATGATTAAGATCGATCAACAAAGTATTAGACATTTACTTAGCCAACCTCAAATATCTGACCGATATATCAAATGGGCAATCTTTATTCAGAGTTTTCATCCTATCATTCAATATCAACCCGGTAAAGAAAATGTAGTGGCCGATGCATTAAGCAGAAGACATGCCATTCATAATATTTCTGTTATATCATTTGATTCTTTAAAACCTATGAAAGATACTTATCATCAGGACATTACTTTTGATGCTAATTTGAATAACTGGATTCCTATTGATTCACTGTCTTATAATGATGGATTCATGTTTTATGAAAAGAGATTATGTGTTACAGTTCCATTTAGATCTTTTGTTTTGAATGAGATTCATTGTCCTCCATATCGAGGTCATAGAGGTATCATATCTACTTTACGTGCATTAACTAAAGATTTTTATTGGCCACATATGGACACTGATGTATCTAACTTTGTTTCTGAATGTTTGGTTTGTCAAAGAGTTAAGAGGCATCATGATAAACAGTATGGATTACTTATGCCTTTATCTATTCCATCAAGACCATGGGAACAAATTTCTATGGATTTTATTACTGGTTTACCTAATACTAAAGCTAACCATCATATGATTTGGACAGTAGTAGACAGGTTTAGTAAACAAGCATATTTCATTCCATGTAAGAAAACTTTAACAGCATCACAAGCAACACAATTGTTTTTGAAAACTGTTTTCACTAACCATGGATTACCAAAAGTTATTATTTCTGATCGTGATTCTAGATTTTGTAACAACTTTTGGATTACTTTATTTGCTAACCTAGGAACAAAAATTGATTTTTCATTTGCATTTCATCCTGAAACTAATGGACAAACAGAAGCCACTAATAGCACTATTTTAGATCTTTTACGTGCTTACACTATTTCTAAACCACACACATGGGACACACATTTACATTTATTACAGTTTGCATATAACAATACACCACACACATCTACAAAGAAAGCACCGTTTGAAGTGATTTATGGTTATAGATTGTCTACACCTGTTGCATCTTTATCAAATAGAATTCAGAGTGCTGATGATATTGCTACAATGCACGCTACTATATTTTATGAGATTAAAGACATGATTGCCAAAGCCCAGCAATCATATACCAAACAAGCCAATAAGAAAAGACAAGCAATGAATTTCAAAGTAGATGACTATGTTTGGTTGATAATAGAAAAACTTAGATTACAAAGTGTAGATAAACACCTGGTTGTGAAATTAGCCCCTAGATTCTATGGACCATTTAAGATCATTCACAAAATTAATGACAATGCATTCAAGTTAGAATTACCACCTCACTGGAAAATTCACAACACATTTCACATTAGTTTATTATGACCCTTTCGAGGCCAATTACCTGTACACCCTGTTTATAAAAACCCACCTTTGTTAGAGGAAGAGACTAAAATACTTGAACCTGAAGCTATCATAGATAGTGACTTTATGACCACTAGAATTAGCCGAAGATATTCTAGATATCTAGTCAAATTTAAGAACCATCCTGTAGAAGAAGCCCAATGGATGCACGCTAGAGATTTAAATGCTTTCCCCACTCTGTTAGCTCCACATTTAGCTAATAGTAATTGAGGTCAATTGCTATCCCACCCCGGGGGTATGATGCCATGAGGCATATTTCACGGTGGATTCCATGAGGTTTTACGATGGATTCCGTAAACTTTGTTGACCGGGGCTCATACACAAAGTGGATTCTTTGTGCGAGAAGTTGATGGGGACGCCTATCCTTTTCAGGCGTTTCATTAATTTAGTGTGTATATGGGTGATTCCACAAAATGCATATTAAATTAATAAACATTTATGAGTTTAGAGTGCGCACTCGTAATAAATTAAGGTTATGATTTATTTCTAACCCGTTGATTTATTTTTGTAGCTGAAGACTGCTAGGTATTCACTTTTGTCAGTTTAATTGTATTATTTTACTAACAATTGTGAATGCTTAAGTTGATGTGTAGAGATAGCAGCAGTGGCGGAGGAAAGCTTTGGAGGATAGCGAGTATTCGATTTATTGATTATATTTTGATGGGCGCATACCTTAGGCATGGCGCCTATATTTTGTCGCGCATATTTATTGAGGTGTCGGATATTTATTATTATTTTGTATGCGCATGGGCACACGATTATGTTATTTCTACTTGGACATTGTATTGGGCATGCCAGACTCTTTGGGCACTGCCCACTAGCTTTATTCCTATTTTGTGT